>NW_027280872.1:0-497500 GCF_046629955.1 Centroberyx affinis | reverse complement strand
AAACATCAACAGTTCAATATATGCACTTATATGTGGAGGTAATGCCTGGTGTTATTGTCTTCTATCTCAAACAACAGCTAGATATCAGCTCAAAAAACATGCTTTAGTGTCTCTGACCCCTTTAACCCCAGAACACACCCAGTGAAACACCCAATAGCAATAGAGCTAAGTAAGGTAAAGCAAAATGGTCCTGCTTGGTCGGTATATCAGGCATGCATTCTTCACTAAACAATCTCACCTTGTGCTTTATTATACCATAATATTTCCATTAATGCCAGTATACTGAGATATACTCTTCATTCTGACTGTTCATAAACAGCAGCAATGATGCTGCAATGATGTTGTAATGATGGCCCTCCCTGTTTAAATAAAGGTTATAACGTCAGGAATTACAGTGGCAGCTATTGTAGAAGTCCCCCTTTGTGCATTTATCCAGCATCAAGCCTGTATTGCAGTTCTTTCTTGTACATAATACAGTGTAACCAAATCACTATATTACAAAAGAAATGTCTGAATGGCATTGAAATGGATCAATGGAAAAGGAGCAAAACTAGATTTTCCTGTTGTGGATGATGTGAAAGTACAATCGCTACATCTCACTGATTCTTCATCTGTGGTCCGGAAGAAAAAGTCACTGATGTGAAAAGGTTTGGATTGGTTAAATGATGGTTAGCCTACTCACTAAAAAACATTGTTCTGACTGGTGAAAACTGTTCCTACTGTTTTTCTCCATCCGTAAGAGGAAGTCTTTGGCAAAACAGGTTTTGCTCTCACTGTGGCCATCGTAAATTACAAGGAACAGTCTGCAAACTAATTAGAGGCATTCATTTTATTTTACAATATACTAATTTGCTTCTACTGTATAATGATTAACAAATAATTGTCTGCATTATTAATGCAGGATAGATGCATGAAGCCAGGCTTCCATATTCTACCACTGTATATTCCAAAATATGATTTCTATAATGTCAGTGACTCCTCCCAGCCCTCCTGGGATGAAATCAAGTTTAAATATCATCTCATTACTGTGGGTATTAATATTACCATCGAGGAAGTTTGAATCATACCATTGAAAAATGCATGTGCTTGGGCTTGTTTGTGTTTTCTCTCCTTTGTGTATTGTGTGCCAGTAATCTCAGTTTGCTGTCAAAAGAAAAAAATGCAATACTCCTAGGCAGCTCAAAGCCACAGCGGTTCTTACTGTCAGTTCATCTATTGGCACACAGACGCTGATTAGAGATTAAGCGTCGGCTGCAATGCAAGCAGCAAGCCAATCCATCTTTTGTGTTACTGAAACAAAAATCTTTTCAAATTCTAACCCGAAATAAACAATGCTGATGAATTGCTCAGTATGCGTTCACATCAGCAGCTCTGTCAGCCTGTCACAGCATATGCGGCTCCGCTCAGAAAGGCACCGGACTGCTGTGTGGTCCCACTCAGACCACAGACCCAGGGGCACAGCCGACCTAACAATACGAGACATGAGACCATGTGGCACCCAGCGCCGACCAGCCCACAGAAAGTGGTTAGGTATGCCATCCTTCACGTCTTGCATAACGCAATGTCAACCTTCATTATGTTGAGTAAATTAGCTCTGGCTGAATCTATTACATGCCTGTGTGCTTTAATGTAGGGGAGAAGTGTTGATAAGTCCCAAAGAATATGCTGAGGCCGTGCTGATTTTGACTGACTTGGACCTTCTGTGGAATTTTTCAGACTCTAATGTGTCCTCTAAATTATCATCGTAACTGAACAGCTAACCAGGATAAATCTAGCATCCTATAAGAAGGGATTTGTTGGCAAATTGATACCCAAAGGCACATCTCACATCAAAAGTAGACTTGACTCTTAATTAAACCAATAGAATACAGCAGAGATGACAGCTCTGCGGCGCTTTGCCTCAGTAAAACTTAACAGCCACTAAAGTTTCTTCTGAGTAATGATTAATGCATCCAATTTCTGTGATCTGTATTGAGTGCAGCATCATGCGTAATTAAATGATGGTCTACAGAGCGCTGGCTGCTCTCACAAAATGACAAGGCCATAATTATCATGAAGCTTGATTACTTTCTGACTGAAATACTAATTGTGTATCAATAATGAGGCGTAATGTGGCCCAGAATTAGAACCCAAAACAACCCAAGCTGTACAAATAGCTCATAGCTATAATATTACAGTCAATAAATAACATTTTCAGTCCTTTCAACAAAATTACAGAAAATTTGACATAGAGTTGCCAATGCATACACATTTACTTGAGCAATGAGCAATTTCAGAGGATAAGATAAGAAAAACTTTATTGTCCATTAAATTTACATAAAATGGAAATTTGTCTTTGGCAATCATAAAGTATTGTGACATTTTTAATCAATAAATGAAATCAGAAGCAAACAGAACACCAATACAACTGCTTCCAACACACAGTATTTACATGGTAAATGATAAGACAAAAAACGCAGTGTCAATCCATCAAAAACACAATAAACAGAACCAGACCCTCTCCTCTTACTGAATCTCCCTATCTTAAGTCATGAAAACACAACCTGACAGACTCGTAGGCGACTGTATTAACAGCAGATACACTCATTGAATACTGTAGACTTTATATTCTGCTGCAACAGCCCAGTGAGCAAGGATATAGTTTCCCCCAGTAAATACAATAACAAACATAACACCCTTTATAAGAAGAGGGATGTGCTGTGAGGAGCCATTTACACTTTCTCATTGATTCACAAACGGACATCATTTCCAAACCAGCAATACAACCTCTGAAACACAGTGCACAAATATACAGAGAGGCCTCCTCGGGGGTACTGTATGGTTATCCTTGAGTCAAAATCATAATATAGGGAGAGGAATATCGATGTATTCTTTACTGCCATTTAAATCAAGCCAGTTATTTTTATTATTGTTGTCCTTCTCCAAGATAAATCGAGTGATAAAAAGCGACGCCCGCCTCGGTCTCGTTGACATTTTAGGGAGTCCTTTTGGAGTAGTAAAGATGCCCGCTTGATGGATACCGGGGCTCTATGGACGCTGGGAGGACACAATGAGGAATGCTTATGGATGCAGAGGCGAAAGAGGAAAGAAATAGGGGGAACATGGGAGGAAGACAGAGGAGGAGTGTGTGTGTGTGTGGGGGGGGGGGGGGGTGAAGGTGGACAAAAGAGAGAGTAACGAGGAAGAGAAGGGGACTGAGCGATGCAGAAAAAACAACAGTGGGAGAGAGGGAAAAAAAACACAAAGGCAGCACGAGAGTGAGGGACAGAAAGAGTCCATCAGCAAAAAAAACTACAGGACGGGGTAGAACAGGAGATCCAGGGAGAGCTGTGCAAAGAGAGAGACAGACAAGCAGCGGCAGCAGTTGGGCCAGCAGTCAACCAGAGAAGATGAAAACCTCGACACATTGACACCCGTCCTCCTCTCGTCCGCGCTCTCAGTACACCGGTCTGTAGAAGAGCTCCCCAGAGACGAGTCTGCGTTTCAGCTCCTTCCACAGCAGCTGCCTCTCCCTCCGCGCGCCCTTCATGAAGCCGCGGTTCTCCTGGGCTCGCCGGGACAGGTAGGGGATCACCTCGTTCACCGGGCCGTAAGGAACGTACTTGTAGACGGGGAAGCCTGCCTGGCCTGGGGTTGAAAGGGGATTGGTCAGGGGGGAAAACAGAAAAGAGGCCTTTTTGTAGTGCGACATGGATGAAGATGGATGTTAAAGCGCCCTATTATAGGAATTCAAATTTCCCTATGCATACATGATCAAAGATGTTTCCTGAAGACATTTTTTAAAAATTTGATTCGGTTTGAGTGGTTACATCTAAAGTTATCGCAGTCCATCGTTTTTTTTTACAGGCCATTCTGGACTAACTCCAGTCCACTGGCTGTCATCTTGATTGACTCCCCCTTCCAATCAGGCAAGCTTGCAGCATTTGAACTGACACACCATGTGGAAAGCCTCCAATCAGCAGGTTTGCCTCATTTGAATTAGAGGAGCTGGTATTGTCTGCCAGTCATTGTGACTGTTCCACCTGTGAGGGCTTAGTCTTGAAATTCACTCAATAAATGCCCTTTTAACTACAATAACTTGCAAAATATCATGACGAATATTACTCTTACCCCAAGCCATAGTATATTTGAAAACATCAAGAACACTGAATATATGTATAATGCGGCACATTTAAAAGTAAACTTAAAAAGAATGTATAGGTGGATGGATGGGTGAGTGAATGGATGCAGCGAGCGAGCGATGGATAAACAAACATCTAAACTCCACTCTGTTGCATTTCATAAAATAAATTCTTTCAGTAACACGATTCAAAAGACACAGCACAAGCTGCTTTCTCCCTCGAGACAAACAGTAAAGAAACACTGATGACACGTGGGTCTGCCTACATCGATAGCGGTCAACTTCATTTCAACTCAAGTCAATTGAGCCTCGCACTGACAGACAACTGCCTGCCGCCGCTGCGTCAATGCCTTTGTCTGACAAATAAGTGGTGAAAGCCGGCAAACGGCGCTCCGTTAGGGCGGCTCGTCGATAAGGAGGTGTCTGGGTTCATATGTCACATGTCTCGGGTCGCAGACAGACGTCCACATGTGCGCTCCATACAGTCCGCGCGGGTCAGCAGGGTACATGTGTGCAATTGCGAGGTCGGCAGAGAGACAGCTCACAGCGATTGGGGAGGACGGCCAATACTAATCCTACAGAGGCCAGACTGAAGCCGTCAAATCAACAGCCTTATGTAAGATAGGAAAGGTCAGTATGTGTGTGTATGTGTGTGTGTGTGTGTGTGTGTGTGTGTGTGTCTATATCTGTGTTTTTCTCACCCAATGGGAAGCTAATCTGGTCACACATGCCCAGTAGTTGACCAAAGTACACCTTGTTCTCTGTGGGAACGAGACCCAACTCATTCATCCTAGATTAGGGATTAGGAGAGAGGGAGAGAAAGAGAGAGAGAGAAAGAGAGAGTGCAAAAGCAAGGGGGAAAGAGAAATGTTAAAATGTCACCTCTGTCATTTGGGAGGTACATGAAAACACACTCACCAACACAATAAATAACAAAAAGCCTAAACTAATACCAATGTGAATAGAGTTACCAAATTGGCATACACAGCCGGCTGGACTGGACCCTACCTTCTCAGGGTGTGTTTCACTGTGTCCTCATTATGGGAAGCCACCATAACATTGGCATAACATTGGCATTTCTGTTGAGCTCAATCTCATCCAGCACATAGTCCAAACACCTTACACACACACACACACACACACACACACACACACACACACAAAGCAGGAAATTAAACTGTGCTACTGTGCTTGACACATCAGTGACCTTTTCTGTGCATTGTTTGCTAAGTGGGAATTACCAGAACAATGACTGTTTTCTACTGAGGATGCAGTGGAAAGTATTAAACTATAGATTACATATTGTATGCAAATTAATATGTGGCTTACATTGTTGTATAATTCACCTACATAAAATGCTCTGGATAAAAGAAAACATTTCTCATTAGCATGTATGATTTATGATGTGACGCGAGACTATCTTTACACATCCAAACACTAAAAAAACATGCCCAAACAATGAATGCATTAACCAGAAAATAGGCACAAATCCATTCAGGGAGAACATCTGCTCTGTGGCTTCCTGCTAACTCTGTATGTTAATGTCACATCCTGAACCCATAACTGGATGAGCTTGAATCCCACCTCATACTATACTGCGGCCTATCATCCTAGCCAGTTCCCTGTCTTATTTGGCCTCAGAAATTGAATGAAATAAATAATGGGTGGCCTGCCCACTTTGTTTTTGGGCGAAACATATTGAATCCCATAGAGAGATTATCTTTCCGCTTTCCCTTCTCCAGGGATGTCAGATGTTTGGGGATTCAGTGACTTGCTCAAGGACACTTTAGCATGGTGGGTGCTTGCCAATAAATAATAAATAAGTCTTCCCTGGGTAAACAAAGGTTATAAAACAAACACAAATGCCTCATCTCTTACCTGTGGTACATCTTATTGGTGGACTCGTAGTCGGGGTTGATGGGGTCCTCGTAGCCGATGTCACTGGCCCGTTCTCGCTCCTGGTACATGTAGGCCCCGCGCACCAGCTTGGCAGCAAAGCTCCAACCCTCACGCCGAGACAACTCTACATCCATGGTTACGTTGTCATAGGCTTCCTGCAGAGCAATGAAGGAGACGAGTCCCTCATTAGCAAGCCAGAAAAAAAATTCATTGGCATCAAATCCTCCAAGTTCAGACACAAAATTCTGCCTATCTAGCTGTGCAGAAGACCCATTTTTATTCCCTGCAAGGTAAACACCTTTCTTTTGAAATTGTTCTTTTATGACACTGCTGTTTTATTGGGTAGTCTTACAGTGGAGAGACAGAAAAAATAAGGAGTGTGTGTGTGTGGGGGGGGGGGCAAATGGAACACAGAGGAAGACAGATTTGAACATCAAAGCCGGCAGGGCACCCTGAGGTGAGCACCTTTTTAGATCTCATGTATGTATTAAGGAGGTAGGAACAGCGAGCTGGATCTGGGGCCAGATGTGTAAAACTCTGTGTATTTTCAAAACTAAAAATCTGTGTATCTACACAATCGGGATCATAAAAATACAGTCTAATCAGATTTGTAAAACCCTGCTTACATGGTGTTCACACATTGTTCTGTTTTATAAATGTCAATAAATGTTAGCATCATGAAACTCTATTAAGAGCTAATAGGTTATTTGTTTAACATGGTGTACTGAAAAGACTAAAGCGCCAAATGAAATGTCACCCAAAATCCCTCTTTGACATTATCCTTCCAATTTTGGCGTATGCATTCTGTTTGTGCGTATCAATCATTTATACATCATACATACACTTCTTCTCAGTGTTGGGTTCTGACCTTGAGGTAGCACTGGTAGGTGTTGAAGATGACAGGCTTTTTTCTGTTGTAGATCCTCTGCATCTCCAGCGTCAGTCTGCTGATAGCCGGCTGGAAGTAGGTTTGCTCCGCATCCACCATCAAGCGAACGCCATTCTCCTCGGCATGCTGGGACACGGAAAATCCCATTCACTTTGTGTGCTATCACCTAATAGCGTTTATTATACTAGGGTTTCTTATTCAAGATATTCATTATAGTTGAATTAATGTAAGTTTCATCAATTGAAGGAATGAGATCATAAAACCTTGAAATCTTGAAAACATATTTGTCCAAATAATACTTTAGATTCTTTGCTGTGCTTGTGGTTACGTTGGTTAAATGGTGAATTAAACTTGTTGACTTGTTGTCAAATAAAAAAAACACCCTCTCATATAATATGGCTTTTATACAGTGGTAAGCAACACATTTGTACTGCCTAAAAGTTTTCTTTAAAGCAGTATATATACATGAGAAGAAAAAACAGGAGAAAACAAGAAAGATTTCTGACTAGCTCCATGGCTACCACAAACATTTCCATAGCAGCCAATAAAGCCCAGCTTGAAATGCCTTTTGAATTATCACCATGGATGCATCTTTAACCAATCAGATTGCGTGGGTGCAAGTACTTGTTACATTACGTACATTCTGCAATACTTATTTTTTGAGAATTGTAATGTTTTTTGAATGGGTTGTGAAAAAAGTAGATAAAAATGGTTAAATTTGTTCCTCTATGAGCTTCCATTGCCTTGCTGGAATGCTTGTTCCTTGTTGATGAACAACAAATACAATTGCTACTTCATTTGTGTGCACAGTGAATCTAACATAGTTCAGTTTGGAGACACTGAAGACATAGGAACATGATATAGCATACATTTAAAGCCCTTTTAGTGCATGTGAGAGTATTACCTTAGCCAGGATGTCCATGCGCTGTAACATCCTCTTCATCTGTTTCTCCTCCTCTATAGTGAACTTCTCCAGCAGAGGCTCCAGCTCACCTATCTGGGAAAACAACCCAGGAGATCAGCCACCATGAGATGATAACGAACCCAATATCACACCGCAAGAAACCCATTAGTGCTTCTTACATTGCCCACCCTTAGGCTAGGGCTATCTTTAACTCTAGGTCAACACGTAGCTCTAGGTTAACTTACCCCCTTCTCGCACACACGCAATCAATCCAGGCCTTTCCTTAACCGAGGGCCAAGGGATTCATACTGCGCTCTAGTTAGCCCAAGGTTTACTAGATTTTCAGCAGACAACCTGAAAGTTGGCGTTGTCTCTGCTCTGGAACAGGACCGCCTTGCTCCAGGGTAAAATTGGGCATAACCCACTTTAGAATTGGCTAAATGCATGAAGTGGCACATCATACCACCTTGACAAGTTTTGGAGCATCAAAAGAGGACAGAAATTAGCACATTTTTGTGAGATTTCTAGAGCTGCAGTGACCACTGACCTAGGTCAAGGTGGGGTTGAGGCAAAAGGACTGCAAGCTAAGCAATTCATTTATTAACACTTTATTTCAGCGGTGGGCAACCATGTGCCACGGAGGGCCAAGAGTATGCAGGTTTTCATTCGAACCAAACAAAAGACCAGCTGATTTCACAACTTCAACCACAACTTCAACCGCTACCCATAATTGTGGTTAAATGCAGGTGCTGCTGTTACTTCAAATTTCCTGCCTGCAGTGAACCTCAGAAGCATCAAATGACACATTTCATGTATTGCTTCCAGTGCATTTTGGCCTTGAATTTTAACTGAGATGTTTTATCTAGAGATTTTGAGATGTTCTGTTAACCACATTCATTTTCAGTAAATTTCTTTCTTTCTTTCTCTCTTTCAATGCTTCATGCTACTGACCTCGACGTTTGGGACAACCAGCAGGTCCGATATCTTTGTTCTGTCGTCTATTAGGCCGTTCCAGTCCAACATGTCAATGGTGCTGGTGGGGCAGAGGACAGCAAGGTATTGTGGTAACAAAGTATTAATTAGGGTATTAACAGTATTCAGTACAATTATTTTTGGTTGCATTGCACACAGTTTGGCCACTTCGCAGCTATGCAAAACTAGCCAGGTTTTTAAAAGTTGGATTGAAAATCAAAACAGATAAAATGGTCTGACTTGTGTTGAAATGTGCCAAGATTGTTTATTTGGGTAAAAGAGCACCATTCATTCAAAAAGAAAAACCAAAGATGCTGTCATCCTACAAATGTGATTATTTAGATTATTTTTTAGAGGAAAACTATTGTTTATATGGCAACCAACAATTTTGTTGAAATGGCTGTTCACAAAATTTCAATATTTAATTTAAAATGGTATTTTGACACACATTTCGCCTTTAATAAATATTGCGCCTCCTGCGATTTGAAAATTACAGTAGGCCATATTGTGATTTCGATAACATTTTGATTAATTGTTCAGCCCTAATCTGAATTCTGCCAAGCAGATGTCAGCAGTGAAACTATAGCAAATACTCGTGTAACCTCTTTAAATTTTGTCTAAAACAAATAATCACATAGAAAGTGAACAATGACTAAGCGACGTGTAGGAAATATATAAATCAACAAGCAAATATTCTTACAAATATGATAAAATTCCTATTTTAGCAGCATGTCAACAAAAATAATGGTTTTCAAAGTTTCATTTCAGTCAAACTTCAAGTATCTGTCTATAGCTATCTCCTCTTTATGTAACTGTCAGTACTGATTAGGGCTGCATGATGCTGACAATGAAAAAATCATCAAAAATCATGATTTGTTTGTCAAGTATTACCACTGCAATATGAATTGCAATACATGTGGACACTATTTATTCTACATAACATTTTTCAGACAGTGATGACAATTTGCTCTAATTCGCTTTGAATAAAATTACATATTTTCCCATCAATTGCACTAGTCAGCACTGCAATTTTGATATTTTTCAGTTAATTATCCAGGTATAATACTAATCCAAAGAAACAGATGAATGATTGGTCTGAAGGTGGCATAGTGTTAAGATTCGCGGTTCACATCTACACATATATTCACATTAAGTCCTGCTACTGAATGCATAAAATACACTAATTAAGTAAAGTGTGCATACTCACCCTGAGGCTTCCTGTTTCCTTCCAGTAAACCAGCCATAGAAGTCACCTTTTGCACCCAGTCTGGTCAAAAATTCCTAGATGGATAAAAACATAATTTGCTGTAACGCACATAGCAACATGCTCATTATCCTCATGTGTCATATCGAGTGCACAGATGGCCGATAACATTAACTGTGACACTGTATAGAGAGCGCACAAGTGGAATGATGAGCTAATATTCTTGCGATAATCAAACATCATCACCAAACAACAGCAGAGGAGGAAAAATCATGCACCTGCAGCTGTTGTAACTCCAGCTTCTGCTCTAAGGCCTCCATGTCATGTTTCCCCTGCTGTGCTGCCAGGAAGGTGAAAAAACGCCGCCACTTCACCAGGACCTCTGAGAACTGGAGCTTTAGAGGGGGAAAGGGGGGGGGGGAGAGGCAGAGGACAAACATGACAGTCCACCCCTACCAAAACTCCATCAGCTAAATTGGTGCACTGACCCTTTAATCACCCCTCGTGCCTACCAGGAACTGAGGTCGTCCCAGAGCCGTCATTTTGATGGCAGAAAAGCCGTCCATTGAACTCCCACCTAGGCGTCAGACATACTTAGTATTAAAATCAATGGTGTAAAGCCAGATGGTAGTAAATGCATGCTTATGAAAGGCGTATAGGGTTCTGCGTGTAATAAAAAGGGTGGATTATAGAAGTGGACCACAGCACGCATAGGTTGAGGGATAACATGCCATAATATGATTTGAGTCCTAGTACTCAACTGTAAGTCAAAGACAGCGATTACGGGTAATGTTTTATATGTGTTGACATGTTACAGTTTATCAGCTTATCAGTAACATATCAACAGCAAAGCAGTAAAGCTGTTCTGCGGCAGGATGGCAGCCTGCAGCATTTGCTGGAAAACACCATATAAACAAGAAGTATATGAGTCAGCACTGTGCAGATACAACCTGACCGTAAAGTGCCGAAGGGAAATATGTTCTTCTGGCTCACCAGATGCTTTGATGCACTTGAGGAAGGTTTCCATATGCTGGTCACACTTGGCCTCGTCGGCGTAGAAATACGTGCGGGCTCCGGTCACTCCCCCGCGACGGTCCCCGAACCGCTTGTGCGCTTTGTACTTCTTCTCTCTGTGGTCCACGCCTGGGGTTCCAAACAAATTTGCATCCCCATTACTTCTAATTACATCATGTGCTCTGTGCACAAATGAGAGCAAAACAAGGCAACTTACCTATACTCTCTTTCTCCGCGGCGGATACGCATGAGCTAAATTAGAGGGAATACAAAAGGACAAAATAAGTCAATTTGCCATGGATTTGGGCAACATTAGAATTTTAAGTTGCATCAGAATTACAGCAAACGCCTAGTATTATAGACTTCAATTTGGAAACTAGCTCTCTTTCCGTGAACCCTGTGGCTTTGAGGCAATGGCTAGCCGGAGGCTGTCATCACGTTAACCCCTAGGTGACCCCAAATAAGCTGAGCTGTCCCGCTGTCAGCCTGCTGACCTTCTTCAGAGGGCAGTTGTAGCGTCACAGTACACTGGACCTATTCCCACCTCATCACGGGGCACCGGGGAGCTCATGTAACCGAACAGATGACTACACACTAAGCATGCTGGACATTGGGGATGTCAGGAGGATTCAGAACAGTGGAGCTGGGGGCAGGATTGCTCCTGTTCATGTGTTTTCAGTCTTTCTTCCTTTTCTTTCTCTTTTTTTTCTCAACATGATATGCCATTTGGTGGGCACTTTCACTGAGGGCACCTGACTGTAACTAGGGTTAACCAATATATCAGGCTGAAATTGGACTTTTATTCAATTTGGGCTATGATGGAGGTTCCTCCCAGACCACAGCTGCATACAAAGTCTGTAAAACCTGCAATGAATCTCTCGTTTCTTTGCACATTTTATTTATTCATGTAATTATTCATTAATATATACGTTTTTTTAATTAATTCTTCATTCAAAGATAGTAATCTATCCCAGAGTTTCCCTGCCCTGCCTTAAAGAGCTGCTAGCTAAAATACTTTCATTAGTCTGGGTTTCAGTGGAGAGTTTTAGTGTCCCATGATTGTCTAAATACTGGTTCAGAGGCTTTTCCACCCTGCCAAGAATACGATTCTGGGGGAAAAACAGAATAAAAAATGTTGTTTGTTGGGAGCTTCATAACAAAACTGTTTGTTTTCCCCTTCAAAAACCCATATCAGTCAAACCCTGACTGTAACACCAGTGCATACAACTGTGGTATAGGTGGTCTATTGGGAATTGAAACCTGGCATTTTGAGTATCATGCTCTACACATCAGGCCATGCAGGACTTTCCCCAGTGCCCTCTATCTCCTTTCTGCTGCTAGACACTGACTAATGTTTTTGTTATCTTGACACATTATTGGAGTGCCTGTCAAACCCTGCTGTCTAGGATCAAGCGGGTTTAACCTGCCTTGTCCTCCTGCCTTTTGGTTTGACGGTCTGTGTTTGCCAAACAAAAGCCTTTAGGCTGAAGTTTGATATATGTTTTGATGGCTGAAAGCAGACAACCTCTAGACAAAGTATATCTAAGCTGTGCAGTGATATCATATTACTAGTGACATGGTGTAAAGAAAGCGTATACTGAGGTAAACTAGGGGTCAAAAAAGTCATACCAAATGGCTTGTCTGGGAGCTTTATCATCTTATAAGGTGTGATAAGAAGATAAATACTAATACAGCGTGTTCTGTCCGACACAAGGTGACATTGCAGTCAGCTATCACTCCGAGTCAACAGACTTAAACGCCTGATACTGAAATATATCGCCTAACAACAGCCTTGTCATTTCACCACATGTGACCTCTATAAAACTAGAGCCAGTGTGTGAGTGAGATAAAAGAATGCCGGTCCGTTTTGGGTGTAGTGAACTAATCCCTAAATGGGACGATGTGCCCACATTTGAATTCGGCCCACATGAGATGTCCTAATTGCTCATAATGTGTGGATGCCCAGAGCTATAACTTAAGTAACATCGATGCTGCCCATAGAGACTGGTTGCGTAAGGTTTTTCCTGTCATCTATGTTCTCATCAGCGAACGGATCAGATGGCCCGTGCCTCGTGTTACTCATGTGACAGGATTCCTAAGGAGTGAGCGTTCCTCCCCAGCCAGCCAATCAGGGAAGATGGGCCTTGACGGAGCAAACCAATCACTTTGGAGTTAGCGCCCACTTCCTGGTTGTGAGGCATATGAAATGAAACCTATTTTTGGCAAAGAGGATCAAACAAGTGGAAATTACTCTCTATGGCAATGTACTCTGGCTTGGTGTCAGCTGACAAGGAATAGGGAAGAGAAAGAGGTCTAAGCTGGGCGATGGTTCATTTTGATACTGGTATAACTGATTTGAAATAGGCTAATTTTCTCAAAACAAATGACCCACTACTCCTCTAAATTTAAACACCGAATGTTAACTTCTTAATATCTGCCCAAAATGCATCCTCCTTCTTGCAAAATGCATCCTTACAGTGACAATACAGACTCAAAAACATGTTTGTAACTCTAATTTTTGAGGAATGTCTCTGTTTATATGTAATATCCACTGAACTGTATGGTAATACCACAACTTAGGCTTTTAGCAGACGCTGTTATCGAGAGCTACTTCCAATAAGTGCAACAGTAAAATAAGTGAACATTCCTCAAGCATCCGTAGGATAAGAAGCCAGATAGTTTAGAGTGCTATAAAAGCAAGAAAGTGCTGTAACATTAATCAAGAAAAGTAAAGTAAGAACACCCCTCCTATCAGCAGTTATGCTAGGTCGATAAGCAAGCGTAAGTGTAATAATATAATAACATTTTCATGTGATATCGACTTACTCCATCTCTTTCTGCTCGGCCTCCTCCTGGCTGATGTCCTCCTCCACGCTGTAGTCCAGGACGGAGCCCACGCCGAACGCCTGGTTCTTCTGCAGCAGGGGCCTGATGGCCCTGTGGTCCTCCCCGGCCACAAACTGACCGTAAAACGTCATCTTCATCGCCTGCTCAAAGGCCTTCTGGCCCATGACTTTCTTACCTAGATCCATTATCTGAGGGGACAGAGAGGAAGATACAATCAAAGCTTATCTTTAGACAGGTATATTATGTGCCTGGACTAAGCCTAAGTTTCATTTTTTATGAATAATAGATTCCATGTTGTGTGTCATTTAACCCTCTTGTTCTCAACCTTTTTGGACTGTGAATGTTGATGCAGGTGAACAGATAAACAGGTATTGACTCTAATGAAGATGCTGGGTAAGTCGAAACATTAAACTCAATAAATTAAGCATATAATTGAAGCAGTGTGCTTGAAAATGTGATAATAATTGAATAGTAATTGAAAGTAATTTACACTATTTGAAACTGTGTCCTTCCTTTGGGTTAGTCTATGTGAAGTAGAGCTGCAACGATTAATCGATTAATCGATTAGTTGTCAACTATTAAATTAATCGCCAACTATTTTGATAATCGATTAATCGGTTTGAGCAATTTTTTAAGAAAAATAAGTCAAAATTCTCTGATTCCAGCTCCTTAAATGTGAATATTTTCTGGTTTCTTTACTCCTCTATGACAGTAAACTGAATATCTTTGGGTTGTGGACAAAACAAGACATTTGAGGACGTCATCTTGGGCTTTGGGAAACACTGATCCACATTTTTCACCATTTTCTGACATTTTATAGACCAAACAACTAATCGATTAATCAAGAAAATAATCGACAGATTAATCGACAATGAAAATAATCGTTAGTTGCAGCCCTAATGTGAAGTGGCCCAGAGACTCTTACTTACATGACCTGTTTTCCCTGTTTGGAGGCTGAAGTGTGTGAATCATCCTTTATTAAATAAACAGGGAGCTTTGAGACCTGATGTTTTTTTGATGAGTTTTACTTTCACTTGCTATTTGACTTGACTGCTTATTGGAAGAAGTCAAGCAGCTGCAAGTTGTTGTTATTTCATGAGCAAAAGCAATTCATCACCTCCCAAATTCATGTTGCTACTCCCAAGTTGAGAACTACTATCTTATCCCACATACAGCATTTGAGACAAAAAAGGGAGGAAGGATGAAACTTTGCATAACCACCCAAGGCCAGAGTGATGATTCATTTGACTATTACTTTATATTTGGTGCAGCTACATATTTCCACAACTGCAGACTAGCTTTCCGTTGATTTTGTTGATTCCAGGAAGTGGTGATAAGTGAGAAAAAAAAACTGCAGTGCTCCACACCAAGGTCATTAAACACTTTATCCCCAGTGGTTGAAATATCCTTCATGAATGAAAAGTGTGGCTTGTTGCCTGTCCATTCATATGCTGTGTATTACACTGCTGTAGAAACAAGGCAGGGTATCAGTCTGTGAGGTTAGCACTCTCACACATGGGAGGCAAGCCATGCTGCTCTGTAAGAGGAACATACCTGAAATAGAGCAGGTTGTAATGTGAGAGGCGGGTGTGAGAGGTGAGCATTTGCAGTGGGAACAGTTAACGGGTTCAGACTGAATACATTATCAGCTGTGGGTGTAAAAAGAGTTCACCTTGAAAACAACTCAGAAGTCCCCCAAGTTACAGTATACATCTTATTATGAATAAAGCTCTGACATATGCCCATGGCTAGAGTTTGTATACAGGATTATCAGTGTAATAGTATGAAGTATTGCGTGATATAGTGCGTTAGTACAGTGATAGTTTGATAATAATGGAGACATGCAGGTATCTCGACACTATTGTCCTGACATCTACCTTTTCATACTTGAACTGGACCTTTTTCCCGCCTACTAAACATTTTCAGTGCGTTTTTTCCACCACCTGGTCCACCTTCGCCTATTTCCTCCCTCTTGTTTTATTTCACAAACGGTTTAAGGGGATTACATTTACGTATTATTATTGTGAAACCATCTTAACAGCCCGCAAAAGCACCGGGAAATAAACAATAAATGTGGCTGGCTGCACAGTTACAGTTACCTCTTTATTCTTCTCAACCAGGAAGTCATAGGAGCAGAGTTTGAAAACCACCAAACTTCTCAGCAGCTCTAATGAGTCTTTGCTCTTGTAAGCCTCCTGGGTCTGCTCAAAGTCTACGGAGATCTCATTAGCGGCGGTGGTGCCGGTGCCGGTGCCTCCTCTTCTCCCCCGGCCGGACGACTCCTCCGAGCGCGCCGAGTCATGTCTGGCGGCGCTGCTGACATCGTCCTGCTCCGTCTGGGCCGAGGCAGAGGTCGAGGTGGACGACCGGAGTCTCCGGCTGGAAAGTGCGTTTAACCGTTTAAAAGGAATGTCCGCCCCTGCCCGAGACAGGGTTGGCACGGTTTTGATATAAAACATGAGCCTGGAGGTAGATAACCGGAGGTTGGTTGAAGTTACACAGATCAGTCAGTGTCCAGACTGCAGCTTGGCTGGTTGCGTGTGTATGTAAACAAGAGCCAGGCGCACTGCCGAAACAGTCCAATTAGCATCGTTTGGTTGGTGGACAGCTCCGTGACGCAAGGGGTTTGTTTACTGCCGGAGCAGATAGACCATCAGGGAAATTCCCCAACTTTATCACGTCAAAGGACGCACCGTCATTTGATTAATTCCTAATTTCATCCCATCTATATAGACATGTTATAGGCATGACTTGGTATAAATATTAATAACCGCTGGAACCCCCTAGAGGACCGGGGACCCCACCTTGGGACACAATTAGATAACTTTAGATATTCTGCTGTGAGAAAACATGAGACTATAAACCCAGGCGCATGATTGCGCAATGTGCATGCCATTTGTATTGGGTGTGTCACCGCCATGCATCTGCTGTGACCAATTAAGCACAAAAAAAAGTCACGCTAATTCTCTTGGGTTTATTCCACAGCTTTTCAGAAGGTTTTGCATGTGCAGTGAAAGGTGTGCCAATATATTCAGAGCTGTGCCAGCACCAGTTCTGTCGTGTCAACAGATGGGGGCGCCATTGTCCCGCATGAAGGTATTCCACTCTGCTGCTGCTACCCCCCCTTCAACACACACACACACACACACACACACACACACACACACACACACACACACACACACACTACCCACCCCCGTCACAGATTACCAAAATTGGTGAAATTATTCAAAATTTCTAACTTAAATAACACGATAGTTTGTGTTAACCAATGCGTTCAAGGAATTAAATTTAGAAATAACAATGTTGAATTGGAATGATGGTACCTGTGCAGCTGGTGGTGGTAGGGATGATGATGATGATTATGATGATGATGATGATGATGATGATGATTTCATTAGATAGAAATTGAAATGCCTTTTTATCCTAAGCCTACATTAGTCACTTATTTATTTGATGTGGCAAATTAAATTACTAATTGTTATGTAGTTTCTTTCCTTCTTTTTTTTTTTTTTTTTTTTTTTTTTTTTTACCAAGGCCATTAAAACAGACCCCTGTTGCACTCCACTCAGGCCTGTGTAAAGTTGGTGGCGCACGGACGGATGGCGCACAAAGCCAAAGATAGAGTAACAAATCAGGAATTTCCCTTCTGCCACTCCTGAGATGCAAGAGAGGACAAAAGTTATGGATTAAACACTTCTCCTCTGAGAACCAAAAAGGAAAAGGGAAAATAAATTGCTTTAACTTTTTTTTTCTTCTTCTTCAAGATTCTCATTAATCCACAAGTCTCCCATGCGCGGTGAGGACATTAGTGGCGAATAAGTTGTTTTTATTTCATTATGGAATGTCTGGACCCATCAGCTTTGCATCATGGCCTCTTTTTCTTTTAAAGCTTTTCATGGGATTAATGGCGCACTGAGGGAAAGGCATCCATCGTGAATACCCTGATTTGCAAGTTGTAGTTTGGGTTTTATAACTTTCTTTCTTTTTTTTTTTTTTTCTTGGAGCCGTGCTCTTGGGATTGCTGTCGCTACACTTTTTCAACTGTTGGGTTCGTCGATGGCGTAGATGGTGGCAAGACTTTTTTTTTTACTCTTTTTGGATAAGGATTGAATATTTATTTATAAAGCCAGTACAATTTATCAACAATACTAACTACATTCTTGGATTATGATCGTGAAACAAGTCGGAGCGGTCAAAGCACAGTGAGAACTTTTGGAGAGGAGAAATGCGGAGCAAAAAAGGCGTCTAGAAGGATGCTGCTGCTTGTACAATGGAATTGAAGAACTCTTTTGCTGTTGTTGCGGTGGTTTGTCTATTTGTTTGCTCCAGTTTCAGCCAAGAACTCAATCCTAAAGGCAGAAATGTGTGCAAAGTACCAGGGTAAGCACTGCGCATCCGTACAGCATGTACACTACAAAAATAACCATTTCATCAAGTCATTTAATCTAGTATTGAGACTTAAAACGTATTTATCTTAAAACAAATGAAAAAGTCTGCCAGTGGAGTTGGATAATTTCACTCGTTTCCAATGCAAATTAAGTTTTACTTCCGTGAAACCAGGCTGATGATGACTGATTCCTTCTTGTTTCAAGATATGGATGCCACTTGTTTTAAAATAATCCTGTAACAAGTGAAACTGGATTGGAAACAAGTGTGATTACCTCACCACACTGGCACAATGTTTTCACGCGTTTGCAGAAAAAGATTAGCCTAAATCTGAATGCGAAACATAATAACTCGTTAAGATGGGCATTTTTTTGCAGTGCTGGCCTACTTCAGAATATGTGGATAGCGGCTCTCACTAAACGGAACAGAGTCGTCTATCACCCCTGATTTAAACCACGGATTTTACTCTCAGAGTATTTATTTTGCTTTCACGCCAAGAGGTCTTATCAGCACTGTTATTTCCCATGTATTATTCTACTTTGAAAGCTTTCTTTTTCTTCGTATAACTTCTTCGTTCACAGTCCACTGTAGTAGGAGGAGGAGTCCATTGAAGAAAGCAGCCATCCAGATGTGTGCATCTGGAGCTCGCTGTTTACATTGCTCTGTAGGGGGCGCTGCCATTGACCTGCAAGGCACTCGTGGCATCTGCTGATAACCCCAACCACATATTAGGCATTATAGTTCACAGTACACTTTTAAACATGCAGTAGGGGAGTTTGGAGGAAACTAATGGGATGTTGTGGTGCCTGAGACATAAAGCATTTGTCAGAATCATAGCACTGCACTGTTTCTACCTTAAATAGATGATTCCCCTTAAAGCAGAAGTCACAGGTTATTCCTATGATCCTGAACACCTCACTTTGTGGAGCTGCTGCACTGACACTTAATAGGAGAGACTGGCTTTTAAGACGCTGTGACAGCAGCACCCAGGGTGATGTTCCTGCTATATAGGCATATTTTTGCTTAACAGATGGTAGTTTCTTAAGCTCAAATAGGTGGAAAAAATTGAAACAAAAATGTATTCTAGGAGTCTACAAATCCAGTCTTCCACTCAGTGTATCAGGTCCAAAAAGCCTTTCTTGGTGACCACACAGATTACAGCCTTGGTTCTTTGGTTAGAAGTGTTCGAAGACAAATCTTTGTGTCCGCAATTGCTGACTGAGGTGTCCAAGGCTGTTGGGAGTAACATGAATTTTGCAATTGGGGGTGGGCAAAAAGCACTCATTCTGTTGCCATATTGTAATTCTTTCTGCGCATTAGGCCGACACGCTATGACAGATTTATGATAGAAATCATGTGCTCATTGTACATGTGAAAGTATCTCATGTTTCTTGTAGTCCAGTTGACCTCACTGACACACTGTGGAACAGACAAGCAGGGAGACTAAACCAGTGGAATTTGTTATGTGGTTATAGCTGGAGAGTTCCTGGAGCAAAAAGTGAAAATAGCTTATCTTAAGAGCCACACTCTGCATTTTTTCAGTGTAGTCAGACTGAAACGTAAAACAATCAAGAGCTGCTCTTCCGAGCTGAAGTTGTGCTCTCATCCCATACGATCCAGTGACTTTGCTTCATTGTGCAATGCAATGTTCATCATTTACTAGCCTATATAGATTTATAACCTCTATTGTACCGCTTTGTGAAGCTTTCATTGTGATAAACTATCCTCCACTGCAGATTTGACATTTTGCCCTCCTTTCAATATTCATTCATTCATTGCAGCAAGCTTTCCACTCACCACTCGCTTGTTTTTTTCATTTGACCATTATGTTTTATCCTTTTTAGACTTGATTTGCATGATGAATTGAAGGAAGTAGTTTTGCATTTATCATCACCAGTCAGCATTTCCTTTTTGTGTCCTCACATTACCAAATCAACCACTGAATCCAAGGGGAGCTGACAAACTCTGCTATTTCAAGAGGTCTTCAACACTCATTGTTTTTCACAATCCAGTGTTCCATAAAGCCTGTCTGGGAAAGTGAGAAGTTGTTATCCATGTGATGTTTTCAGTGTTGATGCAGAGAAATGTGTTTTTGAATTAACACCAGTCACTGAAGAACTTGGCAAAGGCAGTTGATGAATTCTGTATGTAATAACGAAAGGCACACAGGGAATTCAGCTTTGGTTCAAAACACCAAATGAGTTGCACACAACATAAAGAATACAATCTTTCTTCCTTAGTGCTGACATGGATTGGCTGTGTGTTAAAAGGTCAAGCAGGGTCAACTCCATACATGTTGACTGGAATTTGTCAAGATTAGGAGCAGCAGATGCGTCTGCAGAAAATAAAAAGTTGAATGCGGCACTATAAATTAGGGATGGTGCGATATATAGAAATTCAATATATCGCAATACAAAAAAGTGACAATACGTATCGTGGGGCAGAAAAAAATAATCGGAATATTAGCTCCATTTTATTCTGCAGTGGTAATCACAAATGAGACAGCTTACCCATCACAATTTCACAAGCTCTCCATCCAAATTATATTATTTACACTTTGTAGTACACTTCGAAGTTGTTGTTTACCTTCTACCAAGCCAGTGCCATCGCTAGAAAGATTTGTGGCTCAGAAATACAATTGTGCACTTTGTCAGAACTTTTATTTATTACACCGTATCGTGGTTGTATTGAATCGTGAACCCCATATTGCGTATGGAATCATATCGTGAGATAAGCATATCGTCCCGTCCCTAATGTAAATATATTGCGGTGAAAGCCTTATTATTTTGAAATCCTCTCCCTTTCATAACAAGTCTTTAGCTAAAGCATACAGAGGTTAGAAGCGTGATCTTCACCACGCGCCTGGTTTGGCAGGATAAGAAACGGTGTGCTGCTCACTGCTCATTGACTGAAGGCGGACTGCCATCTTCAAACACTTTGGGGGAAGTTAACGTGTTGCGGGGGCCCGCCAGAGGTCACAGGCGTGGGAGGAAGAGGAGACGCATCCGTCCTTTCCTGACAGACTCAAAACTTGGCTGCAAAAACCTCCTCTCTGAATACTCACACTCCTCCTCCTCCTCCTCCATAGCGCTAGCTTTCACCGGCAATGCTAATCACACCCAAAACAACTGTCTGCATGTGCCTGCTGTTCAGCCAGGCATAATCTCAGAGGGTTAACATTTCAAAAGTCCGGCCGCTCTCTTAAGTGTTGGATGCTGTCAAACTGGGCAAGGTTAAGGGGTTAAGGGGGCTTTGAGTGTGTATGTTTGGTGGATGTGAATTACCCATATTCATATAATTATACACCCATGTGCTAAGCATATGGGTTATGTACAATGCCCCGCATACTTCTTGAGTATTCAGCATCAGCCACATCAATGAGTATACTGTGAGATCAAAAGAGCCATACATGAGTTGGGCTGGTGGTGTGTACGGTGTGTTTAGCTTTGCTATGTGTTTGTTTTACTGTACTGTGTCAGCCAGCTGCCCTGTCCTCTTTCGTAACTGACTCTTTTTCTCACAACTTCTGTTCCAGGTCATCAGGATTTGTGTGCTGCAATGGATGGGGGCAGCTAGGGGATGAATGCCTGACACGTATGTAGCCCTACAGCGCTAACATTTTTCAATTTATATTTTATCCAATGTGCGAGCCAGTTGAATAATGTGGCATGTACTTGTTCACCCCAGCTCTCTGTGAAGGCAACTTTACCTGCAAGGAAAATGAGGTGTGTGTCAGGCCCAATGAATGTCGCTGTCGCCATGGATATTTTGGAGCTAGCTGTGACACCAGTAAGAGAATTTTTTATGTGTTTTTTTTTTTTCTTTCTGTCATTTCTAACCTTTTATAATGCTTGCCTCGCGCCTATTGTGTTTAAAGGTCAAATGACATAAACAATTGAATTCCACTGAGTAAATAGCATTTTTAACTCTCACTAAAATTGTCAAAACGCATTTTCTAAAACAAGAGATAAAATGAAATGTACTGCACTAGGGGTCTTTTAGGAGATGTGAGAAGTCAGAAGAAATTCTGCCTATTTGCTGATTACAGCGCTGTCTTTTTTACAGAGTGCCCGGCCCAGTTCTGGGGCCCTGACTGCAAGGGGAAATGTACATGTTACCCCAACGGCCAGTGTGACGACCTGACAGGCGAGTGTACCTGCAACCACAACCGCTGGGGACCTAACTGCGAGAATGCCTGCTTATGCCAAAAGGGCAAGTGTGACCAAGACACGGGCAAATGCACATGCCACCCTGGTGTCTGGGGTCCCCAGTGCAACAACAATTGCTACTGCAGCATCAACTCGGTGTGCGATGCGATGACGGGCCGTTGCCTGTGCAACCCTGGCTGGACGGGGCGGAACTGTGCAATCCAGTGTAACTGTAATAATTCACCGTGCGATCAGTTCACGGGACGCTGCCAGTGCCGGGAGAGGCTGTGGGGCCCGCGGTGTGAACGATACTGTCAGTGCATCCACGGCAAGTGCAACCAGGCGGACGGCTCGTGTACCTGCACACCAGGCTACCGTGGGAAGTTCTGCAGGGAACCGTGTCCTGCCGGGTTCTATGGACAAAACTGCAGGAACAGGTGGGAGAAAAAAACTCACCAGAGAGCAAATGTACCGTTTCAAAAACACAGGAAACATGCAGTTTTACAGATGCCTAATGTCCAGTTGCCTTGTCTGATCCGTATTACGGTGCGGTTTTGTGGTTTTGATAGGAAATAAGATTTGATGTATGCTGCAGCTGATAACCCTTAAAATATCTGAACATGTTACTCAATGGAGTAATATTAAAGTGAGATTTGGGAATTGGTATTCGCATTATCCCACAATCATCAGCCAACATGTTAAAGCAATTCAGGTTAAGTGCTTTACCTTCCATGGACTGCGCTGTTCTCATGATACAGAGTTGCCGGAGACCAAAAAGAACATGGTTACAGTTAAGTTGTTTATCTCCTTCTCTGACTATGTGATAGAGCTGAACAATTAATCGAAAAAAACTCGAAATCACAATAGGAACTTCTGCAATTTCCAAATCGCAGAGGCTGCAATTAATTGCTTAAGAGAGAGAGGCGTTCAAAATGTATTTCTAAACTTCTAAACAAGGTATTTTAGAGCTCTGGGTAATCTTTGGTCCATGAATCAAGTACAATATTGGTGAAAACCTTTCATCATACTCAAACTCAGTAAATTCTGCACACTGACATCTATTTTTCTTAACAAAATCACTTTTCTTTGAACAATTTTAAAGTGCTAAAAAATGACAAGAAAAACTTGTGATGATATGAATTACACGTGATGATATGAATTAAATGTGTAACAAATCAAAGCTGAAAATCATTGAAATGTGAAAATACTGGTGTTTCGGTTTATGTTTCAGATTCTTGGCTATTTTCAAAACATACAAATGAGATAGACAATGAGAATTTCAAAGTAAACAAGACAAAAACAGTTCTCCTGTGTTCCCTGGCTGACCCTAGGTGTGGACACTGCAAGGGCCAGCAGCCCTGCAAGGTGACCGAGGGACGCTGCATTACCTGCGACAGAGGCTGGAACGGGACGCGGTGTGATCAGCTCTGCTCCAAGGGCTTCTTTGGCGAAAACTGCCAGGAAGTGTGTCCCACCTGTAAAGACGGTCACCACTGCGACCCCATTCATGGCAAGTGCTCTCACTGCAACCCCGGCTGGATCGGGGACAGGTAAGAAAACACGCACATATAGGGATGGGACAATATGCTTATATGACCACGATACGATGTAATAAATAAAAGTTAAGTGACAACAAAGTCTGACTGTGCAGAATTATGTTGATTTCTGAGCCACAAATCTTCCTAGCAATGGCATTGGCTTGCTAGAACGTAAACAATTTAAATGTCATTACAAAGTGAAAATAATATAACTTCAATGAAGAGTTTGTGAAATTGTGATGGGCAAGATGTCTCATTTGTGATTACTACAGCAGAAGAAAATGGAGCTAACATCACAATTAATTTTTCTGCCCCACGATACGTATTGTCACATTTTTGTATTGCGATATATTGAATTGCGATATATAGTCCCATCCCTAATACACACACACACAGTAGCACTTCCAAACTTCCAAAAGAAGCACAAGCATAACATATTGTTCATATTTAGTTGTTCAGTCAGCCCGTTTCACACATGCTGCTTTATAATTTCCCAAAGTTAAAAACATAATGGCAGTGCCTTTAACTAGTAGCTGCTGTAATACCATTCTGCACACTGTGATAATGTCCATGACTCATACTCCCTAGCTTGATAATGACTGTAATCAAGGCATTCCTTCTGTGTGTGGTAGGTGCGAGGTGCGCTGCCCCAACGGCACGTATGGCGAGAACTGTGAGAACGACTGCAGTCACTGCTTTAACGGCGTCTGTCACGTTGTCACCGGAGAGTGCCTGTGTGACCCGGGGTTTTACGGGACCTAGTAAGTCGCACGACGCTTCGCACCCGAACACGCCATGTTTACGCCCTCGTCAGCTCTTCAACACACAGAGAAGAGGCCCAATGGCTGTCACGCTATGTTTGTCACTCACTCTTATCTCTTGGGTATTGAAGGAGCGTGCTTGTGTTTTGAGGTGTTTTTCACAGACACTGATAAAGCATGCTCCTGGAATAGCAAAGTAAAATTCCTACAAACAAAAAAAAAAAAAAAGAGGCTTCAATCACAGGAAAAAGTTTACTTGGCTCAGCTACACCGATCCCTTCTATTCCTTTTCTCTCTTGCTGTGGCCCATTTTGTGTATCTCTCACTTGGAATGAACAGTCAACAGATGTTGTTTTTGTCTCCTCTCTCTATTCAAGCTGCAATATGACCTGCCAGCCTGGTCAGTACGGAGTGAACTGTAACCAAACCTGCCCCTGCCATGACAAGAACTGTGATCCTGTGTCCGGTGCCTGCAATCTCCGTGAGAAAGCTTACTTTGTTCTTGATAAACATGCTTTTTTTTTTTTTTTTTTCGGCTGTGCAGTTCTGTATCTGGCATATCGATGTAAGGTCGACCATAAGCCATGTGGTTGTGATGATTCAATTGAGTTTCTGTGACGTTTTGGAAAGAGTTAGTGTTTTTTGAGAGGAAAACAACATATCTCTTCATATTACATATACAGCAAAAATGTAGGCCTGAACTGTCTGTCCAAATAGATAGGTTTGCCACCGGTGATGCTTGTGTACAGAAAGTTAGTTGGCCAGAGACAATGAGAACCAACAAACACACATCTATTCAGGTCAGTGTGTGTAGCGGGAGAGTTAACATAGCGGGGCCTTGATAGTGTTTCCAGACCCAGACCGGTGTCCTTTTTATGGCTGTGTTTGTTGGCTCTGTTCCTGTCCAGCCGGAGAGGCAGGAAGGAGGGGGAGGCAGGGGGAGGGGGTGGGGGGAGGGGGGGGGGGGTACGAGAGAGAGTGAGAGAGAGAGGAAGGAAGAAAGAGACCGAAAGAAAGAGGGGGATTGAGAGAAGGAGAAAGAGAAAAAGAGAACTTATAGTGGGAGGGAGAGAGAGAGAGAGAGAGAGAGTTGACTAGCGCAGAGGAAAAAGTCGAGAGATTGAAAAGAAAAGAGGAAGCGATAGGAAAGGAGGCAGGGGGAACGGCGTAGTTTAGGAAACAGAGGTCACTATGGATCTCGGCCAGTGGACCTGTTGGGCGGCAGCAGGTTGGTCAGTGATGTCACAGGGTCCCGTCACTTGCCCCCCCCCCCACCCCCCACCCCACCACGAGATTCCCTTTCCTTTATCCAGACGTACAGAGCGTCGACCATCCATCTCAGCCTTGTGTGACGCTATTTACCCCTTTAACTAATGACTTGTCCCACTGCTGGTGTCATCCCTCCTCACGGGCGCCATAATGCAGTATGGCTCCAATGCTGTCCGTATTTATGCAATAGAGCGCTCATTTTCTTTAGGGTGTATCCCGCTTAAAGAGGGGAGGGGTGCTAATAAATCATCGATGAGTTATGGTGAAGGGGAGCGTAGTGAAGACGGGATGAGGGAAGGAAGTTGCTTGCAGGAAATAACCGATGAGGGAGATAAGATTAATGGTGAGTTTACAGGTGGCGAATTTCACACTGTTGCAATCACATTTCCACAGAGATGCTTTACATGTCAAGTAGGGATGCACCGATATGTTGGCATCGGGATCAGTAGCGGCCGATATCAGCTTTAAAAAGCAATATCGGTATTGGTCACATATTATTTTTACTGCCGATTGTGGGATTGGCATTTTTCTGACCTTTTTTTCTTGGAGTGCGTCACTTAATACAACTGTCAGATTACCAACAGAATAAAACTAACATGGTCTTTTGTTTAAAAAACACTTAATTATCTTAAGATAGGCATGTCTGAAAAGCTTAACCTGTTTTTCACCTGCATTTGTACTAAGATTCCTACAAAAATGCATATCGGTATCAGCCAATATGGGTGGGAAATTATTGGATATTGGTGTCGGCCTCAAAAAATCTGATCGGTGCATCCCTAATGTCAAGCATCTATTGAGAAGCAATTGATAACACTATGCCATACAGTATCTTTGTCACTGGAGCTAAATATCACATTGTTAAAGATCATATACATACAGTAAGACAGTGATGTAATATATCACTTACTCCATATGCCAGTGATATGAGTGTATTAATATCGGATATCATAATAATAATCTATGCCCAGGCCTTTAGTGTTAGTGTTCTTAGAGAGAGAGCTTTGTTGAAACTGGCACTCAGAGCTTCACTGCGCCAGTGTGGCACACCCAGAATTCCCTGCGTCTCGTCTTTCAGAGCCCAACCAGCGGATGGGTGTGATCGCGGCGGGAACCCTGGTCTCCTTCTTACTGATTGTCCTCCTCTCGCTGCTGTGCTGCTGCTGCCTCTGTCGACACAAAGACGACCACAAGTGAGTGACAGACAGGTGACCGGCCTGGCGCAGTGGTGCATGATGGGATGGGGTCTTGAGTTCCCAGTGGGCGGCTTAGCCTGGTCGTGAAAATACGCTTATGCATACGACTCCGCACTGTAATAGGGGGAAAATATTTTCTTTTTTCTCTCTCTCTCGTAGGTACCAGGGTGTTAAAAGAATAAATGCATATAAATTGTATTTTAAGCACATTTATGTATTGACATTACAGTGCGAGTAGCAATGTGAGTAGCCCCTAAGCCCACTGGATGAGGCACAGAGCCACGCTTAATGTGCCTCTTTTGAATGATTCAGTTGGATTTCCATGGCGTCATCCCTTTTCAGTCCTGACCAAGACAACTTTACCAACAGCAAAAAAGCCAAGCGGATCCTGTGCGGACGATTCAGCCGAATCAGCACCAAACTCCCCCGTATTCCACTGAGGCGACAGAAACTGCCCAAAGTAGTCGGTAAGCCCCAAAACTCTTCCTCACATCCCGCCGCAACGCTGCCAGACACTGCTGCATTTTATGTAATCTTCCTTTCTGCTGCTTGTACAACATGATCTGCTTCAGCTCAGCCTTTCTTTGCTTTGTTAACAAGCATAGGACATGGATGTAAGGATTTTGACATACAATGCAGAGATGTTGCAGAGAATATATTCAACGCCTCTCAATTCTTCTGAATCATCCTTAGTGTCTACAGCTCAACACAGGAGAGACAATGACAGCAATGAGCGGCAATTAGAGAGAGTATTTTCATTCGGTGCTACCTTGGTCTGCCTCTTAGAAGATGAATAGGGTTGAAAGTGTATGGTGGCTGCCAGGCGGGTATGGGGTTTCATTTGAAAGGAATGCACTGGTTTTAGAGCCCCTTATTATTCTTGGCACCCTCAAATGCCATGTGTTCATATTATTACAACCCTAAACTGGGGCTTTTTTTTTTTCTTCTTCTTCTTCTTCTCCTCTTCTTTACTCGTTTCCATCTCTTCTTCCCCCAAGAAAATTTTTCTTGGGCTGAGGAGGAGGCTGTGTTATTAAAAGAAGGCCGGTGGTTGTCGGGGGGCCCGGGTGGTGGTGAGTGATGCGCTATCAAAGGCCGCACTGTTTGGGCGGACGCTGAGCTCCCGCTCCACGCGGAGGTCTCGTGGTCTGCGATAGGTCTGTCTGTGACCCCCAGTCTTTTTCACAGCAGAGGGTGCGGAAACCCTGGAGGCATCTTTCAAACGTCAACACACTGTAAACAGGGCAGTTTTTGTGTAGGGTTCCTAGAGTTTCAATTTCAAACTTAATTTCTTGATTTGATTTGATTTGCCCCCACTAACTATGCCACTCTATATCACTCTATAGACAAAGAGTATTCTTCACAGCAACAAATCTCAGAATATGATAGATGACAGGGGTCTAAAACCACTGAAAATATGTTATTATGTATAATGGGACAGTTCAAACAGTATTTTTAAGTACTTTTCAAAACGTTTTTGTGCAATTTCCAAAATTTTACAAGACCGGGAAATTATCACATTCTTTTTGTAAACATTTCCAGACTTCCCAGACCTGTGTAGGAAGCTTGTTGTTTTAACTGTGCTACAAATCTTTTGATTTGTTTATTGAAAGAGAAGATTAATCACGCTACATTTGTCGGAATATAGGGATGACTTCTGAAGTTCATTCCTAACTTTGTTTGGGCTTAAGTATTGTCGTGTAGCACTGTAATATGATGCTTTAACAGGAGTTGGTTGAAGTCAGTGTGGTGTGGAAGGAGTTAAAGTGTGATGACCTGGTTTCTTTTCCATGTCTGAGCAGCATGTGCTTCCTCAGTTATCCAGCTGATTTTTTAAGCCAGCATTTGTCTCTATTATGCCTGCACCAAAAGACAACACAGGAACACAGTTGTCTTTGTCATCACATTGCGGGACATTAATATGCTTATTTGTGAACAGCTTGAGAGTGCCATGTAAGCCATAAACAATGTGCTGGGGGCATAGAAAGTGACATTTTGTCAAAAAAACTGTTGCAAACAAATTATCTGTTTCATGTTTTTACAAAAAGAAATTGGGACATGTCTGTACTGCAAGCAAAGTATAGCAATGCATTTTTAGATTCTCCACGTCACTTCTCCCTAAAGATTTCCAAATGCACAGGCAACAGGCAGGACCACCATGTACCAATCAAATTTAAGAACAGACCTCAATACCTAGCCAAACTGCGTACAATTGGTCAGTTTCTCTCTGCTTCCCGCTCTGTCCTATTCAGAATCTAGTTACTCTGCTTTCCTCGTTGGCCTACCCACAGAAGCGTGGCTTGCCAACGTTTTGAAACTCTAACCCTGACTGGGGGCTACACAGTCCTGCACACACACATTCCAGAGGAGGCCCAATGGGGCTGGAAACAGGAAGTGGTCAAATTTACCCCAACCCGTGTCAGAACTGTGATTTATCCACACCAGGGTCAGTGGCAACAGATGTGGCAGACAAAAGGAAAAAAAGGAACAGGGGAGAAGGGAAGGAAGACAACATTTACTCCTCTATTAGCATAGCTAGCCTCTGAATATAGCTACATGAACACCCTGCCACATATTCACCTCTTGGCAAAGCTGGGGCTGTGTGCTTAGAGTTTGTCATTCCATTCTAAGCATATTTATTCCATGCCCTTCAGTTTCATGTCTGTGCTGCGTTCCTCTGTGTGTCCAAGTCCTTCACCAGGATGAGTGCTGAGAGCAGGGCCACCTGCTTTTTTTTTTTTTACCTTTATTTATCCAGGGAAAGTCAACTGAGATTGCAAACTCATTTGCAACAACATTCTGCTTCACATCCGTGCTGCTACACACATCCACAACTGGGAGGAAACCTTGTGAACATTGCAACTCCTCCAAGGTGCATGAATCAAAACAAGCCAAAGAAATGAGAAAATTCAGCTGCTTGGAGAGAAATTGACAAAGCTTTAATATTAAGAACCAAAGCGTTTCAGCTGCAATAGCCATCGTTCATAAGGGTTACAGGATTGCATGCATATTCAACAATAAATATGGCATCTGATTGGTCTCTGGGCCATGTTGGATGTCAATGAATGCATTTATGCATGTTTTGGCTGCTATAGCCTTCATAGTTACAGGATTGTATGAAGGCTATAGCAGCCAAAACGTGTTGATTTTTAATCTTAAAGCTTCGTCAATTGTTCTCCAACAGTTGCTGAATTGTTTACTTTCACAACTGCCCAATACTACCAAAGCCCCCTACTGTTGGCCGCTGAGCAACTCCACTGGAGCAGCTGGGGGTTGAGTGCCTTGCTCAAGTGCACCTTGGCAGAAGGGGTAGGGGATTTGTCATTCGCTTTCTATACCCAGATTTTCAAAGCCGGACGGGGCATTTGAACTGGCAACCTTCTGGTCACAGCCCACTTATCTAACCTCTAGGCTGCCGCTGCCCCAGCTTTGGAAAGGCGTGTCCTCCTTAGCAACTGCAGTGCAGCTTTGCAGCTGGGACGTGTCAATAATGCCCCGTTGTGCTTTGGCCTCCATGTAGGGTGGGATCTGCAGAACAATCTGCCCCACTAGACTCACAGTCTGGAGGGAGCTGCACTCAAGGACAGCAGTTGTTCACTGTTGCATACAAGTAATGTCGCAAAATGCCCATGTGTTAGCTTGTTGACTAACTTAACTGAAGTCTTTGCATAGGTTAGCTGTTTTGCATTCCTCAGTTCCTCAGACTGTCTGCCTTTTAGACCGCTGCTGCACAGTAAGGATCTTGCACAAGGGCAAAAGTGCAGACAAAGCACACACTCTGCCTTATTCATTTATTTATTCCCCTCATTGAATTTGAGCACAATATTTTCATATTTAAGAAGCACATATAAAATTATTTTCTTGTACTTTTCTCCTCCACGCCTCTAGATAAATATTTGGCTGGGTTCTGTATACAGTATATTGTTTCTAGCAGTTGACACAGCCATAATCTACCTCATCCACACCAAGCTGATTTCCTCTATATAGTTACTCCAATCACAACAGTTGTACCAAAACTTAAAATATGTATCTTGAAATGAGATCTGATGTTTTGGGAAAAAAATGAACTTTGTGGAATAATTTTGTAATAAAAATGTATTTTTACACCTATAATTCAATTTACTTTACATAACTGTATATTGATAAGAGTAGTGCATGTAGTCACAACAGTCCAAAACAGTTACATGTTCACAAAATGACTGTAATCTGGCATTTAATCTGAGTGTACAGGATATCCCATAATAATCACTTGCTTGGGTGCACTTGGGTGGAAGTCCCCTCCACATAGTGCCAGTATATCAAAATACTTTTGTTATTCTTGCTCTTGTTATTCTTTTTTTGTACACACATCTGTAATCGCTTATTGTAGACCGTAGACTGTGTTGTAGACAAGTTGCACCTGTGTTGACATTATCCACCCTATAATAGCAACACACACAAAGACATAGGTCCCCCCAAACTCAAAGTTTCCAAGCAATTCACATTATTCAAGATCACTTGTGTTGGATAAATGTGAGAAAGATTCCAGCAACGAAAAGAAAGAACAAAATGCACTGGTTTTAGATCAGTGTAGCAAAATTTATAGATTGACCTAATATGAGCTGTATTTCCAGCATATCAGCATGCTCTTGCATCTGAGTTAAAGATTCAGTAGATAACTTCTAAAATTTTGACTACTAGCTGAAACTCAGCAGCCTCAAGCAGAAAAAAAAACTGGGTCCCTGAAAATCGCTTTGTACAAACAAACACGTCAGTACACACACAATTTCCGCGGCGCACGCACCTTCTCTGACCCATTTCTGTTTTGGCCGTGACCAAATCTGATTGTTGTTTGAGAAGTTGAAGGCAAGAAAAGCAAATCAGACAGGGATGTGGTGTGAGGCAGACTGATGGGCAAGGGAAGAAAGAGAATAAACAATAGAGAGGCTCTGAGAAAGAATAAGCCAGACATGCTACGTTTCAATTTTAGGGTGAGCGGATTTCATTCTCAAGTGTTGTATGTATGAATTTATGTTATTTAGATCATGAATGCCTAGCATTTTTAAAGTGTGTGCAGTATCAAACACTAGTGTCAGTAGGTGCAGTGAGAAGATAAACAAAGCTGTGTGAAAACTATGGATATTACAGCTAAAATGCTAAATAAATGCACTTTGTCATTTGATAGTGCTTTTTACAAGTCACCATGCTTAGTTTCAAGTTTAAATTGGAATGCAAGAGAATCTAGATCTGCAAAAACTTGCAAGTAGATCGCATTTTTTTTTTTAGAAATCATCAATAATTAACAGCAAAAGAGCAAGGATTTGTTCCTGGCCAAGGGTCTGGTACAGGTAGGGGATTCCTTCCATAGAGGGTTTATCTGAGTACTAAACAAACGGATGGACCCATGTGTCATCGGGTGTGTAAACAGGAGCATCTGATGTGGTCGGTCATGTTGAGTTAACGCCTGTTCCAGTTCAGGCCAGAACTGCACTGTTCACGCCAGATGGGAAGATCAACCGCAAGCATCCCCCAGAAACCACAACTGTCCTAAGACTAAGAGAGAAAGTTTACTGACCTACATACAGCTGAGGGAGTGTATTCACTGCAAGATGGACTAAAAATGTAAAATAAATATTAGTATGCCAAGACAGAATAAGTAGACTAGAATAAGACATGATAGAACATTACTCTTTACTGTAACATTAGACCAATATAAAGGTTTGCCAATATATTGTGCCGATATTGGCCTTTTATTACATATTGGATATTGGCCAGTTAGGTTGTTCATCACCGTTATGATAGCAGTTCCTCCCTGATTATGGCTACATAAAAATGTCTGGATAAAGTCTGCAAAAAATATTGGTGTCAGCCTTCAAAAACACATATTGGTCAAACCCTAGTTTACACATGCAAACCCACTTTTTTCCACATCCAACACTTTCTTCAATATTATTGTTGTTGTGAGTGTGAGAGCAGACTGTTGTTCTTGTAACACGGTATAATGCCCTCTGGCTGACCTTTTGGCTTCTCCGTTTGTTTTCTCTCCTCGCCCCCCTCCCAGTAGCCCACCACGACCCAGAGAACACCTTCAACTGCAGCTTCATCGAGCCCCCCTCGGTGGCCGAGCAGCCCTCCCCCTCCTCCTGGTCGTCCCAGGAGTCCTTCTCTTCCTTCGAGAGTGGAGACGAAGGGCCGGTTTACTGCGTGCCCCACGAAGGTGAGTCATCGGAGGCGTAAATAAACAGTTTAGCTATCTGGAATGTCGCACATAAATGCATATTCTGTCTTGAAGGAGCCTGTACATGCTCTCTTTCACACACGCACACACACACACACACACTGATATAAACACAGCTCTGTCGCAAATGTGTGCGCGAATCAGTCATGTTCCCCAGTGTGACGGTGCAGTGACTCACCCACTTCTGCAAATCGCATTAGGAAGATAGTTGGCTCCTTATCGTATGCCATCTAGGCCCAGGTCTTCGCTCTGAGAGTAAGGAGAGCATAAACAGGAAATGGAATGGTCAAGTCAGCATATGGCACTTGTCCAAGCTGTGACTCACTCCTTAAGTTCAGTGGAAAACTCCCTTTTCATCAGTTTCCTGCAAGTCAGTTGATGCAAGTCAGGCTTTTTGGTTGTTTTTTTTGTGTTTAAAACAGCTATTTATTTTCTTTTTTGATTGATGGGTTTGTTGTGTTCTCCCAATACTTTGGTTCAGATATTATTTTCCCCATGGACGGTTCAAGGGCTTTGAAACAACTGATTTTAAGCTACTAGCCTCAGGCCCAAAATAATTACAGTAAACATCACAAAAGTTTTGAATTACAGTTGCACCGATAGTATCTGTAGTATTAGAGCTGATCTAGCTCCCAAGTATTCGTACACAGATTGACAAATGAAGCTGTCCAGATATTGATCGTTAAATAATATGAATATAAATCAATAGAAAACTTTTCTGGCAGGAGGAGAAATGTCCCCTGACATATTGAAAACATTTAAATGCTCCTATGTGTGAAGTTCAGAGGCATAAAACTTATTATTTAGATGAAGAGCCTTGGCTTTGCAGGCTAAATACCATTCTGCTTTGTAGGCATAACCTACTGCACTGTCCTGTATCTAATAACCTCTCAATAAACTGTTTCTGAGAGTCCCTCAATAAGTTGTATTTGATCAGGGTAAAAAGAGAAGTTATATCCTCTAGCCTATGTTATGTAGTCTGTTTTCTATTTTATTATCATTATGTGTGTTATTTGATTGGGGATTATTATACAATGGCTCGTGCTTAATTCAATCAATTTGATGAATAAATAAACACAACTGATGTACTTGTTTTTTATAAAAGGCCAATACTACGTGGCATGAATGACTGTAAATTGAACATGTGGATCAGTTCTCATATCGACTGCCCTATTTAATAGTGTACTTGGTACTTTGTTTCTGAAGAATTGGTATCGGTGCAGGTCTATTTTGAATTCTTCACTGGATAAATCCCTGACTAATGCCTATTGATCTGCCACTGTTCCACAGAGTCTGTGAATGAAAGCAAGGAGAAGAGCAGCCCTAGCCCCGCAGTAGAGAAGCCAGCAGCTGTCCCCAGTGAGGAGGATGCGGGGGAATACACTTCCCTGAAAGACACCAGTGTCACAAAACCAGAAGGGAGCGAGCAGCCGCTGCTCAAGTCCTCCGACAGTGAAGGCTCCACCAGTGGCTCTGAGTCCGCGATTGGGGCCCTCTACGCCCGCATCGCCCGCCTCTCCAAGCACTCCAAGGAGGATGAGGGCAGCGGCAAGGACGGGGACGGCACTCCTACCCCGGAGGCGAAGCGCAATGGAAAGCCGCCTCCTTCACCTGGCAAGCCCAAACCTCGCCCACCGGACCCATCCACGAAGCCCAAGGTGTCGTGGATCCATGGAAACGCTACGGGGTCTCCGCAGCCAGAGCAGCAGGCGCAGGGGGTAATGAAGGCTCTTGCGGTGCCAAAGGAGAAGAAGAGGAGCTCCAGCGATGGCTCAGCCAAGAGTGAGGAACGGCAGAAAATTAAGGAGCAAGCCAAGGAGAAGAGCCGTGAGCAGCAGAAGAATCAGGAGGGGAAGGGGGCCGACGCCAACGGCTCCCCCAGCAAACACAAATCTCAGCGAGGCAGCAAGTCTGGGGAGGAGCACAGCAGCCCCAGCCACATGGAGCACATCAATGGCGTCGTCCAGAATGCCCTCAAGAAGATTAGTAACTTCCACAGCTCCTCCTCAGATAAGAAGAGCTCCGACAGTCCGAAGGAGTCGCCCAAGGAGCCACCCAAGAGCCCCAAAGTCATCCACCCTCATATGAACTCTGAGGCCGCCACGCTCCTGGCTGCTCAGCTCAAGGAGAAAACCCAAAGCATCAACAGGAACGAGGGGACGGGTCTGATTAAGACCAATGGTCTATCCACGCCAAAGTCCAACCGGGAGAAGCCCACACCTCCGCAGAAAGCCAAGAGGACCCCCTCCACCGGCTTGGGCCAGCAGGGCTCCACCAAGCCCCTGCTGCCCACCTCCAGCAGCCTCCAGAAGATGGTGGGCCCCGTCACCGCCGACCCAGGAACCCCCGAAGCCAAGAGCCCGGAGAAGCAGGACTTGAACGGCTCAAGGGCGGGGGACCCCGCGTTGGATCCTACACCAAAGAAGACTCCCATAAAAAAGCCACCCAGGAAGAAAGGCAAGGAGGGTACTTTGGATATGTCGGAAAATAAAACACCCCAGCAAAAGACAGCCATTATGCCACCACAGATAGTGAAATAAGCCAAGGTTTGTAATGGATTTCCAAAGGACTAAAATGACTTTGTTGGAGGGTGAACCACATAGTTTTTCAACCAAGGAATTTATACATGTTTTGTGTGAGTGTGCTGTGGCTCCAGGACCAGTAGAAAGTGGGAAATACTTTTAAACTGAGGGCTCAATTGAATCGTATTGGTGAGTTGTACTATAATGACCTCTATACTACGTAGTATTACATTTCATGAATCCTCTTTTGTATAACAACTATGTATCGATTTCACACCACAACCTGTGGCTAAGCCGGACACAACTGTGAGAACTTCAGCCTGAGAGTTTTAACAGTGGCACACAGACATAATCCATAGTTCATTCATCTCTATTCCTCTACAGTATGTCCACCACTATATTTATGTATGAATCGCTGTTGAATTTGCATAATTGTCATTTGTAATGCAGTTGTTTTTAAAAAATAGCAATATTTTTTTATATATGGTCTCCACAGGTACTGAAGGTACTAAAAAGTAACCAGAAAATTAGGTCCTCTGAGGATTGCTTGCTAAAGTTTTTCTCACTGTTGCTATGGATCCAACTGCAGAGCACAAGTAGTATTTAACCCGAATACTGTGCCATAAGTCACCCTGAGTTAAATAAGGTCCTTATTCTTGACGTCAAGGCTATTTTTTCCTGAAGTATTTATGTCGATCAGCAATTTCACTTCTGCAGTTTCACCAGACATGATTTGTTGTAGAAACAAACAATGAAACAATTCTTAATCTTTATAAAAGCAGGTGGTTTTTATCCTTTTTACTACCGGAGCAAGGATTTTTTTTTTTAATCATAATCAGCTAAATGTCACACCAAAAATTACACAACTTATGCTACATTTAGGTCGTACTCTATTTCATGCTTGAGTCACCTTTAATTCCTCACAGAGTTTTAGTTTTGATATCAGGGCTTTTCCTCACAGAAATATTGAATTTTGGGACTTAAAAACTTTCTTCTACAACTCCGTCAGACATGGTTTGTTGGAGACCAAACAAGCTCTTTGATCTTTGTGCAAAAAAAAAGGCTGTTTTCATCCTCTTTCATACTACTGCTAGCACCAAATCACCAGGATATGCTCTTACTGTAGCTTTTATTCAGTCAGCTAAACCACTAAACCAAAAATGTTAATCCCAAGCTATCCTATGTCCTCGCTGTATGTCATGCTTATAAATCACTTTAAACTCTCTTACTTTTTCCATAATACAGCAACATCCACAGTTTCCCTCTGCTGATTTTCTTTAAGACAACATAGGACAATATCTTACCCACCTTGTAGATCAAATGCTGGATGGATAGTATTATCACAGTAATGTCTGTTATTTGCATTCTCTAAATTTCAGTGAATAGAGTCAGTCAGTTACCTTGCCTGGAAAACACATTTTGAAGGCCACTATCATGTGTCTTTCTTCTCTGTTTTAGTTAGTAATGCATTAGAAGAGCAACTAGGCCAATACAACCATGTGAGATGTTCTCATTTCCCGTGAATGATATGCTGATGTCATTGGGGTCTTGTGTGAAAAATTTGTGTTATAGATGTTTGGTCCCTGAAGGAGCATATTATCTCAAGCTAGTGGGGTCATGCTGATGTAACGAGATGCTTCAGTTTCATCGTGTGACTCTATAACAGTAAATGGTACCAGTGCCCGGAGTGTTAAAAAACACCTCACCTGTGGATTAGTTTAACCAACAGAAGCCATGTTTGCCTTGAACGGGTTTGCCAACTTGAATGATTAAATATTGATTTTAAAATGAGTAAACCAAAGAGGTGTGGGATCAAAGATACTTCAACTGAGTCTATTCAGTTTCACATCAAGAGGAAGGTCTTTATTCCAGTAATCGGTGGATAGCTTTATTGAAAGTAGCACTCAAAACATGAGCTATGGACAATGGATGAGAGCAGTACAGCCAAAATACTCACAAAGGCCATAGACACAGGTCCCACACTTAATGTCTGCAAGATTACAACACGCCACTGGCACTTTATGTGCTGAAGAATACGAATTTTACATTCACAGCTAATTTGAAACAATTGCCTTGTGTTTTCTTTGTGTTTTTATCAAGGTACAGCCAGTTTCTTTGTCTTTGTGTATTTTTTCAACATTTTCTACTTGTAAAGATTGTGTACTTTTTATTATCTTTGTAAGCTGTGCTTATATGACCCTTTTTAGTTCCTCTGTTTTTCTTGGTGTCAATGAACTGGCTTTCATGTTGTATTTGCTTTTTTTTGTATGTTGCTTATTTTGGGCTCTGAAGCAAACCTATGAGTACTTCCCTCCTGTAAAGTTTACATTGGCTCTGTAATTGTTCTCTGTTGATGTTATTGTTTGTGTAACACTTAACTGCATGACGCAGAGTGTAATTATATGGCATTAATAGCTACACAGGAAATCTGTAATCTTCTTGTTCCCTCCAATTGTTATCATTGCCTCCCATAGGAAAAATAACGCATACGGAAAGGATTGTACAATACTACTATGATACCACTGTTGAAAAAAATGCATATACCTGAAACCATAACATTGTGTGATTATAAAGTGGCAATTTTAAGTGAGCAAAAAACATATCTTTTCATATCTGACTGGCCCGTGCCTGTTTCTATAGGCTTGCAGTGCATATTTGTAAAGAAGGGCCTTGAAACGCTGCAAAAACATTAGCAATTGTACGGTATATTTTGTCTGTTGTGGTTTGTTATTAGCGACTTTGATTTCCATTTGTGTATGGTCGTTAAATTGGTGTTTCCTCATTTACTTCTTTGAAATAAAAAAGCAATACATGTAGCTATACTGAAACAAAAACATAAAAATCAGTCCTCATTTAATCAGTTTACAACAATGACAGTCGCCACGTACTAATTCACTTAAATCCCACAAAGTCTGCATTCTGCCTCATCAGGGCATGACCTCTTCCTAGCATCGTATTCCAGTCTACAATCAACTAGAACAGCAATGAGGCAGAAAGGGATTTATTAAGTAATACGCCGCATAAATCTCCCAATCTATTCTCCAAACAGATTCATTCCAATGCTGATTGATATTTGACCCTTTCCTGTGACTCTGGGCCACTGGCTGCTGAGTCCCAGAGACCAGGCAGGGGTCCTGCAGAGTCAGTCGGTCACGGCGGCTCTTCAAAGCGCCTGGGGGAACCAGGGGACTGTTCATTTGGCTCCTTCAGGATGCGGGACAAGAGCTCCTTTCATGGGGAGAAACAGTGGAAAGTCTGTGCTAAGGAGTTAATCACGCGCTGCGTATCTGTGCTCTTTTGGACAGGAGAAGAAGAGGTGTATAGCCAGGACCGGGCCACAAGGCAGTGAAGGAGTGTGGCTGGATGGAAGGATGGATAGATGGATATAAGGATGGATGGATAGGTCATGTGCTTGATAATTGGAACCAGAAGGCCATGGGTTTTGTTTTGGATCCTGCTCTGCTGACACAGTTTTCTACTTACTGTGTGTGTGGGTGTGTGAATGCTTGCACGCATGTGTGTGGTACGCACATTTGTGTATAGGTGTTTGCAGGGCTTTTAGTACATGGGACAACTTTTCTAACATCTTGGACTTGTCTCTGACTTTTCGTTCAGACTTGTCCTGGTCTCGACCACTATTGGACGTTGACTTTACTTTTTCACGGCTATCTAAAAATTGTCAAAGACATGTTTTTCTCCATTTGGTCCACCTTTGTTAATTTTCTCCCCAGCACATCAAACAATTTAAGGGATTACACCTGAGTATAGTATGTAATGGTCCTCAAACCTCTGTGCATTGATTAGTGAAAATCCTGTGCATTGACTTGTTGGGTGATGAAGGGTAGAGACTAGACTAGAGCTAATGCAGATGGATCTACACCTCTGTTGATACTCATGAAACTCCTTAAGCATTATTTTTACATTTGGAAAGTCATGTACACTGTTTGCTGCCTATTTTGGTCTTTGGTCTTGAATAGGACTCGATTTGCTCTGGTCTCGGTCTTGACTTACTGTTATTGTTAGTGTTATTTGTCTATGGTCTCGACCCCCTTTTGACTTAGTCTTGGAACTGGCTTGGACTCGATAAGGTGGTGTTGACTGCAGCCCTGGGCGTGTGTATATGTGTACTGTATGTGGGTGTAGGTGCATAAACCAAACGCAACAGTGAGGTTTATGAGTGGAGGGACACGGCCACAACTTTAATGTAACTGAATCGATCTTACTACCCACCATTGACTTTTAAACGGACCGTCAACTCAGCCTACACATTATCACCTTTACAGAGAAGCGTGTTTTCATTTGAATGGTCCCATTCTGCATGCGACAGTGCCTCCAAATGTGCTCTCACTGCTCAGCCTTGGCATGCCAGGGCAGAGAACAGTGTTGACACAAATGCCTCCATCTGCCTGCCCTCAGCTCGCAGATGGAGAAGATTCTCAGCTGAGTGTACCAACACATGTTCTATGGCTTTTCATCCCTGACGTGCTGTGGGAATGACACAGCTCGGGAATGCACATTGCGTGTCACCGCTGTGCAGCGTTTTAGGGTAAACTGTTTTCGCCGGTCGCGCATGTGTACGACTTTTGGCGGATTTTTTCTGTGCCTGCAGCTTTTGAATGGAGTCGAATGGGAAAGGCCTGCGTATGATTATGGAGCTTCGCCGTTTTCATATCCCCTCTGTAGTTAAGAGTAATATTTTGCTCGTTTTATTGACGCGGTATTGAAAATTTGACGTGTGAATCATAAATTCACATTGGCGCATGAAAAGAAAAAAAAAAACACAAAGGAGCGACTATACGGGATAACTCAAAGGGTGGTCAAAAAGTCAGGGTTAGGAGTGTGGGAAGGGGGTTCAGTGACATGTCGGCTGCCAGTCTAAACATGACTTGGAGCTGGGACGCCCATGGTGTGCCAAGCCATAGAAACAGCTAGGCTTTAAAACTCAGCCCCCTATGAGTCAGCCAAAAGCCCTGGACTCAGAAAACCTATTCCGATCCCTGCGTTGCTACAGCAACGGGAACAGATTGGCGCCACATCTGGTAGCCATTTCAGCCCCTGCAAGGAGAGGAAGAAAGAAATTTATGAGTGAGGGGGAAAAAAGACAAAATATTTTCTGCAATGCAAAGCAGAAAGAAAGTGGAGTAGAGTTACACTTGAAAGGGGTAGAAAATATTAATTTTACTGTGGCCTGAGTCGAGAGAAAGTCTTTTGGTGCCCTTGTAAATTGAGGATAATAGATTAACTTCACTCCATTTGAGTTGTAATCTTGTAAAATGGCATTCATGTAAAGCAATTGATATTAGCGCGGATGCATGGATATGCTCAAGAAACAAAGGCAACATTTCATGTGGTCAAAGAATGCCATTTTTCCACTGCAAAATCCCTATATTTGTTTTGAAAGCCTATTGCTAAAATGATTTTGCAATAATGAGTAATTGTCAACTTTCTTGAAAAAGCAGCTTTGAACACATTCAGTACAACAGAGGATCTGAGGTTTTGACAGTTCCAGTTGGATATTTGCTGTTTTGTTCTAGTGTTCAAACGACTGACTATTTAACTGTCTGACAGAAATGTGCGGTTGTTTCAGTATGATTGTTTTCAGTATTTCCTAAAATGCAGTCATTTCCCTGGCTGGCTCATTGCATCAGACATGGCCAACAGAGATTCGAAAATGCTGTTTTCGTCTCTTATCCCTGTCGACACGCTGTCTGCGAGAAACACTGTCTAATTGCAGTCCTCCTTACACGTTAAACGCTGTTTCTCAGCCTTGTGGAAATGCAGTAACTATGAAATGACATTTACTGGAAATGGAGCTGCTGCTTTTCTTGGGCCAAAACCGCCGAGAACTGAGGTCAGTGCGCAACCAGAAGGGGGAAATAGCGCCAGCATCAAATGTGTGTTTATAGATTTCCAGTGACATCTACTCACTCTGTGATTTAAGACTGTCATTATAATAGCCCCGAAACTCCCTCGCAATGGCACCAAGCTAAAATGGGCCCTTCTTAATGCACTAGTTAAGGACAACCACACTATATAGCCTGACCTCCCAAATAGACGCTGGTGATGTGCTGTAACTAGGTCACAAGAGCTGCTCCACTGAAACTGAAGGAGGCTCAGCTCTTGAATGATAAGCTGTATCACTACTCTGCTGGGTCGGATCATTGTTTACCAGACTCCTATACGAGATCGAAAAGTATACTGTTCAGCCCGCTCTGCCTCATCCGTGTTATCACAAACGTATCGGAGCCAGACTAGAGTATCATTATTCAAGTGGCGTTCAGCCACGGCGCTTCTGGAAGACACATGCACACAGTAATTAGTTTTCATCTTGACTAGCTCTGTAAATGTGGAAATACTAATGAATACGAATAGCCAGAGATGTAATTAAGGCACAGTCACTCTCTACATCCAGACAGAGATTTTTTATTTTCTTTTTTTGAGATGGTGGGGTGTGCAAACAGTTGTCTGGGACTTCAAATTGCCCTGGATTTTTCCCCCTTTGTCAGCATAATTCTATGGAACGAGTGTATTAGGGGAGAGGATTTGGACGACTAATAGAAAGCAGATCAGTCAGATGCAGATGCTGTCTTTTTCTCTTTTTCTCTCTTTTTCTGTCTCCTTTCATTCTTTCTTTCTCTTTCAAAGACCACGGCTTAGTAAACTCTCTCTCTCTCTCTCTCTCTATTTCTCTCTCTCTCTCTCTTATGTTTTTTCTCTCCAGTCCTCACTTTCAGTCTCTCTCCCTCATTCACTCCTTCTTCCTTCTCCCCCTCCCCCAATCCTTTTTTTCCCCTCACACACACGCACACACACACACACACCCATCCATCCACTATCTGTGCAGTAAACTGGGACTTCAGACTTCACAGTGTGGCTCGAGGTTTCAGTTTTCACATAATTCCAGAGGCTGACCCAAAGTTTTTTCTCTCTCTCTCTCTCTCTCTCTCTCCCTCTCTCTCTCTCTCCCTCTCTCTGTCTCCAACCTGGAGCAGCAGAGAGAAAACTGCTGCCTTATTCCAGATATTGGGATGGAAAATGATCACAAGACTGAATGCGTCTGTCCAAACCCAAGGAAAATAAGCAGAGGGCTTATGTTTTTACGCACTGAACCCCGACTGTCCCGACAATCAGTCCTGTCTGTGACCGACGTAGCTTACAACAGCTTTGTTGTTCGAGACGCAAACCTTCGCTCCCCGTCCGTGCCAAGATCAGTCGCAGAAACACATGTCGATGCAGAGCTGCTCGCCTTCGGCCTGTGGGTTTTCCCCCTGTCTTTCAAACCGCATCAGATTTGCTTTATCGCATCTTTGTGACTATGGGGCCAGGTCATGATTATTCACACCCTCCTTATCCATGGCTGATTCAGTGAGACGTTACGCTTCCTCTCCTCTCCACAGACTCCAGGCTCTGATAATGACTGCCTCACAAGGCAAACGACTTGCCTTAATGTGTGTGTGTAGTGTAGTGTGTGTGTTTACTATCCACTTGCATTTGGATATGTGCACAATACACTACCAGTCAAAAGTTTGGACACACCACACCACACCATTTCTCTTTATTGTTACTATTTTCCACATTTTAGAATAATAGTACAGACATTGAAACTATGAAATAACACAAATGGAATTATGGAGTGACCAAAAAAGTGTTAAATCAAAACTGTCAAAAGAAATTCATACATAGGCATCAACTTCACTATTTATATTTGTCTAAAAAACTAATTTCAAGCATTTAAGCATAAGCCTTTAGATCACAATGGTTTTAATATAATGAAAAACATAGTACATTCAATCAGGTTTATCTAAACTTTTGACTGGTAGTGTATGTATGTTCTTGCAACGCTTTGGCATGAGTATGCAAGTGTTGATTCACAGTGAATACATGTATGTACAGTCACTGCATGTGTGCTGCTGTGTGCAGCCCTGCTCTGCTGCACAGGACAACACTGGAGCCATTATGGGGAGCCATGTGTTTCTGATTACCCAGGCTGAGATTAGAGGGAGGGGAGCAGCGGTTGCCCCCCGGCTCCTCTGATGTGGTCAGCAACTGGACATCCATCACTGCAAATCCCCCCCCCCCACTCCACCCACCTCCATGCCAACCCTCTCCCGCATCCGCCATGATGTCACTGCCAAGCCTACCTATCACCTTATCCTGCTCCCCATTAAAATATGTAAACACTGCACTCTACGCCAATGAAATTATTCCTGCTTGACCTACATTTCGTGCAGATGCTGTAAAGTGCCAAGTTGTCACTGCTGTATTCTTGGGAGTGTGTTTTTGTTGCTCAGTCATAAACACTGACGTGGCCTTGGCGTGTGTGTACGGAAGACATGAGCGTGCTGTTTGTTGTTGCGTGAGCAATGTGATACTTGCTTGACCTCCATAGGGAAATTTTTCTTCAATATGTCCTCCCTTCTAGAGAGGTCAGAGGTCAGGCTCAGCTACAGAGCATCGCTCCACAGCTTGTGAGGGATCGGGGACTTGCTCAAGGACACTTCAACAGGGCGGATGTATGCCAACACACAGGGCTTGAACCCAGACCGTGTGGTCGCAGGACTTGGCCAACCTGCCACCCAAAATAGCGTTTTGTATACATAATTTATCATTGCTGTCCCAGATTTGTCATGGAATAGCAAAACTAACTGATGTATTATTTTTTTTTACAACATCTTCATCCAAATATGTTTTATTTTATTTTGCTGACATCTTGTTAAGCGCTCACTGCTGTGGTGTTTCTGCAGTGCACTTCCCCCAGATCACCTGTCAATCAAACAGTGACGTCTTTTTCCTTGGATTTTCTGTTGATGAAAGTTTGAGTTTCTGTAGGTGGCGCTCTTTTCTTTGTCTGTTCAGACATATTGGCTATCGCTGGTGCTAGCTACCCAGTTCTTCTTCTATTTATTCTAAACAAACCGCATCACCTCCTGCTCACTAGAGAGTGTTTTCCGGGAAAAACATACCAGACACTGGGTGTTTAGAACAGCATATATAGGGTAGTGTATGGAGAGATTACACACTCTGGATCATGAAACAACAATGTTCCATTCTTAACACTTACCGGTCTTAAATATAACACCACTCCACTTATGTAAGGCAGGTATACACTTAAATGTCAGTAAATCAACCCTAATCTTTAGGAGAAGCACACATCCCTCTGGACTTCACCTCCAACAATATTGTGAACACTGCAAACAAGATCATTGGCACTCAGCAAACCATCCTCATTGATGTCTATACAGGTTCTCTGCCAAGCCCAGAGTCTCATAGACTTACATGGCCTCCATGTGTGGGGAAAATTTGGAAAATTTTGGAAAATTAGGTCATAGGTTCAGGCAACCACAGGCTAAATCAAACAGATTGAAGTTCTCATTTGTTCCATGTGCTGTAAATTTGCTTACAGTAACTGTTACAAATAGACTTTCCACTCCATTTCCCTGTCTTTATTGCTTTATTTATTTATTTATTTTTTTCACATTTAACCTTTATTTACCACGACACCATGACCAGCATAAAAGTTGCAGAATATAAACCTATAATGTCAAAATACAATCAAGGTTTTCATTCAGGTTCACAGGAAAAACCTATTTTATACCTATTTCTTATCATGTTTTCACCCTATTTAAGGCTATTTTATGTATTGTATTGTGTATTTTGTATTTTTACATTAGGGACAATAAAGACTTGAGCCTTGAACTTGAACCTTGGTAAAGGTAATATCCACTTAATGTACAGCACACAGGTAGATCCCACTCACTAAGCATTGTATTGTTGTTGAGTGAAGCGTCCACATGGCCCACTCTTCCTTCCACACTGCCTCTCCTCTTTATGGGCTGACTTTACTACAGTAGGCAGACAGGCAGCAGGCTTAGCCCCAGTAGCCCCGAGGGTCCAGACAGACAGGATCAAACACACACACACACACACACACACACACACATACACACACAAATTAATGTGTCATACACTGGTACATGAGAGCAAACAGACACACAAAAGGGAGTACACACTAACACACAAGTGCTACACACAAAAGTATGTACAGTGGACACACACACACACACACACACACATATGGCCTGCTGGTTGGGAAGCAGCATCCGCTACTTTTGGGGGAACAGGAAGTGTGTGTCTATAACAAGCTCTCTGAACGAGGCAGGACTGCACTGAGGTGTCTTACTGTTTGATCTTTTGCCAGCTGCAAGTCTTGCAATTTGTGAAAATCCCACTGGAAAGAGTTGCTCAATAGGAATTCTATAAATTCATATCATATTCATCAACTGCGTCTGTATTCTGCACTGCTCCAGTTTAATATGGCTTGGTTTTTTCCCCTTTGTCAGCAGATTAATAATAACAACATCTCCTTTTGGCAAGCACCCTGTGATGGAAGCTGGAGCTGGAACACGGCGAATGTGAACACATATGGTATGCATCCGCACATATAGGCCGAGGAGCTGCACAGAGCCATACCAAGACCACCCCACCCCCACTGCTGTCTCTCTCTCTCTCTCTCTCCCTCTCTCTCTTTGCCTCTCTCCATCTTTCCCCCCTAACTCTTTCTCTCTCCTCCCATAAACCTGCGATTTGACACAAATCCACAGTTCAGGTTTGAACACACTTCTTAGAAGCTTTGGCAGGTCAAACTTACATTGTGGGGAAACACGGCCGGGACTTTAAAACACAAAGTAAAGACGCAAAACTAAAAACTCTTATCCAAAAGGAGGAGAGTAGGGGCCCGCAGATTTACGACGTCTGCCAAGGGGAGGAAACCCTGTTAAAATGGGGACTGCTTTACTGCCATTTGACACATCATCCCCAGCAGCACATGCCGAGCGCGAGAGTCTGGGCTTCGGAGCGCTGCGTCTGGAAAAGATAGAGAGAGAAAGATGGTTTTGCTTCAGCATTCCAGTCAGGAATGGTTTATTTTTGTTGGAAACATAATTGTCTGTGGCTAGGATTTGGAAGTACATTTTACCCGCCAATCTGCCAGGAAATGTACATGTGGGTGTTACCGCCCTCTCGTGGTGACCTAATATATTTGCTTTGCACAACACAGACAAGTTGAGTAAACTTGGAGGACAGAGATGTTTTCCTCTTCCAGAGTGTTACCACAGTGCAAATGTGTTGTGTGCTGTCATAAGGTAGGATTTCATACAACGGTACACAATGGAAATCCACCTGAATTCTCATGCAGTAACATCAGTTACCATATTGTAAATTGCAGAGAATGCAACCTATATTCAGTAAAGACTATCACTGCTGAGTCCAGTTCAGCTAATATTTGGTTTTCAGCAGCTTCAAAAACATGGTTGGCTCTCACTGATCATCGACCACCGCCACACTTATGGGAAAAAGTGATAAGAGCACAGATGCTCAGAGGTTTGTGTGAACCTCTACACTGATAATCTGAGGTGGAAGAAACTATAAGGTTAGCCAGGGACCAATTTGTGGCTTTTGAAAATGTAAAGTCAGCCTAACATCCACGATTATAGCAAAGGAAGCATACCAGCAAGCCAATTTGTGAACAGCTAACCCATTGCTCTGATTATCAAAAGTAATTTTAAAGAAAAACAGAGAAGAAAGGGTTAAATATATGACACAGGTGAGCACTGTCCCCCCCTATGGGACTGCCTCATGGTCTAGTCCACCCTGAGAAAATGCCCAAGTGGATTACGATTGGTAATAACTAGGGGAACAGGACGCCAAGACATTTCTCATTTGTCATAAAATAATAAAATGTGGGCCTTCTTGGTGCTCACTCTTGCCCTCTCTGTTCGGGGGTCAGAAAATACCAACAACACAGCGGTTGAAGAGAAGCCTGTTATAGCCAGAGGCAAACTGCTGGTGAGTAGTGATGGAAGTGTATATGAAATGGATATAAATATGCATCAGAATTAAATCAGAATCTTTCTTTTGTTTTTTTTCTCTTTCTCTTGAATTACACTGTCCGCAACATTGTGTTAAGGAGATGTATAGACACATATGGATGTGATACATGCGGGTATATGTATTTGATTTATTATCGTTACACTGTAAAGAAACAAAATAAAAATTTGATCACAAAAAAAAAAAAGAATTCAATCAGAATCTCTGCAATTGTCATCTACATAAAATGTGCAGGACCTTGGTGATACAGACACACATGGTGCCTCACATACAGTGTATAGGGACAAAATAATAGAATATAACAATCATGATTAAGTGTGATAATGATTAAGACCAGGAAGAGGCCCCGTGCCCTAAGGTCTGAGTGTGTATGCTGCTGAAATATGAAGCCGTTATCTAGTGCCTTTGATCACACGCAGGATGAACCATGGAAAATGCCATTTGCCACACTGTTTTTTAACAACTGTCTGTTGTCGTCCCCACAGGCTCCCAGCGTGGTTGGATGAGGCATAAAGAAAATGCCCGAGCTCCATCATTTTCTCCTGGAGCGACTGGCATTATAGTATCCTTATGCTGTTCCATGCATGCTCCCCAAAGGTTTTGAACACACCTAAAAAAAAATTGGATTTTCTCATGACCTCCCTGGTAAACACAACAACGCTCCTAGCAACTTGCCAAGTCCAGTGCCAGCTCATTCATTGCCTCAAAGCGCCTGAAACTTTCCAAACCGCGCGCTGTTCCAAGCTGTGCGCCTGTGTTGAAATCATGTTGAATGACGCTTGTTTAAAAATAGGGGAAAGATATGGATGTGGCTTATTCTTTGCAACGCTGCCTAGCTGTCGTTTTCCTTGATCCCGCTTCCCTCTGTAGCCACAACTTGGAATACGATTCATCGGAGGAGAAGAACCCCCGCCTGATACTCTATAACGAAAAGGATGAGGTCGTTCAGGTGAGATGTGAGAGCAAGGATTTTTTTTTTTTATTATTATTTTACATGTTTTACCCATCTGCTTTGAGACAGGCTTATCTAGGGAACAAGATGTCAAGATAGGTTCATGTGGGGAAGTTTTAAGATTGCTGTATCTGATACCAGATCCTCTGTCAGATAACAAGTTACACAGACAGTGTTTGAAAGCGCGAGACAGAGTGAAAAAGATAGCGAGGAAGCGAGAGAGTGAGACAGTATATAAATTAGGAATTGACTGATATGAGTATTTTCAAGGCCGATACCAATATTTTTGTATTTAAATATTTATATAAGAATTTTATTCTTAGCTGTGTGGAAAAACCCCTGAATCTGTATTTAGACCATCATGTGACACTAAAACTCTCCACTGAAAAACATACCAATAAAATTCTTTAGGGTTAGCAGCTGCTAAAGGCAGGGTGACCCACCGCACCGATTCAATGATAAACTCATACTGCCATATATTACTGCCTTCCCAACCTTTGTACCATTTTTTGAGGATTTTCTAGGAGTTTTTCCATGTTGTCATTGAGGGTCTAAGTTTTGGGGGAAGTTGTTTTCATATAGTGTTTCATAATGTGGGAGTTGTGAAGCCCTTTGAGACTGTAAACAAATAAACTGGAATTTACTTTAAATGAAGAATTAATTTACAAAAAACACTTTTGACCAAGTAAATGAAAAAATAACATGTGCAAAGAAAAGAAAATATCACAGTTTGGTCAGGAAGGAACCTCCATCATAGTGAAGGAGGACAACATGATTGACCAGTGTCCGATATTTAATAAAAGGCCAATATCAGTATATGTATCAGTCTAACCTTAATGTAAATCAATGTGTTGTATTTCTGCATGCATGTATATTTCTGTATATATATCCCATGTATGAGTATATATTCATGCTTTTATGTCTCTATCCATGTGTTCAAATGCGTATGTGTGTGTGTGTGTGTGTGTGTGTTCTTCCCCTGCATACGTCAGACGGTGCCTGTGAAGAAAATGAAGGCTGACGAGATCAGTAGCCTGCTGGACTCGCTGGGTTTCTACAGGAGGTCCCAGAAAGGGGAGGAGGTGCCCGAGGAGTTCCAGCGTTTCCCCCTGCGCGCCCCCAGGGACGAGCTGTGAGGACACCTGCTGGCCGCGCTCCGCCGCTGCAGCCCAATGGTCGCATAATGACGACTGGGGCCCCAAGGCCAGCACCATGAGCCCGGCCCCAGTCTGAGGACCCGCAGACCGAGCCGCAGCGAGCAGGGTGTCAGCCATTTACTGTGTCACTCTGATCTGAAAATTAAGAGTTTGTAATTCTTCCCAATAAATATTTAAGTGGATCAATGCGTTGAGTGTGCCTTATTTTCTTCACTTACTCGTCAAGTAGATAGTCCTATATTGAACATTTGAGGTTGTAAACATACAGTATAGATACACACACAGAAAATATACACTATACACATATTGAATCTCATAAATCTTGAATTGTTTTGAATTTATATTATCTGTATGGTGCATACATTTTTTTCTTGGCAAGATTTCCTCTTTTTAATGACATGCATTGTTCTGTTTTTCTCTTTTGGTCCCTTTCTGACGTAAGTGCATTTTGAATAAGTCTGTTTGTCTGATTAGCTGAAGCAGTACCAACAATTTACTGAGCATTATAAATGGCCACTAACTGACTAACTAACTGCCATGCCACTGTTTCAGTCTAATCCTCAGCCCGCCTCCTTCCCCATAATCTGATTAGCACTAGTGTCTGCCAGTGTGTGTGTCTGTATGAGTATGTGTGTGTGTGTGTGTGTGTGTGTGTGTGTGTGTGTGTGTGTGTGTGTGTGTGAGTATCTGTAGGTGCATGCATTTGTGCATCTGTGTGACTGAAGACAACAAGGATTAGTGGGAGACACTGAAACACAAACACAGACTGGGACCGTTCCAGTCTCTGGCACCGCAGCTCGGTCATGGTCAGCAGCTCTACCCACAATGCCTGTGTTTTACTCCCCTGTCTCCCAGAACCTGCGCATGGGCCTGGCCTATGTGGGCAGCTCTGTCTTCACCAACAACAGGACGGGGGACGGTGACTTCATCAGGGAGCAGGACGACAGATCTGGTTGGTTATCGGTTCCACACACACACACACACACTGTTGATTCTGTTCTGCCTTTTCTAGCTGTGTGGTGTCAAAAATGTAGAAATGATTATGATTCAGTTTGTAACAAGTTTGAAATGCATACATACATAGGCATGCAATACGTTACAATATACTATAATAATAGCAATGCACACTTACTATATACGTACTATGTATATTGTATATATGCATACTATATATATGTAGGCTATATATAATTCTGTACTATACTGTATAGAAGTTTATGTGACTATATAGTTATTTGTTATGTTTGTAATGTGCTCTATATATGCTATACAATAAGTATAGCATAACATAGCATAGCATAGTAGCTATAGTATAGCATAGCATGGTAGCTATAATATAGCATAGCATAACATAGCATAGTAGCTATAGTATAGCATACCATGGTAGCTATAATATAGCATAGCATAGCATAGCATAGCATAGCATAGTAGCTATAGTATAGTATCGTATTTTGTTATACAATACCATACATCATCATCATACTATACTGCTATACTGTACTGTACTTTATAATATAGCATACACTTATAACAAAAGTTTAATCATGTATAATCTAAACAAATTACACTACAACTATATACTATGTAACTAACCATATATATATATATAGTTATAGTTACAGTATATTGCAATTTATTGTGTGTTTTTACAGCGCCTGCATTACACAGAAACAGCACAGCCCCGAAAAGAAAAGAAAACTGTGGGAAATTTAGATTGTACCAAAACTTTTGATAATTTTTTTTATCACTCTCTCGCTCACTTTAACAACCACTGTACTGACATTACAAATGTGAGAACAATGCAAATTTATGTTTGTTAATGTTTTCATTAACATAATGAGTAATGAGTCGTTACTAATGTTCATACTCTTCACACTTCCCCTTCAGTGGTGAACGAGCTGGTGTCGCACCTTCCGCTGCAGATGCTGCTGTACTTCAACATGTTCTACTTTCCCTGCTGGTGGTTCTCTGCTGTCGTCATGTTGGAGTTAAAGGTCCGTAGATTACTCTGCTGAACAAGTTCACTGCAAAATGAGATATAGTTTGAACAAAGTGACACCTACTCTTACAAAATAATTCACAGAACAAAATAAAAATGTACATATTATATATATATATTTTTTTCTAACAATTTATTTTTACCAACAGTACATAACTTAAATTGGCAAAAATGTAATCCTTTGATACATTGGATGGATCCCTTATATTTTAGAGTTATTGAATAATGTAACTTAAGGTAATGATATATAGATATATAGTTTTCAAACTCTTCAATTGTCAAAATTTCTAAGATAGGTAATATAACACTTAGGTAAAAAACTAGACTTCAGCATATATAGCTTATGATAGCAACTGCAGTGTGAGGAAAACAACCACCAGGTTATATTAAGAAAAAAAAAAGTAAATGCAGTGTTAGAAAATGTGCAGTAAACTGGTTTTCTCACATTCCAGAGTATCAAAGATGTAACAAAACATGACAGGTGTGGAAATGGGCAAAGGTCTCCAAAGGAGGCAAATACCAGTAAAAGATGGAAAGTCTAACCACTTGGAAAGCAAAAAGAACACTGTTTATTCACGCTAACTGTAGCAAAGATGGAAATATATACACAGGCTGTGCAACAGTGCATATGCAATACAAGCACACTTTAGGAAACAGGTTTGGAGTGGATACACCTACTCAGGCAGCAATTTACATTTTTTTTTTTTTTAATAATGTAAATAAATAAATAAATCATATCTTACTTTGTACCGACACTCAGATTTTCTGCCTGCTTTCTTCCCAGTTCTATTATCTGCCTGGATACTACCAGGCTCTCCTCATAACCGGGATGATCCTCCTCACTGTCATTGAAGTGGCCCGACTTTATCTGGGTTACATTGGCAACCTTAAAGAAAAGGTAATTCAAACCAACATCCTCTCTGAGCCACAGGACAGATCTCCTTTATGTGCTCCTCTCCTGAATAACACAGCAGAGGAAGTGGCTGCTTGAGTATTCTGTCTGCGTGTGTAAACAATCAGCACTTGGCTACAACTGTCCATTGAATCTGTGTGTGTGTGTGTGCGTGTGTGTAGGTAGGCGTGTGTGTGTGTGTGTGTGTGTGCTTTCATGTGGATACAACCAAACCATTTGGTGCCCGACTGCTCTATCTTTGCATCGCCTCCATCCTCTCTCTCTCTCTCCCTCTCTCCCTCTCTCCCTCTCTCTCTGTAATCAGGTGCCAGAGCTGGCGGCCTTCTGGCTGCTGTCCTTCATGTTCCAGCTGCCAGTGCTGCTGTTCTTCCTGACCGATGAGGGAATTATTATCCTGCCCCTGGAGAGAGCCGTCCACTCCCTCTACCTCCTCTTCCTGCTCGCCCAGATCCTGGCTGCCTTCCTGGCTCTGAGGGCCATGACCCGAAAGCTCACGCTCCTCTTCCATCTGCGGCAGTTCGGCGAGGTGGAGAGCTTCCGCCACGCTGGGATGAGCCCCGTCTATGGGCTGCCCTACCACAGAAGCGTGCTGCCCATGTCACCGACCAATAATCTGTACCATTAAGGGGAAAAGTGAGTGTATCCACTTACTCTCAACCTGCCTCGTCTACTTCTACTTCAGTTAGTGATTTCCTACGTTTCCCAGAACGAATGAGAATGGAGATGAACTTGTTGCTTTCAATCAAAGGCGTGTGAATGGGCCTATAAATATCGTTAATTAGCCAACTGGTTTGTGAACATTGGTGCATGCCTATGTTCTCAACCGTGCTCCTTCCTCAAAACACAACATGTCTTGTGGCTGCATTGCATTCTGGTCTATTGAAGCTACTCTCAGTGGAAAAACTGGTCTCTCTGCCTCTTCTACGATGGATTTCTCCCTGTATGATTGTTGAACGCCGGTGCAAAATGGTGAGTCTAGAAAGAAACCGTTGCTCTTTGATTCAGAATGGCTGACACCAAAACCTGACATTTGCAGATTGAAAAAAAACCTGCTGTCAAACTTCATTGTAGCTCGAAATATCTCAACATGTCCTCACGTCATCTACGTTCGGACTGTTATCCACGGGAATAGGAAAAACACATCAAACAGCAAAATGGGCCCAGAAATGCAAGGTACATTGCCAGCAGCTGTTTTTTTTTAACAGTATTATGGTGTTTTAGGTGGATTTTTCCTTTAATGATGGATGTTGTCATGGCAGGATGGATGCTGGAGAACCTGGTGTTGGTGGAACGATGTGAATTGTTTTGGAAACAGGGATCCAAATGTTTGGATATGAGATGAGAAAATCAGTGAATTAGTGTTTCATGATGTGAAATGTACATATAATTTTGCTAATTCAGTTTTTATATTGTTTCTGTATTGTATTACTCTGGTTTTTTATAATAAGTGGGATGTACGAATCAAATTCATCTGTGTTTGAAAAGTGAAGGAGTTTACAGTAAGTGGAGCTGCAGCAGAATTGTGTTAAATATTTATGACCACACAGTGGCAGTCAGCGACCAAAAGAGGGATGGGGAGGATTTAACACTGCTGCAAAGTCCAATGAGAACAGATTATCATGCAGCACATGTCCTCATCAGGAAACCTTCTGGCAGAGGAATAAAGGTTATGCCTGTCCACAGATATAGATGATATATCGTATTATTTGATAATCCATAACTCTGGTTCCGTCTACATTGAAAACCGATTCCAGATTGTGATGTCTGCTCGTCTTTGTCCTCTGTTCTGATATGTTCTCAGTTTAAACACAGCCACTTAGAAGTCACACTTTTTTTCCTACAACCTTACTGCACTACAGCAAGTGTTTGGTGCTCTGCTATTTCTTTGCTGGTGAGAAATTATTTGGAATGTGCTGCACGGAATAGCGAACAAGCCGGTTGTTGGAGAGACATAATTCCCGTGCCACAATACGCTTATTTTGTTTCTACTTTACATTCAAGAAACAACAAGCTGCAGTGGCTGCTGCAGTATTAATACAGGATAGATGCAAACAGATAGTGGGGGACTTACAGGATGCTTACCGCTGTATGTGTATGTAGCACAGGCTGCACAGATGATATCATACTAAACTTGAGGTCAAGCATTGCTACATGGAAGAGCAAAAATTGGAAAAATTGAAAGAATTGATAAGCATCTTTTAAATAACCGAATCAAAGGACCCTGCAACCGCTGTGCATCAGTATGCAGTAAAACCCTCCTCAGACATAGAACAGGCAAACTTAGGTGGGTAAGCGTTCCTGGACCAAATGAGATAAGAAGCATCAAAAAACCACCGAACAAAAAGTGTCTTTGAAGGTGCTACATGTAATATTTTAACATCAATAAAAGACATTAGTGTAATCACTGTAAACAAACAAGGACATTGCTGAGAAGATTGGCAGCCTCTACCAGCCTCTACACAGTAATTTAACATTGTGCGCCACCAGGTCAGATTTTGCAGGAAATCTACAGTATTATATTGCTTTACAGCACAAACGGATATTGCTTTACGGCACAAAACAGTGCAAATGCAGCTAAAGGTTTCTCGCAATAACATGGTGCAACTGAAAGGATGATGGAGAAATCACTTCCAACATGTTTATCTTCTTCAGTAAAGTGAAAAGAGAAAACAAACACACAAGGAGCAACACCAGGGAGGGAAGGGGAGGGGGCGAGCAGAAACATCCATTTTATGACAGAAAGCAATGGGAAATGTGGTCATAATTTTTATAAACACGAGCACTAACAATACTACTGCCATGGGAAAGTGGCTACCATGGTCTCATTGATAATTTGACAATGATGTATTGATTTTTAAAAATGCTGCACATAGCACCTTTAAATATGTTTTCTTCCTTTCTCCCCTTCAAGCAACGACCTTCACTACAATCTTCAAAGAAATACAGTGCTCATATTGCTCAATAGAAATAACAGACATAGTATCAAGCTTATCATTCTCAAACAGATACACTGGCGTATGAAATGTATTCTGTGTAATAGCATTGCCTTCACCGTCAACCATTCTCCAGAGACTACTGTGAATTCACCAGGACTCTCCTATTCAGCTGCTCCTGTATTCTGTTTTACAGTAATAAGTATGAACTCCATTGGTGGTTGGAGAATAAGAAGATTAGCCAGGTAGTGGTGAAAAAGGAATAGAAATTTCCCCAGGAGACACAGTGGTCACATCTGAGGGAGCTCCTTGCACCTTTCGCCTCATCAAATTGCCTTTCATTGGTGGAGTGCAGTGAATAATAGCCTGGGAGAGACTGGGGACGTAATGTTCCCTATCTTACCAAACATATTGTTTCCCCCCATTTTTTACCATCCTTTGAAAGCGGGCTATGACTTCCGAGCAAGTTTTTTTTCCTTCTTCTTCTTCAGCTCTTTTTCCCAAAGCCACAGCGTAGCATCATCAGCTGGGCTTCGGTGGGTCTGTCATCGCGTTAATTATGATTGGGTACGGCTCAGAGGTAATCAGAAAATGGGACTGGCGAGGCTGTGCTAAGCGCCAGCGGGAAACAACATCCAGGACATCACAGCGACATCCTCGTCACCTATTTCAGTAATCCCCCATGGTGGGGAGCTCGCCTGGAAATGTTCCCATCTCCTTAATCCCAGGTGGCTAAAATGAGTTTTAACCCACACAGCCGCTGTCGTAGTTCAGCTTCATGCATACACCAACATGACGAATCACTAATACACACCATAATCATTCATTAAACTATTACAAACTGCTGAGCTATTAAGGAAAGCAATATTCATTATACCAATAATATACCCTCTGCTGACCCACAACCCCCCAACCCCCTGTAACCCGTTTCCATTAGCAACTGGAGTGAAGTACTTTGAAGAATACATTGTGAGCCTTCGGATGCGCAGGTCTGTGGGGAGTTTCAAGCTGCGAGTCTACCGCTCATCCTTTGGGACATGTTTCAATCTTTCATACTCATTTCCTCCAGACATAACTCATAGAATAGGACCTGGCGTCCGACAAGTAATGGCAATATGATAGTCGATGGGAACACGTGTATGGCTCTATTTTTGATGCCACACTTGACACCAGTGCTTTCCCACTCAAATCATGAATGAATTGCATTGCCTTTTTAGAGGTACAGAATACATATTGCCCAATTACTATCTCTAAACGATATTGGGCAATGAAATTCAAATCACATTCATAAGCCACTTACATTGTCTCCACCTTCTCTGCCATCAGGCTCCTTAGAAAATGTGACACCATACTGGCAGGCAGCGAATATTGAGACTCGGACAGAAATTGGCGGCAGCGGGACATTTTCAATTTGGGTCTGATTACCTAGGTTAGGGGAATGGCAGGGCAATTCACTTCTCCCAGTGGTTTAAATGGCCACTCACCATACAGATGAATATTTTAGCAGGGAGCGGCTGTATTAAATCTTCAGAGCTCGGTGACACAGGGGGATATACTGCCTTCAGAGCAAATCATATAAAGACTGTTGTATTGCGTTTATGAGGCTTTTATTTTGCAATAATTTGAGAGATTTTGAATGGGATGTATTTTCATGTTACCTGAATTTGCCTTTCAGTTGTAAAAAGGTTATGATTTCTTTGTTATAGTAATAAATGTTTGAGACTGTTTGAGACTGCAGTATATGTGGGAAAAGTAGGACCGATCTGTAATGCACATGTTATTTTCTGGCCATATTTTCACCTAAAAGGTTGATAACAAGCCATATTTCACCGCTAACCTTAACCTCACTGGAGATGCCGAATACCACTTATGTCAAATGTTAACCTTAAATAAAGACAAAACAAAAAAAAACCCAACAACACCACATTTTTATGGTCATTGATTTTTCAAAAATATAGGGATTTTTTTTACTTTGTGGAGGGTGAATTCCCTAGTGCATCTATAACACAATGACATATACTGTACATATGTAAACACATCTTCCAACACTTCTTCCCTTTCAAAAAACACATGAAGATCGCATGATACATCCGCTATATTCATATCTGCCCTCAATCAGACATCTAATAAAATACAATAGCAACTCACAATCTCAAGCACACATCTACATCAACTGAAATTGTTCTAACAAATTGGTGCCAGATAGAATGACCTCTGTCAATCTATATATATATATATATAAACAGACTATATATTCAAGTATAGTAAGATTGAAAGAAACAATTAGAATGAGATATGAACAGGGAGGGATTCAAATGTAATGGCATGCACTACTTTTCCTTTCCTTTTCCATCAGCGTCCAACCTGGTTGCAGCTACAACTAAATCTCTCTTTGCTAAGCGAATCCAGCCAGGAATCTTGCCAGCAGACAGTAGACCATCCATCCAGCGGTGGTAGTTGTAAAGTCCCTATCATTACAGATAAAAATTTAATTACACCATGAAAGCAATCCATCTGTCTGTCAAATCCCTTGTCCTTAGTGTATTCAACAAGTAGCAGTTATGAGTGTAACACTTGTTGGGCCTGTCTGAAGCATAGCCAAGCTGGTGACAGAGGTCTATTGGAAACACAAAGTATTCAGAGCAAATTTAGCATATTTTGCTTTTAATATTTCAGGCATTTAGCTGGTGTTCTTATACAGAGTACGAACAATGAATGTACAATGAATCAGAAAGAAGGGGTTCAGTGTCTTTCTCAAGGAAGCTGTTTGATAGACACACATTGGCTGTGACCTCTTAGTTACTCCACTTAGTTACTCCAAATACCACGCCACACACGGAAGAATAAAGGTGCGAACTGGAACCGAAAATGGCTCTCTGGAGTGATGCCATAGAAGAACCATTTCTGGCTCCACAAAGAAATTCTTACTTATTGGATGGTGGGTGATGGCATAAATGTGGAAAATAACCAAACCTCTCCATAGTGTATATTGTGCAATTGCAAATGAGGCTATACAAGGGCAGATAAACAAAAAAAACACAATGCAGGTGTCTAAGCGAAGGAGTGCAGAAATGGTTCTTTAAAGAACCTTGGTCTGAAAGGTTCTTTGTGGAACCAGAAATGGTTCTTCTATGGCAGCACTCCAAAGAACCATTTTCGCTCCAGTTCGCACGTTTATTTTCCTGTGTGCATGCTACCAGTGACCTTAAAGCTGCACAAGGCAAGATTTTTAGGTAAAAACACCCCTATCTTTTTCAGTAAATCGTGTGGGGCTGCAACACAGAAGATCGTTCCATCCACTGTAGATTCTCTTTATTTGCCCAAATTAAATTCTGGTGCTGTGTATGGTCGCTGGCAGCAAACCTTTTCTTTCCACAAGGTGTGGTGAATCAAAACAGCAGTGAGCGAGCGCTCCATCCAGAGAAAGCTGGACTCAACCAACGTTTCATCTACCTTTATACCAAAGGATACCTTTGGTATAAAGCGATCACAGAGCGGCCAGGTTGAGCGTGCTGCTGTGTGTGTTTACTGACGTCACATTAAAGGATTTCAAACAGTTTTCAATCAGTTACCCTGCCATTTGGAGGGAAGAATGTGTGAAGTTGCCTCGTGCAGCTTTAAAATCATTGGTAGCCACGTTTGCCAGGAACATTGATTCAACGGGCAGACATGTCAACAATCCAAGGTTTCTGAGACAATAAGCCCTCTGCCCAGTGGTGAGTAGCCTACAGTTCACATTTTTCAAGAATAGATGATAAAAAGAACACAGGACTGCAGCAGGTGTGAATTACAGTTTATTTATCCGGGGTTTAGATGGACTGTCAGTGAGTGAGCAGGTAGGGGTTAACTGTCTCTCTCAAGGACACTTCAGCAAGATACATGGCTTTGATGGACATGACCTTGGTTGTTGCAGGGATTGAACACATGAACCCTCTTCCTTTTATCACCTGAGAAATACTGCAAAAATGCAACCATTTCTCTCCCAGGCAGATAGGGAGAAAATGATGCATGCTTTTATTACTAGCAAGCTTGACTACTGTAATGCACTCTGATCTACCCAAGAAGGCTTTAGGTAAACTGCAGATCGTTCAAGATGCAGCAGCATGTGTGTTGACTTAGACCAGAAACAGAGCACATACCACACCTGTCTTAAAGTCCCTTCATTTGTTGCCTGTTAGTTTTAAAATTGATTTCTAAAATTACACATCAATTCAAAGATCAAAGATCAATACCTATTATTGGTATTTAAATCACTTAATGGTCTAGCACCAGAATACATATCAGAAATGCTTTTAAAGTCACAACAAAACAGCATTTGGATGGTGACATGCTTCCGTAATTCTTTTACATGAGGTCTTAATGATTGATTGATTGATTGATTGATACTATTTATAGGACGGCTTCCCTGACAACCAGGCCACCCTGCTGTCCTGAAGCCTTTCAAACATTTCAGACACATTTATCCCTTGATGGAGAACAGATGACGTTAGCGGCGTTCAATTCAATTTCCTGCCTTTTGTGGCTCTTGACCAATGCTAACTTTGCACTTAAAAGGGTTTTTTATGATTTGACTCTGAATATGAGACTCATTCAGTCCTCTCTGATATACAGCGGAAGGAAGAGCTCCACTTCCAAGCTGAGCTGAAGCAGTCGCAGATCTGCCAGCCATTTGATTGTTGCCTGGTTCTGATATCTGTTTGAGGTGTGTACTGAGGAAACCAGTAAAGCATGTATGCCTGTGAAGTGTGAGATTCCAGGAAGATAAAAACAGTTATACGACAATTGATTGGTGGGATACAAGCAAAACACACAAAAAAAGGAGAATTAATTTGTGAATAAATAATTTATTCGAGAAAACTGGGGTAGGCACTGATTCATTACCCCTGTTCCCCACAAAACAAGTGAAAAACTCTCTTATTTTCTGCATGTTCTTATGTGTTTGTTTGTTTTTGTTGGGGGCAGCAAGAGCAGAAGAAGCGTTAGCATTTGATATTCAAGCCACTGGGCTTCTGAGACTTCTCCACTGATGCTTTTGGGAAAACATGTTTTAACTGTGATAGTTAGTCAGATGATCTGCCTCTAAGCTGACAAACAGTTGGGGGAAAACATGGCAGAGTGTGATGCCAGGCTTTTGAAAACTCCCTTCCTGCCTGTCAAGTCCCGATGCAAAGCCCAGGACTTCAAAGAGAAATACAAAGTGGAAAATATTTGACAGACACGATAGATTGATACATGTTCATGATCAGAACAGAGAACCGCTTCCATCTAATAGATTTGCATTTAGCATTCCAACAATTTGTCATGAAATATTTATTCAGTGTACGGTTTCTTAAATCAAGGTGTGTTTTTGAATGCCATTTACTCCGTCTGAAATAAAGGCACAATATTTCAGACTGAATATAGGCAGTAAATACAGATATCCTGTATCACAGATAAGATCTGATCTATTAACATTCGCATGGCCATTAATCTCCTCTTTAAACCCTTCAGTTAATGCCCCTTAACAATCTAATGCATATTCCTAATTCCCTGATTAGTATTTTCCACCCATAGGCCACTGGTAGACTCCTGGGGAGAGAGAGCAGCTTCAATTCAATTAAATCTGGAAGTTCGGTGACTCCTGATCCAATCAAGCACTTGGCTCCAGTCCATGACCATGCTGTGAATGATAATGCCACCAGCGACATTCCCAGAGATGGACGAAAACATGACACGCTGGAATCTGGCAGGACCCTGATGAAAATGTATAGCACTGGAGATAAATTAGAAACAGTGAGACCAAGCATATGGTCATAACTCACGGCAGCTTGATGGCCAGATGCCTTGAGATTGTAATGATGATGCTGTCTCAGTTTAATGCTAGTGGGAAGGCTTGAAAAATAAATCCCCTGTGATTGTATGATGTTGTCAGGATTCACACTGTAGATATATATACATGATATGATGCAAATGCTTACAAATCAAACAGCATGATTGGCTGTATACCATGCTACTGATAACACATAGGCTAGTGCATGTGAAAATGGCAGTTTTGATGTTCTGCAAGTTTAGGACTTGAGCTCTCTGGCAGCCATGATGGAGGTCCATAGCTGAACACAGTCTCATAAAATTGTGAGAAATTAGCACAAATTTTGAAACACAGACGTGGACACTACTACACTACTGAAGATTATGTCAGACTACTACCTGTTTCTAGTTGTGCTTCCTTCACGTAACTTCTTTCACGTGCTTCCTTTTGTGGTAGGAAAATGTATTTCTCTCACTTTCCTTGCACAGAGCACATATTTGCATTTTAAAACATGCTCATTTCATGAAATTTCATTTCATTTTAGCCAAAAGGAAATTAGGGATGCAGCCTTCGTCAATTACGCCCCAAAGCTATGGAACACACTACCTATGGATATCAGGGAAGCCAGCTCGCTAACTATTTTTAAAAGAAAGCTAAAAACTTATCTCTTCACTTTAGCCTTTAACTATGACTTTCCTGATACAGGCCTGAAACTCTTTTTTTGCACTTTGCTTCGCACTTATGCACTCCTGCACTTCTTTTAAAATGTTGTATTTTACTTGATTTTATGCATTCTATGTACTCTATGTTTTAACTTTATTTTGATTATTATTATTCAGTGGGTTTTATTTTCCATCTTATGTTATGCATTCCTCATATTTTTACTATTATTATTCAGTGGGTTTTATTTTCCATCTTATGTTATGCTCATTCTATGTCTATTTTCATGTGAAGATGCATTCTATGTATTCTATTATCCTCTTTGAGCTTTGAGCTGCATTTCATGTATGAAAGGTGCTATACAAATAAAGTTTATTATTATTATTATTATTAGTATTAGTATTATTATATCCATAAATTACATTTGGCCATACAGATGAAAATCCGGGCACACTTACATAAATGTTTATTAATGTGCATTGTCCCTCTGAAGTAAACTAAATAAAATAAAGCATTATAGCATTATTATAGCATTACTAGTGGTTATTAGCTACATGCTAACATTGCTTTGCTAAATTAGCCTGCTGGCTAGTTAGCTGGCTGACAAAGCCAATATGACCAGTGTATGTTTAGGTTAACTGAGCTGACTCAGAGAGCTTTGTTATTGTGACTAGGACCAAATTAAGCTGCTCGGGCTGAAGACAGTTTCTTGTGTCACACAATAAACTAAATTTAACAAATCTTCCTTATCAGACCATTCACTTTTACTTAGCACGTTACTGACTCTACAGATTTATATGACAAACCTTTCCAGGTAATTCTGTTTTTCTTGCCCGGTTGTTATATATTTAATCATTATTTGCACACAGCATGGTTGCTGGAAGATTTGTGACCCAACTGCAAAATCCTCTATTGGAGGCCTTTCATATTACACCATTTTCACAGCAGCTAATCCCCAAAACATTCTCCTTCCTCTTACCACACCAGGGCTCTTCTTCCTGCCAAAAAGAGCACAGGTCAAAAAAAAAAAATCAAGTGGAAACCTCTCACAGTTGCAGCTGGCCTAACATCAACAGCACTCAGTCTGCTTCCATCACATCCAACACCTCTTTTTCATCTGATGACATCAAATAGCTCTCTGCTCTCCCACCCATACAAACGAATTGGCCTTGACCTCGGGGTCAACTTGGGTGACATTTCGCCCCGGCAGGAAATATAACATTGTTTGGTTTCCTGGAAGTCTGTTGATTACTCTCTATCTACTGAGCTGTGAAATTGGGGGACAGGGTGCAGGGCGAGAGGGAGTGGCAGGCTGGGCTGGCCAGAGATGTAATTCCCCAGATTGGTGCTATCTGAGTGGAGCTTGGTTGGAGATGGGCTGTTTTGATGTGCAGCTGCATGGAGGGTGTTAAGATGTTTGTTAGTATGCAGTTGCAGTTGGAGTTGACACTGATTGGCTTTGCCAGAGATGCATCAGCTTGCCAGACTCCCTCCCCAAGCTGAGGAATGTGTTATACTGTTATATTGTCGTCTTAAATGTCAATGTGTGTGTGTGTGTGTGTGTGTGTGTGTTATAGTCGGTCTACTCAGTAAGAGCAAAGCAGCCTGTGTATTTTATGACTTGTGAAATAAACTGCACTAAAATGTGTGTGTGTGTGTGTGTGTGTGTGTGTGTGTGTGTGTGTGTGTGTGTGTGTGGGTGTGTGTGTGAGAGAGAGGTGCAGAGGACGGTACTACATTAAAAAGCTGTCATGAAAATTATAGTTGGCCCTGACTAAAAAATGTATTTGAGTTGACTAATTTGGAATTTATTGACTTGAATTATTTTTTTTTATTTTTTATTTATTAATTTTTTTTACATTAATCACCCAAAGGAGAAATTTGCCCCTTCACTTTTTCCACCTCCACAGAGAGGTCACAGTCAGTCTGGAGATACAGTACTGCTGAACTACCGTTGCACTTGCACCCCAAAGAGGACATGTTTGGAAAAATCATTAAACTTTTGTGTTATGATATGCTAATTTGATTCTACTGTATTATACTAAGAAACAGTTTCTGCAGTAATTAATGCAGGATAGATGCAGGATGAATAAATAAAGCGAGGCTTTCTGCAATGACCACTGTACTTTCTGAAGCTGTGGGATAAGCACACAGCCTAATGCCTGAAGCAAAACAAAACTAATGCTGATCTATTTTTCGGAGGGGATGTGTATCCATTTGTGGCTCACAATAAGTTGGGTCAATGCGATTGATCTATCACCTTGAGCTTCCATAAACGCCTTTAGTCCGCTGCACGTTTTGTTTGGTATTGATTTCTGCAGATGATATAATGATTTGAATAAGCTCATCTAAACAATTCTAACTCTGTTCTCACTCAAACTTGAGATTGAAGGAATAAATCATTAATAAGCTCCGATCCCCGGTTTCATCTATGGAGGCCAAACAGGCTCATCACTAATGGATAAGATATGTCTCCATTTTTCTGGCGCTGCTGTGAGAACCAGTCCTTTTAATCACTCTGCTCTCCATGGGATTTCAAAGTGCTGCCTGATGTGACTACTAATGTCCCCACTGAAAACAATACGATCCGATGCTGCAATACGCACCGATATAAAATACAGTACTTCCATTTCCGAAAGCTTGCTGCATACCATATAAATTGCAAAACAGTAATCAGTATGCAGGCTGGGCAGCCCAAATGGATGGTGATTTGCAAATACTACAGACGATCCCTTGACGATGAACTTAGTTAGATAGTGCAAATGTGTTTAGCACCTTATTGGGAAATGATAATGATCTGTTGTGTTCACAAACCCATGAGAGTGGAGGCAATTGAAATGGCTGCATACAACAAGAATATGCACACTTAGAATACTGAGAATGGGTTTCAAGTAAGCAATTACACTGAAAACATGTGCACACACACAAGCACACGCATACACATTACACACCTGACTGGCAAACAATTAAGCAATTAGCAATTTAGCGTTCAGTGTTTTCCAGCATGAATATCGTTGTTCTCCCAGGTGGACATTTGCTTAGCCATCTAAATACAGCTGATATGGAGTTGGAGTTCCCCAAAACAAACTTTTATTCTCTCTCTGCTGTTCTGCCATCCATAAATATCTTTGATTACCATCGGTGCTGCACCACATCGGCTTAGTTCTAGTGATTATTTAGCTATGGTAGAGAGGAAACATGCTCAATTGCCCGTTTTGTGTATGCAGCTGTGATGAGATTAACAAAACTACCTCTAAGGGTGTTCACAGCTCTGAGGTATTATCTTGAGCATTTTTTAAAACATATTCTCATGTCATTTCTCGTTCCAAGACTGAAGCAACGGCGCTGCACACCCCACCCGTTGGGCCAGCGCCATATCCGGGTTTTCAAGTCATATTAAGAACCGCGTCAAACCTTGGCTTGTTCTCAAGATTCAAGATTTTGTTTTTTCACTGAAAAGCTCTTTAAGCTGTGCCAGGGAGGGAGATGTTGCCTGGATCCACCAAGGGCGCTGGTGATATGTCGAACTTCAGTAAAAGCCCTTTGCCGATTGATGCAATAGTGTTCTTTCTGAACCCAGGGGTTGAGTAATAAAGTCACCGTGAGTCACTGAGCCCACAGAAGTATCTGGGATATATCTGGCTTAGGCTGGTCTTCTGGAAAACAGGCTTTGGACTTTGCTACCACACACCGCCATGGGAAACTGACAACTCTAGTGTATTCTTCCATTATGATTTATATGGTCATGTGGAGCTTCATTTTCTGACCTCCATTGATCATCGAGTTGCCGTAATGGCTTGGTGGTCATTGGCGGCTACACGCTGGTTTTGTGTCTCCAAGGTTTTTACGCAGCACACAAAAAGATGAATGCCGTGTCAGTTATTTCCTTTTGATTACGAGTGTTCACCTTCAGGCATTCAGGACCTGATTAATGTTGAAACAAAAGAAATTAAATAGTTTTCCTATTTCCTCTCCCTCAGGGAATGACAAAACCGTTATTCACTGTGGCATGGGCCTGCGCTACCATCTGAAACCTTCTGGAGCATATCGTTGTAAAATGAGTTAAAGGACACACAAAATAATCATTATTAGTGACCCGCTGTCTGACAGTGACATTCTGACAATGGAGCAATGCTATTACACAGTTCCCACTCAAGGAATCTGTGCAGCAGCAGCAATTTTGCAAAGACCTTCTCATCACAGGATGCTTTTCTCATTTTATTTATTTTTTAGATAAATTCTTGCCTGCATAAATCCATTCTGGTATATTTATTCATGTGGAAATGCACAAGAGTGGCGAGGATCTCTTCAGCTGCAGCTGCAATTTCAAATACACTGCAAAGTGAATGGTCGCGCATTATCTGTAAACCTCAGCATCTTTCAGAACTGATTAGATACGGATTTTTTTTTTATTTTTTTTTTGCTATTTCTATATGAGGTATCAATTTATGATGCAGCAAATGCTACATCAGGAAATGCTACAGTAGCTTTGCATCTCAACATTGTGAGTCTCTTTTTTAATTCACTATGCAGCATTGCAAGATTTGAATGGCTTGTGTGATGAGGTTAGGGAAATGACTGATACTGCAAATGTACATAGACGTGCCTTTATGCAATTTGGTGGATAGAACAAGAGTGAAGAACACCAAAAATACCTCTGGGTCTTGATCCCTCTTGTCTAGCGCCTTAACACTTTAATCAACAGGGATTTAAGTTTCATTTTTACCCCCTGTAGCACAAAGTGACCATAATATATCTTCAGGGGGTTGATGGGGATCAACAATTACTTCACAGTTGCTGAGATTTCTGGCTTTAAAAAAAACTCACATTGCGGCCTGTACTCTTGGAACATTAGAAGTGGGATTATTTCAAGACACTTCCCACTGACTCGCTGTTTCAACTGCTCAGTGAAGGAGGATGGTGGTACGAGTGAGAGACCGGCATCGCAAGACAAGTCAGCTACAAAGGCTGAGAAGCTCCGGTCTCAAGCCAGAAAACCAAATGACCATGCAGTATAAATATTCCAGTATTTTGCACAGTGATAAATGACATCTTCACTCGACTTTTCTGCTGGATCTCGGCTCTCGTTAGTTAAGTTACTTGTCTCTATTGTGAAAATATGACGTTATTGTTTGTGCCAGTTATAGTGAAATAGAGAGAATAGCCATGCCTGATTTCATGTGCCAAAACATAAACTATAGAAAAACGTCCGTATTTATGACAGTGTTACACACACGTAATGATAAATACATACTACGCGAGTGCGAACATTTTTTTTATATTTGTGCCAGTTACAGGCCATCGTACCTCAAGGGGACAGGAGGGGTGGAGGGGTGAGAGGGATGGGGGCGGTGCCAGAGACTTGTCGATGTTGTTGCAAATCGTACTGGTCGCCAACAGAGGTTGATTACGGTCATAGATTAATTAATAGCTCCTTTAAAATAGAATAATGTCTAGGCATTACATATACATATCAACTATAGGTTTGCAGTAAACTACTGTTTGAAATGATCTGTCCCAGGCTGCATCAGACCGCCAGAGTAGAGCGGCCTGACTATCACCAGTGGGCATCAGAGATATAAAAGGCGATTCTGCTGGTGTGAATGTGACAGATGGGACCCAGAACACTCCACCAAGCCAAAAGGCATCTCAAAATGGAATAAAGCAATCCATGGATTCACTGAACCTTGAAAAAAATATCAGTTCAAATGGATTTCTATCTGAAATGTACGGATGTCAATCAATATTGTGAAATTGATCCCCTGTATTTCATGGTCATCTCAGGCCCAGTGATTGTGGATTCGACAAATCGAAAATTGCTTTATGGACAAATAGCATGTTTGTTATATGCTTTTATTCATGTGAAATACCATTCCACAGACATAGAAGAACATCGGGTGAAATCAATGAACATATGTCACATGGTCAATAAACATTTTTGCAAGGTCCAAAGACAAGTATCAAAGTACAGTACAATGGAAATAGAACATTCAATAGACTATCAACATATTCATAATTTTTTTTCATCTGTAAAAAGAAAATAAATATTGGTTTGTATATTTTGCTCTGGTAATAAACAATATGCCCATGGTTAATGTATGTTGATGCACAATGCCAAAGTGTCTTGAAGAATAAGGCAACAAATCAAATTATTATTATAACTTTATTCCCCATGACAATGCTCCCTCAATAATGATATAATACAAAACAGATGAGACAGTATCATTTGTCAATCAGTCAATATTCTATTCCATCACATTCTTATCAGAAAAATAGATAAATCTATGGTAAAGTAACTCTTTATGCCTAAACTATATCTTGAAATGGATGAACAATCATGGCGGTGAGTTGCTGTGCGCTGCAGCACATCTTAAAGTGCAAAATGGAAACAAAGGTATTTGTTAATAGATGGGACAGTTTTTTGGATTCCCCACAGACTTGACACTTTTGACAAATTGCCTGGGTGCATCAGATAATCGTTATCCCGCCTGGCTCTGGGCGATAGGATAGTCTAATTTTGTCGCCTCTGTGAGGTGCTGGCTTTTGTGTGAGATCCAAGTTCTGGAGAGCTGCCAATAGTAATCCCAAAAAGGGATATTCATAACATATGAATTATTTAGATCTCTATATTGCAGTGTTTTATTTTGTCTGAGGGCATTTTTAAGGGCATTTGTCCTGTCTACTTTCCCAACACGTCCTGACCATTTCATTAATTCAAATTAAAGAAATAAAACCAACTGTCACAGGTTAATTTCGTCCGTTGTTTACTCGGCTTGCCCGTGTTGGGTGGCCTAGTTCTGTTATCACAGATCTGTGTCCTCTCAAAGCTTTGGTTGAAGTTGGTATAATATGTATACATAATACAGATTGTAAGTGACAGACCCAAATGCATGCACAACACTCTAAACTACACCCAATTGGCAATTTCATATGATGGTCCACATATATTAATGATTTATTGCAAAGGTTCACACCATTTGGCCCCTATCAGTCTCTGAGCATAGAAGACAAACGTCGGTACACTGGGCAGACAGGTTGCACTCATCTATCTGATCTTTGTATCTCACTGCATTAAGTATTGTCCTTTTTTTAATTTAAGCCAATGTTTCTAAGGTATTGCCATAGCCTTACCGGAGTAATTTGAAAAGTGCTATAGGAAATTTTGTTTTATTAACGACCTCAACAGTTACTAGGTCCACTGGTTATAGCATTTTTCAGTAATCATATCTGCTCAAAGCATTGTGAGATGTCTATTCTACACACATTTATTGCTCTATAGCAACGCATTCAGACAGACAACTGAAAAGAACAAAATACATTCCATCACATTTGCATCCCCGTTACCTAATCGATCCGTTTTAATGCATATTCTTTAAATGGCTGAGTGGCACATTATGATACAAACCCAACATCTTGAAACTGTTTGCTCTTCAGTGGCAGTGAGAGATGGTCATCGGGCGCCCAGTGAGGCAAAAGGTCCACAGCTTAGCAATCGTTATTCCCCAAAGTAATTTTTACGAGCATGTACTAAAGCAGCCCTTCTTGTTCATGCAGTTGAATTATTTACTTTTGTTGTGATCGCTGATACCCCGCACCACACATAATTGGTCACAGTTGTCATTAAGTAATTGAAACAGCTCTGTTACACAGTCATAATGGATAATACATTGATAAGAACTTTTACAAATGTGTCAAGACGACTGTTTAAATCCATGCATTTCATGCATAGATGATGGTCATCCTCTGAGGCCTGCAAAGCCCCGCTGTGGAGACGACTCACAGAGAGTAGAGTGTTTACTGTATGTCCAGCCTCTTTCTAGTCAGTCACCTGTCCATTCAGACCTCAACACCTTCTTCTTCTCTGCTGCTACCCTGCTTCACCTCCTTCAACTAAAACCCTGCAACCTGTGGCTGAGTCTGAACTCATCCACCCCATCACATAGACCCTCCTGTAAACACTATTATTTTATTTCTTACCAAGCTATTATTATCACCGAGTGGTTTTTGAACAATGTTGCCCTACGTAATATCTCCACAACGCTGTGTACTTCAGACCTTGCACATTACATCACTTTTCAGCCTCAGGAATGCATGTTCTGCAATCTTCCCAAAATATTTCACAGACTTCTTTCTACTCATACTCTTATAATAACCTTATGGTACACTGGGACAAATACACGACTGGACAGTCACTACACTTCTCTCTACAGCTGCCACCATACTGTATGCAACACTGCTCAAACGCACATAGCTATTGAATACTGAATGTTATGTAAAGTGATATGTATAGTCAACTGTCCACTTTACACCTTCTGCTGTCTCTTTGCATGTGAGGTCCTGTTGTCCTTGTCCTGGAAACTCTGTAAGTTGTCAACATGTCTCTGCAGCGAAGTCGCAATGACAAATTCCTGCACGTTTAGCGTCCTTGGCGACTCAAGTGATTCTGATTCTGACCATTGCAGTCTTTTGTCAGCCTGTCTTATCGTTGTGTGATTGTCTTGTGATTTTTTTGTTTATTGAGCTTTATCTTCTCAGTCATTCGTCCACAAGGCAGCCTTTAGGTGGTGGTCAAGGCTGAGAGCGCGGCCGCTCCTACTTCATGCCGCTTCGCAGCACCTGATTGGCTGCAATGAGCATGACGCTGATGATGAAAGCGATGGCAAAGGCGCATATCAGGCTCTTGCGCACACAAGTTTGCTTGACTTGCTGTGTTGGGCTGGAACCTGTAGGGGGAAGAGAGAGAGAGAGAGAGAAAGAGAAAGAGAGAGAGAGATTACCTGTGAGTCCATTGAATCAGATCTTATTTAATGCTTGAAAGACATCTGATAGTCATTTCCGAATGAGAGAGCTCATCACAAAAACTTACAACTACGTGAACACAATAATAGGGGGATGAACATTGCCAGGAAAATTTGTTTTCACACATGTATGGTACATAACTACATCTAGATTGAAATGTTGATTGGAGTTTCCTGCAAATTAAACAACAAACAAATGGATCGGGGCCTGATCAGCATATCAAATGCGTTCTTCAAAACATTAGCATTCCTAGAAAAGCCGTGGCATACCACCAGAATGATCTGAAGTGAGGAAGTGAGGCGAGTGAGTAGAAGCAAAAAGGATTCTAGCAGGAACCTTCATAACTGATGACAGAACTTACTTTGTCCAAAGAGCAAACTGAAATATTTCTAAATGCTTCGATGATGTGGAAAAACAAATTCATGCTGTTTTTGGTTTGTTGTTTTTCCTCCAAATGTCATTGCTGTTCTTAAAAAATAGCACCACATAATGATCAGTTTCTCATTGATGCCTATGTATTTTGAAATCGTACAATTGGTTTTGTTGGCCCAACAAGCATAAAACTCACACAATACATAAACGACCATATAATTTTTTTTTTTTAATTGCAGTGCTTTCTGCTATCAAACTACAAGTGTAGCTGCGCTAGAAAAAATATCTCAGCATGATCTCATGTCATCTAAATCCGAATAATAAGAAAAATACACCAACAACAACAACAACAATATGGACCCAGAAATGCAAAGTACACCGCCAATAGCTGTTATTTCCCCAGTGTTATAGGGTGGATTTTTCCTTTAAATTATTCATCGTGTTCTGCAAAGTATAGGAGGGTTCTTCCTTACTGTCTATATCCACCTGGCATTCCTCAGGGTTCTCTATGTGGTTCTCCTCAGTCATGATGATGTTCTCGATGTCCTTCATGGAAAGGTGGTCGCAGAACGTGTCGTACAGGAGCCTCTTCAGCTCCTCCACCGTCAGCTTCTGCATGTCACACTGGAGATACACACACACATATACTGTACATTAACGTGTACATGGGGATACGTGCACGAAAGCGCAAACGTAAGCACACACACACAGACAGAAAAAGTTGCGACGACGTGCAGAAACACACACACACACACATATATGTATGTACGCACGCACACATAAAACACACACACACACACACACAGAGGAAGTGAACAAGAGGAACAAAAAGAATGCTGTATGAAAACGTTTCAGACGAAGAATTTGGTTTAATGCCAATCCATGACCTGTGCCTGTGTGTTCGCCTCTTAGCTCTACTCAGTTCTTCTGCTGATTTCCAATGTGGAGCTCACTAACATGACCGAAGGCTCTGTTTGATCACTCCAGCAGCACATGGTCAATACTAGTTCTAGTATTCTGTTATATAATGTTACATCAGGCTATGCAGTCTTTGTAAGATACTTCAATGGTCACTTGGGCTTCTCGGCTCCTCCGGCAGGTTTATCTTCTGCTGTGGTTCTTTTTTTTTTTTTTTTTTTTCACACGTTCTACCAAGAATTCCCACAATCCCCCCCTTGTCTTCTGCGCTCGATTCTGAGTCTCAGTTTCTAACAGTCGCTCTGGACTCGTTATCGCATAATCACAACAAAGGCAGCTCTGACACAAGCTACATCCCATTAATTTCCATTACACTGTCAGCGTGAGCGGTTGATTATCTAAGGAAGTGTCTGTAAATAAATTAATATCTGTTTCTAAAAAAAAAAAAATGACATTAATGCTTTACACAATAACACTGCCACACACAATGAGGCGGAGGTATCAATTCAAAATCCTGATGAAGGCCACAGTTCTGTCAGAATCCTAAACCCCTTCAGGATGAGCTTTAGACAGCCTTGTGGGCGGCAACTTCCCATTAACAATCCAGTCGATGTGGCAATTAAATTTGTTTTCCTCTAAACTGGTGGAGCCGCGGTGCCTAAATGTTTCCGCGCCTGGCAGTTTGCAACAGTGGCGTCTCTGCCGCCTGTCTTCTTCTCTAATAAGCAGGAAGTGACTGACTGACTAATGAGTTACCTTCCAGAAGACGGAGTCAAAGTCAGTGCCGTTGAACTTATCTGGCAACCCGGCTGCCGTCAGCTTGGGGCCCAGGAGAGTGACAAACTCCTCAAAGTCCACCTGGCCATCGCCTGCGGAAGTCAGGAACAGTTGGTTTTACTGTTTATTGTTGGTTTCCCTGTTAATTATCGCTGGTTTTACTGTCGATTATAGTTTTACTGCGTACTGCAGTCTCTCTGTGCAAGTGAATCAAAGAGCAAAGCCTCTGTCCTTTGTGACTTGTGAAATAAAGTGCCAGCGGCAGTAAAGTGTGTGTCGGTGTGTTTGTGTGTGTGAGAGCATACACTTGCATGTGTGGACATGCATGTCAGTGTGTTTGTGCATGCATGTGTGTGTGACTGCGTGCCATCATACAGTATGTGTATGTACATGTAGGTACAATAATGCGTTTGCATGTCTGAGTGTGCATGTGTGTGTGTGTGAATGTGTGATTGCATTTGTGTGTGAGCATGTGTGTGAATGTGAATGCATCATGACATCCAATCTGTGTGTGTGTGTGTGTGTGTGTGTGTGTGTGCATTTATGTGAATGTGTGTGTCTGTGTTTGAGCTTAAATTAGTGTGTGTGTTCAAACGTGTGAGAGAATGCGTGTTTTTTTGTCTGTATGTATGCGTTTGTGTAAGTGTATGTGTGTGTGTGTGTGTGTGTGTGTGTAGGTGAGTGTGTGTGTGTATGTGTGTGTCTCACCATCCATGTCCAGTCTCTGGATGATGACCTCCAGCTCCACCTCGTTGGGCATGTAGCCCAGCGAGCGCATGGCCATGCCCAGCTCCTGCTTCGAGATGAAGCCGTTCCCATCGCGGTCAAACACTTTGAAGGCCTCGCGGATCTCTGCAGAGACGACACACACACACACACACACACACACACACACACACACACACACACACACAAAACACACACACAAGCTTAAGTCTTTCAACAGAGCAGGATATGAAAGTGGGAAATGTTCCACGCACCAAAGACACATTTGTTATGCCGCATCAATGCTTGAGTCATAGTTATATGGGGGTTGGCAGCCCAGGAGAACAAATGCTACCAGTAAGATGACAAAAAGAGCCAAAATAAAATAAATACCCTGCAAAAAAATGTGGGCACAGATGAAACAAGGAGCTGAGATCAGGACAAATTGTTAACATTTTAAAAAGGAAGCACTTTGAATTCCATATATTTGAAATTTTACAGGATTTAATCCACCTCATGACCTCTGTCACATGCAGCCGCCTTTCTCTCTCCTTCCTCTCCCGTGGCACACGATCTAAAAAAGCATTAATGCCATAAAAATAACATTACAAGAACAGCTTCTGCTATCGAACAAGGTGTGATAGCAATAAAAGAGACACCAGTATGATGCCTCACTGCTGTGAAGAGCTCTGGTGGTTCAGCAGTGTGGATGCATATCCTGTGTGTGGCATCAGTCCAACAGTTTCTTAGAGAGCAAGACTAATTAATGAAGAGGTTCAATCTAAAATGAGATATCCACTATCTGGAAAACAATACCAGCTACTTAAAATGATTGCTGGCACATTATGTGTTACTATTGAAGTTATGAGTCATCTTAAAGTAATAATCCATGGCAGATTCATATAAATAAATGTCTGTTTTGCTACTCTTCATCGGTTGATACTGTATAACACAATAGTGATTGAACCTATACCCAGTTCAAGAAAGCTTTTACATTTGCTGTTCTAAACACCCGGTGTCTGGTAGGTCTTTCCTGGGAAAAATCCTCTGGTGCACAGGAATGATGCATTTTACATTTTGGGAAATAGCAACAGCAGCTTGTTTTTAATAAATAGGCCAGAAGAAGAACTGGGCAGTGATAGCCACCATGGCTGAACAGACAAAGAAAAGAGCACCACCTACAGAAACTAGAATTTTTCCATCCAGGATATACACGTTATTTTGAAATAAACCTCTTCAATTTTATCCATTTTGAACAAAATAATTGAAATGACTAGATATGAATATGAAGAAGTTGCACCCCACGCTGTTACAGAGCCACTATCTTTCAACTGTTATCTCCTTTATTTCTTTTAATTTAGCCGCTCTGTATATTTATCTGCATTGTAAAAACAGCTTAAACCTCCTCTGCTTTTTTTCCTCTTCATAAATGACTGAATCCCTTCATTTATATGCAATGACTTTCACCACCGAGTCACCTGCAATTTTTTACTTGTCACATCCTAATGTCAAATGCCTGATTAGCGCACAAAAGAGCAGAGCAGGAGATGAATCTTAAAATGCAGCTGATACATGAAGCACAGAGTAAATCTCCAGAAAATCTCACATAATCTCGATAATCTATCATTTGCTGGAATTGGTGACTTTAAAGTGCATTATTAAAGAGTGAAAATAATAGATTCATGATCAGACCGCATGTAAGGTTTAGGGAAATGGAAGATATATCTCAAACCCCTGCAAGGGTTTGAGATGGAGAATTATAGATTAGGTTAGTACAGGAGCAAAAAGGTACAAAAATATAGACTTGTAAATGAGAAAATACAGAAGGAGTTATGAATGAATAAACAAAACAAGAACTGAATGCTGAATAATGAATCTGTCTCCATTGTACATTTGACTGGCAATAACAACCCTTTAAGTAGGCCCATTAAAAATTCAAATGTGAATTGAAATGACTCTTTCATTTCATGGTTTAAAGCAAATTAGCTGTTGTTAAGTTACTGAACTGGAATATTAAAAAACTTTAGCAAATCACTGCAAGACCAAAGTCTTGTAAATGGGAATTGCTGCTCCATTGATTTATTGGAGTGTCAGCATCACAATGAATGGCCGAGCCTCCGGCCAAAATCCAGTTGACATTCTATGACTAATAGTTCAGTCGAAAAACAAAACACAACAAATATCAATGATGGCAAGGAACGTGTGTGTCATTGTATATAATGTGTTCGCAGGGCTTCAGGAAATAGTTTGTTGTAAGCAAGTATATGTACGCAGAATAGAAAGCATGCCAGCGGGACAGGGGTACTTGGCAATCATGTATTACAATGGATTTCAGCCGGGCATCCAATTTATAAAACTGAGCAGAGTGACATTTGCAGCAGCCATTTTTCACATTGCTTTTCCCTCTAAAATGTCTTACTGGGGCTATGGCTTGAGTCATTGAAAGCCTCCAGATATATTTTTTTCTTTCCTGGGTGTGATCCTATTGTTTATAGAAATAACAATACCTCAGTATCCACCTGAGGTCCCAGCTCCATCTGTTTACTTTAGAAACAGGGGCTTTCCAGCAGACGCTCATTGAAAAAACACGCTGCCGCCTCGCGGGAGGCAACACACACTCTTAAATGAGGTGCCAGAACAATTTTAGCAAATACTCTGTCTCCCTTGAAAGCTTTATTTATTGATCAAAGGCCATGGTGAACAAAACATCTAGACTGGTTAGTGGCGTGCAAAGTATACTTTATATAAAATGTTTGTATTGTGTAATGAAATGCTGGTACATTTTCCTCAATATGTTGTGAGGGAATTTTACACTTTGTCACAAGCCATTAGATGAATAAGAATTTCCTAGTACTGGATCTAAAATGTAATGAATGGATTATCAAGCCCAATACACTTGCAGTGAGATATATAGTTGCATAGCTATATAGCCATTGTGAATGTCAATGTTATCAAAACCACTTTAATGTGTCCATTTGAAATCAAGACAAACTTAGAGTAATATTAGAATGAATTCACAAAGCTCTGAAATAAAGCGTACAATAGTTCCCACTTGAACAATTTATCATAAGAAGCTGACTAATCACCCTCCAAACGAATTCATTTCTCTTTTTGACCAATTGCCTTACAGATAAACCCTCAAAGAGATAACACTCTATCTTAATTGCCCCCAAGAGACACAACAATATTCTCCCTTTTGTACTCTGTGAGCCCAAATGAGCCAAATTCACTTGCACACCTCTACGGTGAATCTATTGTGATTGAGAAATTATCTCTGTCAGAATGAAAATTTCTCCCTCTTTGAATGTGACTAAATGCATTGGCAAAACCTAAATTCCTCTCCTCTGGGTCTACGCCAGCACAAATGACCTGAATTATCCTGTTCAATCAAAGAGAGGCAATTGGCAAAATTTAACTGCCACTTAGTCATGCAGCCTTGATATAAACAGATCAGAATATGAGGCGCAGATAATTCAGGCGACAATGGGTCAGTAGCATTAGCCAAGATCCACTCACATGTTTACAAACCAAACCACTGGAGGGAGAAATAAAACAGTGGATGGAGATGCTCACAGTTTATGCACCGCATCTTTAATGTCACAATGAAAGGGAAAAATGGCTTTTTCACCTTATTAGTGAATTCCCCATGTCATAACATACACCTATTTAACAATAAATGGCAAAAAAGAATGATACAATTTTTATGTCTTGTGTTTTTATATCAAAATCCCATTACTTTTACTTCCTGGAAAACAGCATATTTTTTAGTTGTTACTTCATGCTGTACCAGAAGGCATAAAAAGAGATACAACACATTTTTAACCAATAATACCGTCAGATTTTTGAACAACCCCACTAACCCTCCCATCTTATAAAACAACTTTCAAAGTGACACAAGTGGCATTTTTGGGTGTTCACCACTGACAGTATGGTTGGAATTTATTCATTTTGAGGAATTTGTAAATTTGCTCAAGATTATGCGCCGAAGTACTGAGTCACTTTCCATGTTCGTTACAGTCCGACCTGCCCGCTTTTGAACAGTCCCTCGCCACATTAAGTCCCGCCCCAACATCCTGTTTCAACTGGAAACACGCCGATCGACGGAAGCAACGGTTAGACGCATATCAGAAATGTTTCCTTGTGACTTTAAGTATCTCCGCTTCACACTTTTCTTCCTTGCTGCTGCAGATGCTGTTATTGCTTCTGGCCTCTTTAAACTAATTAACTTCACTTTCAGCTCCGGTTACATTTGAATTTCACTAATAGTATAATTTTGCTGTTTTTCATAGCGGTAGCTAAGCTTCAGTCAGTCCTCCATTGCGTCTCTGGGACACGGTTCCACCACTGAAGTGTGAATATTTTTGTTGAAAGCACGTGGTATTTGCTTTGATGTAGAAAGGTGCTTGTTGGGCTTCAAAGATATAATGCCATGCAGTCCCCCAGGATGTGATCTGATAGAGGATGAAAAGCCCAAGTTAAGATCTAGAGCTTTGAGAGTAAGGCATCTAAGGCTGAACTCCCACAAGAGAAAGGTGCAGTGTACTCCCAGCGCACTGCTCTCCCCGTACGCTATATCAATAAAGTGCACAGTGTCCTTGCTGCAGCTCAGAAGCACTGAACAATCTCAGAACTGTACACAAAGCTGAACTAGGCCAGCTTGACAGGTATCACTTCAAAATAGAGCTGATTCAGAAGACAGCTAGAAAGCGCTTGGATCACGACTTGAAGCAAGACGCACATTGTCTCCGTCGTGTTTAATATTAGATTGTGGAGGAATGAGTCGAGTGAACAAGCTTTTAAGAATATGATCATCTTTGGCTATATATACATAATATAATAGAAAGAATGCAATGGAAATGGGTGAAACGAACTATCCTCGTCCTCGCAGAATAGAAACGCATCACATGGGAAATATTTACTTGAATTTTTTAAGGCACGCCTGCAGCAAAGTGTTACCCCCTTTCAGGTTAAATTTAGCATCGGTGAAAACTCTGCTAATTACAAGCAGCGCACTTCCTAGAGCACAAGCTAATGCCGGGGCTTTTGTAGCTGTGAAGTGTCCGTGAATGTAATCCTGGGCATGCTTCAGAGCCACAGATCCTCTTCGCCTCAGTCAGACCTCCATCTGCTTAGGGCTCCTTTGGATCGGTAATTGCAGCACACCCACTCTTTATGTAAGACCTTAAAAAAAAAAAAAAATCGATGTGTGGAAAACACCGCTTCGCAGTGCGTGTGTGTGTGCGTGTGTGTCTGTGCATGAACCTGGGGCGACTATTTTTAAACATCCATAGCAACCTTAATCCATCTTTAGCTGGAAAGGGGCCGACTTGGGCACCCGGAAGATTTGAATATTACCATAACAAGCTTCTAACAAGGCTCTGGAGAATTCAAAAGGGGTATGGCAGAGTCTAAGCTGTCTGTGTCTCAAGGAAAAGTCCCATCTCCTGGTTTGGATAGAAATCCCCCCCCCCTCCCACCCCAGTGATACATTATGAAATTTGAAGAGCTTCACCCCGGCTGGTGCAACACCGACATGACCACAGGGAGAAATTGGCGAAAAAGAAAAAGTGGGAAAGGTCAAGGTGCTTTATCTTCGGTAAGGAAAAATCCCCTCGCTAACTTCTTTAAACCCCATTTGACCTGGAGCGATTGAAGTCAGTGAAAGGGCGTGAAATTTTTAGCCCTGTCTGTGTTGCTCTCGGGTCTTTTTTCAGCAGGGTAAAAGAATCATTGATCTGGCTGCATTTTTCTCCCCCTTCCTCTTATGTTTTCAAAGCAGCGAGTTTTCATCATCACAGCCGATACCAAGCTGAGCCGGGCCAATATCTTCAAGGCAAGAGCCGTGAGAGCACCTCAAATAAAGGTCAGATGTGAAAAATCAAAAGCCTCCGCTAAGCATTACAGGCAATTCAGTACTCACTCATCAATTCCACCACATTACGCTGTCAATACACAGCATTCAGGCTATATGGACGGCGTTTTTCATTCGGTGTATTTTTATTGTCTGCTATAGACTTTGCAGTATTGTTCATCAAAGTGAGAAAATATTACCCTGGAGAAACTACACAGTGGTTCCTTTGATTGAAAAGCACTTCACCTTCCAAATCTCATCACAGTTCATTTCACAGGTAATAAAGTCTGCTAGATCCACTCCTTCACGGCAATCGATCAAAATGGAAATAAATGACTCAACTCTAACGACGGCCGTAATCGCAGGCCCTCGTGAAATTCTCAGCTAATCTGCGCCACATGGTTTTCCATCAAAACCCAATTCAGCAAGGTAAGATGTCAAACCGGATTACACAAGCTGATTTATGAAGAACTTTTATGAGATTGCGGCCCTTGACTTCATTAGTAATGTCGGGTACAGAATGTCCAACCAAGATTTTATGGTCACTATGAAATGAAAAATGACTTTTTCATCTTGTTAGCTAAATCTCCGTATCATAACATAACCCAATTTAACAATAAATGCCAAAAAATTTTTAGGAAAACAGCCTACTTTTACTCCATGGCATAGAAAAATTCCAACCAATAATACCACCAGATTTTTTTAACAATCCCCCCCATCCACTTCATCATATAAAACCTGCAACTTAAACGAATAGTTCGGTATTTTGAACCCTGGGCCCAAATAACATGTTTTCCGTCATGATCCAGATTAGTAGAAACCATAACTTCGCTAGCTGCCTGTACCGCCCGTCCGGTAACATCGGGTGGCCTCCTCCTACTCGCGATAGTCTTTGAAAACTATGATAAACGTTGTTTTGCAAAACACGACGCTCACTGTACTCTCGTGGAGCTTACACCGGTTTAGAAGGTCTTTTAGAAAAAATAGTTCCTATCCAAATAGAACGCAACTATTGACAGAAAGCCCAGTTTTTTACAATTTTTTCAAGACAACATACTGACACTGGTATGATTATACTGTGAGCGTTGTGTTTTGCAAAACAACGTTTATCATAGTTTTCAAAGACTGCCGCGTATGCCCCTAGGTTTCTATTGCAGTAGAGTGGGAGGGGGCATCCCAGTGTTACCGGACGGGTGGAGCAGGCAGCTAGCGGAGTTATGGTTTCTACTAATAAGGATCATGACGGAAAACATGTTATTTGGGCCCAAAATACTGAACTATTCCTTTAACAACTTAAACAGTGAAACAAGTGGTAAACATGCTACAGTGGTGCAATTTTGGGTGTTCACCCGCAAAAACCCTTTAAAATGCATTTATTTTAAAGAATCCGAAAATTTGTGAGAGCTCAAGATTATGCGGAAAGCAGTTTTGAACACTTTTGAAGTCCCTCCCTGCGTTATGTCCCGTCCCAAAGTCCTGCTTCAACCCGAAATGGGACGAATTACGAAAGCAAGACACCGTTTTCTTGTGACTTTAAATCCTCCAGCAGCGGTAATACTGTAGATTCAGCCTGTGGCTCATTGGCTTTTCCTTCTATTGCTCTGTCACTACATCCCCAAGGAACGGCTCATTACTGGTCACATCTTTATCACCATCTATGTCAAATAGAGTTTTTTTTTTTTTTATGGTACATGTGTCATCCAGACAGGTAATACATTTGAGAGAGTCATTTTGAAATCCGTCCCCGTTCGGCAGGTCTTGTAAGAAGGCCCTCCATCACACAGGTAGAGCGGGAACTGTTGAGGATTAAGCGGCGTGATGGGAAGACGCACAATTTGTGATTTATTATCCTCGGTCTGATTAGATAGGAGGAAGACGCTTTCATGGGCGTCACAGCGCCGCACATCTGTAATGTCAAGAACCATGTAAGCTATCTTGTCCTTTCTCCCAAAATGGTTTAAAGTTAATCTTCCCGTCTTGCCTGTGCATCTTTTCTTCGCCCCGGTCCGCACCTCTCTTCCTCTGCTGGTTTCGTTTTTTTTTTTAATCAGCAGCGGCTCCGAGTGCTTTTCGGGCACTTGGATAAACACATTGGAACGGAAAATTGTCTCTGGGCAAAGACAAACAGATATTTTATAGCAGGTCCGCAGCCTTTTCTCCACTTTGTCATCCATCTGTCCATCATTGTTTTGTGGGACGAAAACCGAACGGAAACCAAACACGAAGTCGAACGCTGCCAAAGCCCCGGTCTGACACAGTGGATTCTGAATAAAGCGAGGACATTATAGCCATTTTTCTTTGGAGTAATTACACAATGACAGCAGTCAGCGTGATGTCGATGGCGCATGTTTGTCTTCTTTGTTAAACGCTGACAAAAGGCGGCTGAGTTATAAGCAGACGTTTGCCAGACACTTGACATTGTCAGAGGGGTTTGACAGGCAGAAAGAGGAAATGTAAGGGCCTTAGCGATGGAAACACAGCTCATTTCTTTATTGTAGTAACCTCTATATCCACTTTTTTATTCACTTTCATTCTTTTGGTTTTCGCTGTTGTTTCACGGTGTGAATCATAAACCTTGCTGCCCGTGCTTTGATGAATAACTCAATAAGTATGTTTCGTCTGCCGGAGTGCATAACTATAAGCAAAGGAAAAGCCCTTTTGTATTCAAGGGGACACAAACAGTTTATTCTGGGCGTCTAATTTAGATACATGATGAGGTGTTTTTTTATCTGAAAGAGAACAATAATTGAACTAATTCTCACTTCCTGGGAGAGAGACACGCTAATAGCACTCAATAGCTGAAATGAACAGCAGCCACTAATAGGTGTTTGTTTTTAGTTAGCACATCTGGACCTTTTCCACACTCTACAATTCTGAAAATGAGCCAGCGCATCCTCTGCCGTCATGATTGGTCATTTTGTTATGTGTTGTTGTTGTTGTTGTCCAGATCTTCATAGCAGCATATGCTTTAAAATGGTTGCGGTTGACCCCTTGAAAGTACACCCACGCTACACCCACTAATTCTGCACAAGCGATACGTTATGTGCATAATTTCTGTCTTGCCGAGCAGATGCCGGTGTCTTTAAATATCTTCATTTGTATTCATGTAAGTATTTCCAGAGAAATGGAAGTCAACCCTCCACCTCGGGGCGAAGGAATGAGTCAATGTTTTCTGCTGCAGCTACAGTAGGAGTCGAGCAGGAACATCAAGATCGCCTTACAGCCTGTTTATGCCATTAGAAAAATAGTAGTGTCAGTGGTTTTCTGAGCAGCTGTCAGTCAAAGAGATTTGCAAAGACCCACAAACTTTGCCGAGGGAATAAAACTGAAACGTTGAAAAAGGAGCCCAATAAACACGTGTCATTCCATTTTACTACTGAATGCAGCGCGCTTTCAAAAGCAAAGCGGAGAGTGGAAGTCGGAATCTCTTAAGAATAATGCTCTTAAAGACGAGCAATTATTTATGACTCAAGGAGGCAAATAAAGAATTGTCCCCTTTAGTCCCGTTATTCTGATCACTTCCTGTTTGCAGTGTCTCGGTTTCCTGTCTCTGGAGGAGTGACAGTCAAATCTGTTTTTGATCTGCAGACGAGGAAGGCCCCCTCACTCTGCCTCCAGCGCGAGCAAAAGCGAGGAGAGACTTTGTAGACTGTGTTGATTTCAATTACTCCAGACAGTTACTTGGTGAGTGTAAAACGCTTCTTGAGAGATTTGTCCCCGGTGGGGCTCTGTGACAGGTTTGGCTTGGTAAACACTTGCAATGTTTCTTTCATTGCGATTAAGAGAAGGCTTTCATGCCCAACCAAATCCCTAAAAGTGGAACTGGAACTGAGTGAGAAGAAGCAGAAAAGTTACATTTAAAATGTTGGTAGATATCAAAGGATAATTTTTTTTTTTGTCCAAAGAGCAGTCGTGTTTCTTCTGATTCCATTTGTTTCACTGTCTTCAGGGTTTCCCACCCTGAATATAACGTGAAAAAATAATAAAGCGTGTTTCCCTGTCTGATCTTTTCCCTGTATTTGCAGGTTAGTAATGTGAAGCATGTAAAATGTTACCTTTTGGAAAAATGGAACCTTTTAGCTAAGTGTGTGTGTGTAATTTGAGATATAAGAGATATGTATTACCAAAATGAATAAACATGCTGTAGCTTGCAGATTACCATGGTAATACAAAATACAGCACTAGCTTCTCATTATAAATGAATTGACATATAGTCATGTTTGGCTCCTGTGCACTTTATTTCCAGTGAAAAAGGAACACACTAATGTCCTAATATATATTGTACGTATGAACCCTTATGGTTATACAGTCTTATCTTTCATGTTTTCAGTATTTTAAGCACTTAAAATGTGTTATTATACACTAGGTGTGTTATCCTATGGTTTTGCTAGCAGCTCACTCATGTATGTCAATTGGATTGGCTTAGCTTAATGAGATAATTTATTGATTACTGAAGGAGAAATTCACTCTGGTCCCATATGAATTAATGGCTGTTTGGGGTAAGAAGGTGCTTCGAAGCCAGGGAGTTAGGTGTAGATTTTTAAAGTGTTTCTGGTGTCTGGGAAGGCTCTCTGGAGAATAAACCAGCAACAGAAATAGAGGAATTTGGGCCTGTTTTTTTCTTCTTCCCCTGGACAACTCTAATAGGAGCGTATGTTGACTGTGACAAGTGAACGTGTGAATAAATAGAAGACAGAAATGATAATATGTATCGTTGTCAATTTGGAGTTCAAATTGTTGTCAATTTGTACTCCTGTGAAACATTTCTATGCAATTATACAAGCATGAAAATAAGACATTGAGGAACGATGAAAGGAAAACACAGACAAAATACAGACTACAGACTTGAACTGAAATGATAAATAAATTCTACTGAGCATAACTTTGTTGACAAGAAGCAAGCATTCTGCTCCTGTCTCATCTTTTCTCTATTTACAGGAAACTACTGGTGTCTGTTTACATGATCCTCAGTCTGGGACCTGTTACAAATGCTTTAAGCTTAGCCCTGGGACTATTTTGAATTTGCTTCCAATATGGCTGTTGTTAGGCAGTGTGGAAATGGCCTACCCACTTAATTCCACCTGCAGTGATATTGACACTGCGCTCTGCCTGTGTGTGTGTGTGTGTGTGTGTGTGTGTGACTATGTGTGTGTTTTAGTAGTGGAGGAGGTCTAAACTACAGTATATTGAGCAGCTATAATATAACCGGCCCTTTTTTTTCTTCCCTCATATGTAGGAGGGGAAATGGAGAATGTGGAGTCCAATTCAATTTATGCTCATATCAGTGTACATTAAAGCACTTGCTTCCACCCCCCACCTTCCACCACACACACACACACACACACACACACACACACACACTCAGGCTTATCGCGCATCAGAAAAATAGCATTTTGCTCCAATTATAGCTTTGACAGCCTTCTCAACGGCTGAGTATGGTGCCAGTGGGCCATTCCCTGGTGTGTCCAAGCCAGTAATTGAAAATCAAGTCCTTGGCTGTGCGCGCCATTAGGGCCTGCACCTCCTGTCCCTTTACATGCACAAGCACACGCGTACACACACACACACTAATGTGCAATTTCACTGTGTGACAAAGCTCGGACTCCCCGACGGCCCGGCTGATGTATATGACATCTCAGATATCAAGCCAATTCTCGTCCATCTCTCAGGAGATCAGAGCAATCACATGACACAGAGGATGTCCCTCGAGCGGTAAATTTCTCATCAACTAGACATTTACGAAACTTCACTCCTCTCAAAACATGACAGACAGGTGCTGAAACTGTTCAACGCATGTTAATGGGACATTAAGTTATTTAGGACTTTGATCTATTGCCGACCAAAGGAATTGCAACAATCTACTTACGTGTAATGGACAGAAATAAAAGTCACATTTTCACAACAGAATGAGTGAGCTAGCTACTTAGACCAGAAATGCAAACCAGAAACATGTAGTGAAGAGGCAATGTATTACAATGCAACATAATACAGCTTTGTCATTTGTTTTTTGGCTCGAGAACGAAATGTGTTGTGATGCCAGTCGCTCGCTCACAGCACCGTCCGCCATCTTTGAGCAGATGAAAATGCGAGGAGGGGGGGTTGTTTGAGACAGAGAGCACAGGCCCAAAAGTGAGTTTTGAAAGCCACAAATCGCGGCACCTTGTGAAGTAATTGGTGAGTCATTTGCATAATCAACAATCCCATCAACCCCCTGTACTTATATTACGGTCATTTTGTGCTATGGGGCAGTAAAAATCTTACTTAATGCACCTTTAAGTAGAACTCTATGTATATAACAGCTGAACACAAAAAAAAAGGAAAGTTCCCTGTGAATCTCAGCTGCATTGTTGACAAATCTAACAACATCCCATCTCCTCAGTGACATTGCCTTTAAAGTCTGCCCTATTTCACAACCTGTAGGCGTCCGCCAAAATAAAGAAGGCCCTCACGTGGGAACACTAATGCTCCACAACAGCTGAAAACGGCTCTGTCACCGCTGTTAACCATGCATTCCCCCGCTCTCTCCTACTCTCTCCCTGAAGCATCCCATTGCTTAGCCAGCCGAGCTGCCGCTGAGTCGGGCTGTAAAGCTCAAACGGCTCACTTCATCGTGCGACAGTGTGACTGCAGCGAGCCAATATACAAGTGGTTTGGACTCATTAGACAAAGTCAAAGTGAAATGATGTCTATTCAGCACACCCCGGGCCCACTGTAAATTAAAGAGGGAGGAAAAGAAAAGCGAAAAAACAGAGAGAAAGTGAGATCTTTCAACCCCAAATCAAAAGCCCCTTCCGGAGTCAATAAAACTGACTGGGGCTGAAATACGAGACGCCCATCTTTTTTTTTTTGCTGTGCCACTGTGTGCAAAGTAGATTTCTTTGATGGCGAGGTCCCTTTACACTGGAAGTCATGTTTGACAATAAAGCTCTGAACTGTGTGAGCGTGACAGCGCAGACTGATGCAATGCTGTAATCATGCAGATGACATCATGAGAAGATCGGTTTAGGCGCTGACATGTTGAGCCTTTATCACAGCGTCTGTCTGTTGGGAGTCAAGGCAACAAAAGGCAATGGAGCATAATATAGGCAGAATGGCACCTCAAACCAAACAGTCCATCTAGATTTCTGTATATTTCTAGTGTTCTGTGGGTGTTGTGTAAAGGTATTTAGGCAGTTCATATTATACCACATGGACCATCTATGGGGAGTTGTAATCAATCCATATTTAGCCTCTTCCAGCCAGCTTTTCCAATTAATATCAACCACAGCACTCAATAGCATTTTCCTGTCAACCTTATTGTGTGCATATGTGTGTGTGTGTGTGTGTGTGTGTGTGTCTTTGCATGTATCTCTAGACGCATGCTTCTACACGTGTGCGTCAGAGAAAGAAGCACAGAGAGAAAGAGAGAGGAAGAGTGTGTGTGTGTGTGTGTGTGTGTGTGTGTGTTATGTGTGCGTGTGACCGTAATTCAGTGTGCGTGCGTGTGTGTGTGTGTAGTCTCCAATATGTGCAACTCCAGGTTCAATTAACGGTTCATTTCTGGTCTCTCCCCGGGAATTTCTGCACTTGTACCCGCAGGCAAGATTTCTCACAAGACCCAGCCTGTCGCAAAGGCTGTCATTCACACATGTGCATTATTTCAATCATGGCCTAATCAGAAGCCCTTCACCGCTGTGGAGTACTTGTGCCATGACACCCTATATCCGTCCAAACACATCTGACTTCACTGAATCCATCCAGCGAAGCAGTGCATTCAGTCTGAGGCGGTCTAAAGAGGTCTTATGTATGGAAGGAGGGGATGGATTGTAGTCCTTTGTTTTTACACAGTGGATAAATAAACTTGATGCACATTAATTAATAAGGTGACAAGGATGAGTGGTGCAGTAAACAACAGGGATATGTCAACTACCTTCCATCGAAAACATGGCCCAGAACTCACTGTCATCACACAAGCTTTGGGACTTGAGCTATTTCCCTGAGGTTCCTGTATGATAAAGTGCAGATGACGCAGGCTCACGCCACAAGGGCCCCTCACATGAATATTTTGGCAATACTGTTTATTCATGAATAAACTGTTTATTCAGTTTATTTGGTTTTCCCATTCTTATTAGAGATATTACTTTTGCCGTAAGGCACTCTTGTGGTGCCAGGTATAATGAGTATGTGTAATGATGGAGGATGATGGGGTGCAAATAAGTGGTTTAATACGGCCAATTAAGACGGGATTTAACCCTGGAAGTCATTCAACAGCAGCTAAGGTCTTCAGAAAAGATGCAAGATCATTCACTTATGGATCATATAACCAGTAGAAAGCCAGACTTTTGGGGCCCTTTAGCTCAGGGTCCCATGAAGCTCTAGTACGTGGCATGGCAGCTGTCCACAGGAAGCAATATGTTCAGCAACATTTCATCACAGCAAAGGTGCAGGAGTGCCTACATTTTAAACAAATCAGCTCCACACAGAGGGATATGAGACTCGCTGCTGAATAAGCTGCAAAGGTCCCATCTAATGTAATCATTCCTAGTGAACAAATGCATAAAATTGAATATATATATATATATACATATGTATAGCTAATCTTTGAGTAGTACTGATAACAAAGGGGGGTCTTTTCGGTCATTGGTTATCTTTACATATTTTGGTTCCAGCGGCCATAAAGCACAAATCAGAGAAAAATGGAATAGTGAAAATGAAGGAATAAATCCAAAGGCCTAAAATATGCCCTGTTATATAAATCCATCATTTGATATCTGTATCAGCAGCACCAAACAGCACAAACAGGCTCCCTAAGCCTGACGAGCGCTGTCCAAGGTGCTGACCGCGCGTCTGTTTGAATGAGCTGACCACGAACTGAGCTTAATGCATGTGACATACAACACTATCACAACATAAGCCCGTAATGAACAAACACCTCTTGAGGTGTGCAGTCGCTCAGCAGCCTCAGTCGCCTCAGATACTCTGTAAGCTTTACATTAAGAGGAAACATCTCACCTTCAACTTCGTCTTCGGGCAGGTTAACCGGGGCGCTGTATGAGAGGATGTCAGGGATGGTGCAAATTCCCCGGTACATCAAAGTGGAGGTGACTGGATGCATCGGCATGACTGCGACCTTTGGCTGCCACTTGCGCCCTCCTCATATAGAAATATCTACAGAGAGGATCCCAACTTCCCCCCACTGTCACCGAGGGAAGGGAGAAGCGAGTCCATGGATGGAGGAAGAGGGATGAGATGGGAGAGACGGTGAATCCCGCACGGTGTCCGCTGAGATCTTCTTTTGGCCAACGAATAGCAGAGCAGAGAAGAGCCGAGGGAAATGTTGAGGGGAATGCCTTACCTCATTGCAATTTTGGCTTCTGTTTGAACGCTATTTGCCTAATCACTGTAAGTCACTAGATGCACTAGATGGGAAACTACCTCAGACCCAGACAATGCGCACATAATATATCACCATCAACCCAGACAAGCTCTACATCTTAAGCACAACAAAGTATAGGCTCGCGTTTTCTCTCACTGTGGCAAACCGTTCAACCGAGAGACGAAGCCGTTTATCAATCCACTGCTTTTAGTCCCAACGTTTGTCTGGCGCAAGCAAATTCATGCATCCACTTGTTGGATACGTGCGCTCCCTTGACGCACTCCGTCCTTAATCGAGCCAGCGAGCTTGTTATAATCCACAGAAACGAAATGTCAGAGTTAAAAGGGTTGAAGGGGGAAAAGCTTAGGGAAAAAACAAAATTTGTGTCTTGAAAGAATAAAAAGATAAGGTGTCAGCGCTTGAGGATCCTCTTGGACCCTATGCGCCTGCTCGCTCTTAATTGGTCATGGGCACGGGGGCGCATTGCGATCCAGTTGTTCCATGCACGCCTTCGCTGGAGAAACTGTGTTTTGTGAAAGGCAGATCTATGTGTAGCAGATATGTATAGTCAGCCTCCTCTCTCCCTCTCTCTCTCATACACACACCTGCACATACACACAGTTCGTGTTATGGGTGTAGGCAAACCCTCTCTCTCCCTCTCTCTCTCTCTCTCTCTCTCTCTCTCTCTCTCTCTCTCTCTCTCTGTTCATTCTCAATTCCGCTCATCGCGCGCTCTGCACCCCGGTTACTCACCGACGTTGCCGGTTCCCCGGTGCTACACCAACACCGTAAAGTGTGATTAATGACCATCTATGGCGTGTATGGTTGATTTCCCCCCGTGGCGTCCCTCTAAAAGAAATTAATACCCTGCAACCCCATGGGCTTAAAAGTGTTGATGACTGCTGAGCGCACATTGTGCATTTAAAGTACTGTGATTATGAGAAACTGAATCTACAGTATGTTAGCAGCTGCTGCACCAGTAAATTTGGTTGGTTTGACTGAAAATATTATTTAGGGCAAGGGAGAGTTCCGCATGCATAACAGTGGGAAATATTTCGTGTGTGCGTGTGCGCGCGTCTGTGTGTGTGTGTGTGTGTGTGTGTGTGTGTGTACGTGTGTGTGTGTGTGAGAGAGAGAGAGAGAGAGAGAGAGAGTTAAAAATTCTCCCTAGCTTTCTGTCTGAACATCTCCAATTGTATGCCTTGCTGCACCACTATCTCTACAGAGCAACCCTTTGAAACGAAATGTTGTACTTTTCAATTGACATGGTTGGCTAAGCAGTTCAGGGAATGACGGAGGAGGGCTAGTTTCACTGAAGCCACTTGAATTTTTGATCATCACAATGTGGTCCCATATCCATACATCCCTGAAATTCATCCATCCTTAGTAGCCTTGCCTGCATTTCCTGTTGGCTTCAAATTCACCATGTTCTTTCTTTTTTTTCTTTGTTTATATCTTTGTTTGTTGATTCTTTCATTGTTTATAGTTTGTTTGTTTGTCTTTCTTTCTTTCTTCCTACCAACTGGCGAGTCTCTATTATAATTTTCAATGTTTGAATGGGTTTTGTAACCCCCAGAAAACCTTTTCATGACAAAGGAAAAACCTTTCCAAAGCTCCGCCTTTACCAGGTCACTGAGTTGCAACATTCTCACAGACCACATATGAAAACACCCACTGGGCTGGCTGGCATTTCCTTCTGCTCAACAGACCATTGATCAGTCTGCCAGCAGTGTCCAGCAACTATGGCTTGACACAAAAGGGCACTGCCAACTTTGTGTCCTCGGGTGACATGTGGCACCTTTTATTTCCGCAAAAACAGCCTACCTAAAGTCCGCTCAACAGGAGGAAACTTTGAAGGTCAGACCACTTTAACACTCCAATAGCCATGATGGTCAGACTCCAATGCGTCACGGTAATGTTTTGTTCCTGAGGCTGTTTAATGATTACCCCCCGGTGAGCTGAGGTCTATTACGTTCTCCTGTTGTTGGTAATATACCGTCCGAATATGTGAGTGGGGAGCTGGTGTTAAGGCTGGCACTAGATGGCAGCTGGTCCCCCCCTCCCTCCTCTCCCAACTGTTAAATTTAAGCCTTCGCCACTGGAGGACAAAACATGATATCTGAAATGGCAGTAGTGAACCCAAGAAGTCATACATAATGGAATGGCTCTTTATGGAGGACCTTTACCACCTTTGGGAACCAGAATTAGCATTTTGGGAATGATGTAGGCAGTGTAGTGTCATAGGTAGATATTTAACTTTCATTAGTTTTCATTATTATTTTCATTAGTCTTTTTCATCATTCTGGCACCTGTGTGAGCTTGGATGTGCGTGCCTTCACTGACTTTTACTTTAACTCGGGTCAATTCAAAGGTGATATCTTTGATTTTTTTTTTTGTACTGGGAAAGTCTGTTCATTATGATAATAAACCACTGCTGCCACAAATGCTGTAATTTTAGACTGAATTAAATTAAGGGAATATGACAGGGGTCTCCCTTTACGCCCCAGCTGATTTCTAATGACAACTTGGCTTGACAGATTATAAACCCGCAATTCTCAGCTCAGCTCCTCTGACAGTTATCAGCACAAACCTGAAAGCTTCATCCTCTCGCCTCTTTTTCCCCCACTTCTCATCCTCAGATAAGCAAAAAGAAAGGCTTGACGAGATTATAACAAGGACAAAACAAAGAGAAGAGCCCAGGTACCCACAGAAGCTGCCTGATTGAATTGTTGCAGATTAAAGAGGATAGGAAGGATGAGGGAGGGAGACAGACAAACAGAAGAGAGAGTGAGAGAAAGAAAGAGAAGAACTGCAATTTCATGTCTCAGGATAGTTGCTAGAAGTTATTATGTCTAATGAGGATTTTCCGAATAAACAGACCCTCAAAGCCATATCTGGAAAATATCTGGACATTTTCTGTGTTATAATTAGCATCTATGGAAAGACTGAACTCTACAGTCCATAAGATGAGAGTTTCTGTTCTGAGGCTGCCCCCTGTTGTCAGATCTTCCCCCCCTCCAGAACAAATAATCCTTTTCCATTCTGACTCTGTCCTTGGCTATTGACCAGCAAAGAGAAAAAAAAAAAAACGTATTGCAGTGAATAATAGCCCACACTGCAAGCCCATTGAACTGCTTCAGGATTATAAGTGTGGAGCCGGAGGGAGCTGGAGGCTGAAGGGTATAGATGGAAGTAAAGGCTTTTCTTCTACATCCTGGAAAAGTAAAGAGGTCATTGAACAAATCTCTGAACAGACCAACGTCTTTGCAACCTGCATTAAGTCTCTACATTACAGCTAGATAATGTAGTTAGGCAACTGCATTTACAAATTGTTTGTGTGACAGTAATGATGTTTTGGGAGACTGAAATGCTGACAAAAGTCTGACATTACTGACTAAGCTCCGTCCTTGGATTCTTCCAGCATCCCACAGTCCCATTACACAGTGAGACATCCTCTGTTGGTAAGCACTGGCATTATCCCCCTTTTCAGATTATGTCTCCCCCTACCAGACATGGCTGGCCTGGTGCTGCCATTCTTAAAAGCTTTTGGCTATGGGAAAGGGAATTCTGGTCTATGAGGGAATTATGGATATGCCAGTGGGTGCACGCGCCGAATCGGTCTCTGAATGAAACTGCGGGATCAACGTAAGCTGCACTCCAGGCCCAAACATGTACTCCCTAGGTTGTTGGCTTGTGTTTATCTCCATGGTACGCCCTCCACTCCTTCCTTCCTCCGTTCCTTGCTGGGCAGCCCCGAGCTGGACAGCAGTGACGGTTTTTCAGAGGACGTCGGCGCCCGTTTGAAGTGCCGCTCTGCTATTTGGGGAGCTTCCGCCGGGAGGAGGTGTGGGAGGAAAAAAAAAAGATTGGATGTGGAAGCAAAGAAAAACCTTCTCTTTATTTGGGGAAGGAAACGAAACAGCAACCCCTGGTGACAAACAGATGCTGGCTGGTGCCTCCCTGTAGTACCAGACTCTTGATCTCCCTGCTAAAAATCAAGCAAGACTTAACAGAAGCTGAAGACTTTGAGGATATTTGAGGTGATGTGACAGAAGGAAAGAGAGAGATTGTATTGGTTCTGAGTTTGTGCAGGTAGAGTGGTTTGTTTTCATGATGACATTATCAAAAATACATTTTTATTTATGGTTTTTATTTCTCCTATTATTTCTTGTTATTTCATTATTCCTACTAAATAATGGCCACATAGAAATGTATGCATTATAATGTTGTAATATTGTATTATTGTGCATCTAGATGATGCAACATTGGAATCGTGTTCCTTCATTGATGCTGATATTTGCTGCACAGACGGACAGCTCCTCGCTCAATAAATATTTGGATAATAATAATTCACAAAACAAAACTTCTACATGTGCAATTCATACTCTTTACCAGGTTATATGCTTTTCATTCATATATTCATATTCATATATTTATGAAATGTATAGACTGTGAATGGGTAGAGTTACTAGGAGTATTCATGTAAAAGTATACAAACAAAACAAAACAGTCACACAAACTGACAATCTTTAAAATGACGCAGTTTGGAAAGACAATGAAAAAAAACTTCTGGCTAGGGAAATAATTAAATGCGCATCACAGACACGAAGACATCCCACAAACAATAAATGAAAGAGATCAAAACAAACAAGGAAATAATCCACCCCAGACACTTCATCCAATAATTACCGATGCTATTTATAACTCTGATGCAAGGAGGTCAACTCATTTCACTGCCCAGAGGAAGTTTCTGCAGTTTTTCCTCAAGTTTCATCAACTGTAAAATAAAAAGCTTAAGTTTTCAGAGGGGGGAACAAGCTGTTGGAGCATGAAAGCGAGCACAACATTTGATATCCCGTTATTAATTATTGGTTATTGGACTAATGGGCACCTCAGCACTGCAGCTCTGCTCAGTGCAAATGAGCCCACGCTAACTGCAACAGCGCTATGTGAGCGTTTTTTAATACAAAAATAATGCTGTGCATATATCACCCGGGCCACTACTCATTAAAGCCAGGAAGCCCTTTGCTGCATGCCGGTGCAGGGTTATCCTCTGGCCATTTACAGAAAACCTAATGTACCATTAAGTGCACATCAATCAGATTTTAAATGATTTGTATGCCCATTAGAGCTTACAGACCCACGGTTGAGACCACTCCCTGTGTAATGACACTGAACCAACATGGGCGACAGCAGCTTTTAAAAAGCCATCATGCATCTACCCCCAACATCTTCCCAGACTCCTGGGATCTTAGGCTGACCATTACATATGTTACCAACAAGCCTGAAGGCTCTGAACAGCAATAGAAAAATTGGAGAGTCGCTCGGGACATAGGCCGGAAAAAAATTCCTGGTAGACTTTTTGCCTTAAGCTCCTATTTTGAACGGTATCAGATGAACACAAGCAGCGAGCTTGCTTTCCCACCAGAATTTTAATGGCGTCTCCCCCAACATCAAAGTTTGTGAAACTAGGCTAAGAAAGCTGCGTCATGTCTACCTCCTTAGCGAGCGCTGGCGTGTTTACACACCTTTACTGCAGGAACCATTTTGACACATCAAAAACGCCCGAGTCTGTTTTCCTCCCCATGACCCAGAAATGAAAGACAACACCGAAGGCAGTGGAAAGAGCAACCATGGGGGAATTTCGCCTTTTGAAAAAGTTAAGCAAACTCCAAGTTCAGTAAGAGTGAGGTGAAATCAAATTAGATAACTGTGACACTGGTAAAAATTGTCGTCGATCTTCTGCCAGTGTTCTTGAAAAAGAAATTGTTGTCAAATATGAATTCACTAAGATTTCTTGAAAACTTAAGCAGGTTCTTGGTGGATGTCCTACAGTGTCATCTTTTTAGCGTACAGCAGTAGCTCCGTGTTGCTTCAATTAATGAAACTCCAATAAAGTGACATCCAAGTCAACAATTGAACCTGTAGGGGCAAATTCATAATTCAGACTTCTCAATAAAACTTGGCATCATTTCCTAACATCCTTGGGGACACATCCTAGAACTTCAAATTGTACTCCCTCAAACTTTTCCTAAGTGTTGCAAGTATCAGTCAACTATTGAATCACTTCCTCAAGACTCTCCTCTATATGGAAATAGGGGGGAAAAAAATTCAAACTTCTTCCTGGTTAAAATCAATTATTCACAGTCATCTCTAGGGATATGCAGGCCCTGGCAGTTCCCTAAGATGATTGTGTGTGTGAAGTGTGTGTTTGAGTGTGTGTGGAAGGTTCAGGCTAAACCCTTTAGCATTGTGTGAGCAGCTCTCGGGATCAAGGGTGCATCTGGGCAGCCCTGTCTGCCACAAGCATCTCTTCCACGGCTGAACCCTGCTGAGAAAATGGGCCTCTCAGAAAGGTCTGGAAGCGCAGATAGGAAAATGTTACTTTCTTGGCGCCGAGTGTTACTTGCTATCCCACTGCTGAGAGATTTGAGAATGTTTTTTTCTAAGAAAAGGGTGCGTGCTGCTACTGGGTAGCGTTTTGAGAGTGGAAAGCGCGCGTGTGTGTGCGTGTGTGTGTGTGTGTGTGTGTGTGTATGATGTGTTCTTTACCATCCTCTGTTCAATTCCATTTCCCTCTGTTTTCTCTCTAGTATAGAAAATGAATTAGCATGTGCCCAATAGCCTGCCAGTGGAAGAGGGCATTATGTCCAAAATGTCCATTTTGTCCATAATGACAGTCACCATCCTGCTGTTGGAGTGGTGTGAATATAAGACATGGAAAGTAACTAATCAAATTGAAATTCATCAGCAATTCACAATACATTGAGTCATTTTAGCAGCTGGATTTGAGCTGGATTTGAATCCTGCCCCTACTACTATTTCTACTACTATTCTTACTACTACTATTACTACTACTACTGCTGTTACTTCAAGAAGGTACTTCTCAAAGCCCTTTAATTGACCTTCAACTGAGCAATTCAAAACAAAAAGGTAAAATCACCAGTAAATATTAAAAATGATGTAAGCAAAGCAAGAAACAGAAAAGTAACAAATAAGATAACGTAACTTTAGTTACAGGTTACTAATTTAGGTCAAAGCAAAGGAATAAACCATTTACATTGGTGATGGCTTTGGTGGCAGGAGGGTGAGTGTGTATGTGTGTGTGTGTGTGTGTGTGTGTGTGTGTGTGCGTGTGTGTGTGTGTGTCTACAGTGTAGCCTACAGCGTTAGGCTGTTTGCTACATAAGATCAGTTATAGCCTTGTGTGAGTTGCTTGCAGGTGAAACTGACTGCAAATACACCAAAATGTCAATATTGTAAATTCCAGTATCATTATCCAAAATGTATTATTGTTAACCTGCAGTTACACCACTTACTTCTACTTACATGTTAATTACAGTACATTTATCTGAATTTTTTATTAAATTAACACTAATTGAACCTAAATGAATCAATACACATATCACATTACTTTTTTTGTTATACACAAATATTCCAGCACTGGCATGTAAATATCTGAATAACCTACAATATTATGATACTAAATAGTCAAGCCTTTATGACTCCTTATAGTTTTGTTTCAGAATATCAAACTGGTAGAGACTTATGAATTGTTGAGTAATTTAGGATTATAAATGCCTTCTGATGCAAAGTATCCACTCATTATTGTCTCATCTCTTCACAAGTAAACAAATCAGTAATTACTAACTAAACAATTATCTACAGTTATTTACTATAATATTTGTTTCCTTAGCTTTATATATTGAACATTACTATCCTTAATGTGAAGTTAGTCATAAATTTCAGTCATAACATTTGGTAAATTAGCAGCCTGTACATTGATAAATTACTGAATTATTAATAAGAGATTCTTACATAAATGCAAATCTCTAAAAGTGAGTTTTAATCAATGATCTAAAAGATGACACTGATTTAGCCAGCCTGCGCTCTTCAGCAGGTCATTCGCCGGCCCCACTTTTCAGAGACAAAAATCCATTAAGCCTTTTTTTGAAGCTACAATATGCAGCATTTTACCTTGAGTTAGTTTGCTAGTCCTGCTCTCTTCCCCCTTAGTTGGTCAATTTCCCGCCTCTACACCTGTCACTCATCTTGATGAGCTGTCAACCTTGAAACGGCATCTAACCTGAGCCTGAGGTATCCGGCATGTGTAAAGCCTCCACAGGCGCTGAAGAAGCAGAAGACGAACGCAGCCAATCTGCAATAAAAAAAACAACAATGTGGATGTTCATTCGTGTTTGAACAGGCCTTGTCTGCCACATGTTTAGCTTTCCTGTACATTGTTTTCTTTTTGCTTCCTGCTATTGTTGTTGACACTGTGATTTCCCTGCACTGTGGCTGCTAAAATCACCTTGATAGCCAGAACCTGGCACTGCTGGCCACGCCCACAGGGAAAGGTATACGCCCCAAAACGTCCCCACCATCACTGAAGCTGGCTTTTCAACGTTGAAATTTAGCTTTTCAAACAGTCACAGGTCACAAGATCCCAGACAGACACATACTCACACTCACTCAACAGACTCATAATGTATAATATATACTATTTATTTATTATTCTATGTGAAAAAAGTTGCATATTGCAGCTTTAAATTTCTCCTTTCATCTCTGATATAATGATCTTTGAGTTTTTCAGTTTTCTAGTACTGTGCAATTTCTCTCAACTGTTCATCCTCATAATCAGCAGCCATTTTTTTTGCGTTGCTCTCATTCTGAGTCACATTATGTGTTTATTTACAGTGGAAGCCTCGAGACAATCACAGCAGTCAATAAGGTGTGACAGCCGCGCACCTTCACTGATGTTTGTTAGCTGTTGACAACTCCTCTCCTCTCCACTGCACCACACTGGGATCCCCCTTGAATACAAAACAGGCAATCTTCTATCTCCAACTCCCTCTGACTGTATCTTAACGCTACATTACTGTGGAGAGTGACCCAGAAATGTACGGGGCGAAAAATGGATTTGGATGCTGACCCGCCACGCGTTATTCTGTAACAGCCTTCCTTAGCGTGGCCCCCCACACGGGTTCCCACTATGAGGCAGAATTACTAGACCGTGACAAAAGAGAAAGAAGAGAAGCAGGGAAAGCAGAGACAAATTGTAGCTGTTGGGTGTGGTAACTAATATTTGCATGCGGTCGGTCAGTCATCTCGTTATGGAATAGTAGGCATCCTTGTGGCATGACTTAATTGCATCATTCATTTTTTAGTCTGTGTTTTTTTCTGATTAAACGTCCTTTTCCTCGCATTTGTTCCTTGATGATATTCATAATGGAAATAAAAAATTGAATCAATGTTATATGTCTGAGTAGTTTCAATGTCAATTTGAACCTGCTTGCTTTACATTGTAAATGTTGGAATACATTTACCTCAACATGGGTGAAATTCTTTGCTCCATTGTTTTTGTCTAATTCACTGTAAGACATAATAATGATAAGTTGCTTTGTAATTATGGAATGCATACAAAAAAGTCTTGGATTACTGTATGAATACATTCTGAAAACATTGCTTTAAAATGTAAGTGATATACCTCTTTTTATGCCATTCACATGTGTAAATAATATTTCACGCTACTAATTGTTGTGCAATGTTTAGGTGTGCTTACACTGCAGAAATCTATTTTTAGCCTCCTGAATTTTCTTTTAAGAAACAATCTTACAAAGACTGAAGTGAAATTACTCTGCCTTCAAAGGCCTCTGGGGTTCCAGCAGTCACAAGCCTGTCAGAGGCACAGTCAGAGGAAAACAGTGGGTGCCAATCTGCTTTCCCCGATACCCGTGAAGGGCACCCTGGTGCCCTTGTTGTGCGAGGAAGCTCTGCCTGCGGGCAAACTGGAGGCGATGCTAGCAGGTGTGCCAGACAGACGGATGGGTGCAGCGCCCCTAATTCCTGCTCGTTTCTCCAGGAGCCCTTCAGACGCCCCGTGTGCAGGCACACTGCTGACTGATGGACTTCCAACAAACAGTAGTTCAATACAGCCACTCAGTGGGTCCTGTCCATCAGTCTGTTTGTCCCCACCAAACCCCTCCTCACAACAGCCTGTCTCCCAGGTAACAGCCTGTGGTCAATGCTCCCCCACTGTAAAAGACTCCATTTCCCTGCGACACCATGCCTGCGTGTTCACAGCCAAGTATCGACACAGATGGACGCGGTGCTATTTCCTCTTTCTGTGGAAAGAGTCCACTCAATCTGTGCTCCATAGTAACATGTTACATAATTGTGGCACACTTGACTCTGTGGGAAGCTACTCAACAATCATTCAGCACATCCATTCCATTGCTTCAAAGAAAAAGATTTTTCCCTGCACTGATATGATATACGTTATACAGTGAGGAAAATCATGTTGTTGGGTGTTGTTGAAATCTTTCATCACATGAAAGGAGTTAAGGGATCTGTAGGATCAACAGGGATTGCAACAACATTGGCAGAAGTTGTCTCCTGATGGCACAGCGGTCACTACCTCTTTCCCCCCTCCCGTCCCCCTGAACTACGGTGGCCTCAAATTGACACAAACAATGAAGTTGCATTCTCATAACAGAGACAAGTAAGCTTGCTAATTAGAGCAGAGATCCAATAGAAATGTTTGGTAAAGAGGTAATATATCACAATGCAAAACACTGTAGTAGCTTTGTCATCTGCTTTTTTGGCTTGAGAACGAGGCTTATTAGCCTTATTTGGAATGTGTTGAAACTCCAATGGTTGGAGGGGTTTTTGCTCCAAAACAGAGTACAGACTGGAAAGTGAGTTTTGAAAGCCAGAAATCTCAAGACCCAGCAAAGTAATCATTAAGTCACTGGTATCGATCAATAGCTCACCACAGATATATGATGGTTATTTTATGCTATGAGGCAGTAAAAACCTTATTTATTTCCCCTTTAAAGAAAACCATTGATGTCTAACATGGCAAATATCACTATGCTAGAAAAAGTTTGTTAACTGCTGCTCACTTTGTTAAAAAATGCATTACATGCATTATGGAACAAGCAGCCTTTACTTCCCAGGCTTATTTGAGAGATGGATTAAGAGACTGTTCGTGGTGCAGAGGGATGAATGGTCCTCCTGACCAGGCCACCTTATCTAGACCAGCTTTCCACCAGCCCTGATGGGCAAGGAAGATAACGCAGCAGGAATAGCGCCGGCATGGGCAAGGTCAGCAAAAGACTGACAGTCGCATCTCCCAAAGACAAGTTGGAGATTAGAGAAGAAAAAAAAAAATACCTGCCTTCTCTTGCCTTTGGGACAGACTAAAATTAAATCTCGCTTCTATTGGTCAGACCTGGTTCAGTCAGTGCTCTGTCGTATTGCTGTCAGAATTTGTGTTTGGTTGTTCAGACTACAAAATGTGTACTACTGTTATTAATATTTCTATTTGACATTTACAAAATTACCTTACCACACATATAGTTGTGGACGACTTTAAATTAGATTAAATTAAACTTTAAATTATTAGAGTTATTGCTGTCAGCGTTTGTGTTCAGTTAGGGTCTACAAAATGTGTGCCACTGTTATTATTATTACGATTTGACATTTACAAAATGACTTTACCGCACATAGTGGACAACTTTAAATTAGATTGTTCCTGCTCTCTCAACAGCAGGGAGCCGTGAACTGTGAAAGAGTACAGGTCAGAGGTACTGCAGTTTCTACCCATAGAGCAGTATGAGTAACAGCAGTAGAGGAGGTGTTTTCCCTCCCAGAGAGAAGGGACCTGCTCTCATAGATGCATTAGTACAGGCATAAGCACACACTCACAAAAGATACACACACACACACTCACACACACTCCTCTGGTGCTCTGTTGCTGAAGCTGTGCCACTATAATAACCCAGCTTTGATTGTAGTGAGCCAAAAACATTACTTGGTCGGCATACCAATAATATGTTGTGTTGGTTGCTGTATGGTGGGAATAGAATGAATCATAAATCTTCCTGTATCCACTGCTGATCAAATAAATCATTCAGTGTTTCATACCAAAAGGGTCGCTGTATTCTCATATTTTGCAGTTCCTGTATTCCCGACATTTGATGTTTGTCAAAACAATTTGGTATTTGCATTTCTGGCGGCGGTGAATCAAGGTGTCGGAGCTCTACAGGAATCGGGAAAGCGGAAGCTGTCTGAGCTAGAAGTCTGTCCTGATCCTGCTGCGCTCCCCCTGCCTCTGCCTGGCTGTGTTATGCTGTCAGATGGGAAATGGACAGTCAGAGGCTAATGTATTTCTGCCTGTTGGGGAGTATCAAACTGTGTGCCTTGCGGGAGGGTGAGGAGCCTTCATTAGAGTGGAAAAAGGCAAACCCCCCCCTCCCCCTGAAATGGGCTGTCCTCTCCATCTCCGAGTGGAGATTAGGGGACTCCGTCGCTTCATCCCTGGGGGATTCAGGTAACTGACAACTCTGACTGTTTAAAATATGGAATTTAGGCACAGCTTCTAAAGTTTTATATACATACAGCCTTGTTCTGGAAAAAAAGATCAGTCCAAGGAGGACAAGGTTTATCTACATCTGGGGAACCACCGCACTGTTGACACTTAATAATCACCTAATAATGTCATATATTCACTATGGCAAATCCATAGTATTCGCAAAACCCGGGAGTACAAAAGGGCTGTCATATGCCTAATTCACTGAATTCATCAAAGAGGAAATATGAAGAAAAGACTGGTTTAATTTGACCTCTGGATCGCTACACATTCGATAAAGCTAGTCTGAGTAATGATAGGTCAACATTACCGGTGTTATGCCAAAATGTATCTTCCCCAAATAATGTGTTTCCCTGGGGGTGAGTCCTTGTTTTGCCCTTGTGTGTTGTTGTTTACTGCTTCACAATGTAATTATCGTGAGGGAAATGCGCTTTAAAGCAGCATTTCAAAAACATTTCACAGGATTACAAAGAATGAGTGTAGCCCAAAGTTGCCTCATAATGAATGGAGATCACACTTGTTTGTGATCTTATTATCTCAAACCACAAGCGTCCATTGATTCTACAAGGAAGTTGGCAGGCTGTACATTAGTCTAGTTGTCATTTGTTAAGTGCATTTGCCCCACGAGGACACACCGCCAGGGAAACCCATATTTTAGGTAATGTAATACAAACTTTGACACAACGGTTTGTTAACAGCGCTGTCTCTGGCTGATATGCTGTCACTTGGCCGGTACTAATGTCAACAATATGGCTGCAACAATTGATATGAAGTCATGCGAATACTTTGGATAGGAAATCTATATGTTGCACTGCGAAACGCCAACAGTGTTGATACTGGGCCTGGACCGTGCAGTCAAGCTAATGCCAATACTCCGTCTGACAAGTCACCTGACAGCTATGGTTATGGAAGAGACAGCCTGAGCTGGTCATGCCTAAGTGATCTTGATTGATTTTGGTTCCAGCCTACAGTCAATGTTTCAGTTCCAGCTCTGGTGCTCACATAAAGTGGCACTGTCAATCACAGCCTGAGACGATGCCCTCACCAAGTTTGGTACTGTGAATCAATATAACATTACTGACTGCTATCATGGGGTAAATGAAGCCCTTGTAAGGAACTGAATGAGACGGAGGGGAAAATCTATGACATGATATCTTTAGTCTAGAACTGACAGCGGCGCTGGTGACAGACATTTGGAGGAGGCCAATATGCTTCCTGCCAGCTTAGGAAGCTCCTGGTGCAGCAGAAACAGAGTTGGAGAATGAACCAAAGTAGAAGTACGAAGAGGAAATGATTCAGGACTGAGAGGAAGAGGAAATGATACAGGATATAAACAATTTGGGAGACCATTCGTCAAATGCAAGCTGCTTATCTTCAAGGGTAAATTCTGTTGAATCTTGAACAGACGCCACACTATTTCATTCCAAAACAAGTGAAACATGTCTTCCCCCAAGAATGATGCAGGCACTCCTTGGGGAAATCAGTGACAAAATGCATCATCCCTCCAAGTTTAATCAAACTCAGACCAGTGGTGCAGTAGCTATGGCCTTTCAGAGTTTTAAATTTTGACCTTTAATTATAGCATCCCCAACGGACCTATCTGTAATTTTTCAGATGGACCTGTAAAGTAACTCCCTCACTCATGGTTAGCCTATCTGACCCCTAGTGGCTGTTAGGAGGCATGGCAATATCTACAGACATTGAACCAGGATCATTCTCTCGCCTCCTCTCTGCAACACTGCTGAACTGTGTAGGCTGCTTTGCATCTGTGTGACACTGTGTCCTTGTTTAAATACCAGGACACAGTGTGAAAATGCATCATCCCTCCAGGTTTCCTAAAAATTAGACCAGTGGTGTCTGAGATATTACATGGGGGATGAGATATAAAGCATCTGGAAGAAAAAAAAACCAAAACCTCCTACTCACAAATGATTGCTGGTATGAAAGTGAAGCCCATTATGTGTTACATTCATCATTATGGTCTTTGCTTACAAAATAGCGCTCTAGGATATAGAATCATGTGTTTTCTCAGTATTGACAAATCAATTTCAGGTTTCAGTTATTTCTCAATATATACAGTAGCATTTTTGAATGAAATCCTTCATTACATGAACACATCAATACCCTTCATGGAAGCATTCGCCAGCTGGACCGCTTCCACTTCCAGTCAGGCGAATGAGAGAGACACCACTCCCAAACTCATTATGATTGGACAGCTGTTGTGGTGGGGACCGTCCAAAATCAACAATCACTTCTTGGACAGCCGCTGACAGCCACTGCTGGGCCTTGTAATGGCGTCGAAGACATTCTGCCACTGCCACTCTACATTCCTAACAAATCTCAATTTGGCCAGCTGCTGTGGTATGTTCTGCTGTAACTGGCTGCAGTGGGTTGCTAACGTTTTGTGGCTGTGGCAGTGGGAAAAAAAAAAAAAAATCCTCACATAAAATTTGCACTGATCAGGTTCATATTTTGTGGCCCTGTATAGCTCATCAGGCAGAGCACTTTTGGGGTTTGTTTCCCACGTGTGTAGATGATTCAGCTGAAACCTCGCCCCGCTTGTCCACAGGCTACATCTGTTATCAGGAGCCTTTTTAAACTATATGGTTAAGTTTATCAGTGAAGGTAGTACAATGAAAACGGACATAAATAGGGGTTGCTTAACTTATGGAGAATTATTTCCCAAAATATCATCTTCTTTTTCCTTTTCAGCCAGCCTGTGCATGCCACTGATTTAAAATTTAATGAATTCCTTGTAAGGATTTTAACCTCAAGTAACTTGATTGCATTGCTTGAAGAGGTTGTAACTTTATACAGAATGTCACAGAATCCAACAAGTCATTTATGTTAATCAATACACAGTAATCAATACAAAGTAACTCTTAACAATGAATGTACTGTGTGGTCTAGTCATGGGGGGTCGAATAGGGGAATTTATTGTCCCCTTTGGGGAAATTTGGGTTGCAGTGTGAAAAAAACAAAAAACAAAAAAAACACCAGATGGATACTATTAATATGCAAGCCTAACAGGCTAAAACATTCGCATTTCTAGACATGAACACAACCTCTTCATGGGGGGGCGTGGTTTCAGCTGAACTGGGTAGGGAAGTGTACACACGTTTCCCACTGGGGCCACCCATGCTAAAATCTGAGAAACGCTTTGGACAAAAGTATCCACCAAATGGTGAATGTTATATTCTACTGAGAGTTCATTCTGTCCTCGGTTTGTGGTGTTGATATGGCATGTCATTAATCAACTACCATTCCTAGTCAAGTAAATCTCATTAGGGGTATGTTTATGTGTGTGTGTGTGTGTGTGTGTGTGTGTGTGTGTGTGTGTGTGTGTGTGTGTGTGTGTGTGTGTGTGTGTGTGTGTGTGTGCAGTCTGGCAGGCTGGATAGGGATAAGAGAGGCAAAACTTTCTCTCTGGCAGATGTTCCCCACTTCAGTTGTCCAGGCCAACCACAACACGGCCTTATGGGTAGTGCCCAGGTGGCTTGACCATTCCTTGGTGGACACACGTCTGTGCACAGATGTCCAGCTCCAGTTTGTGTGAATTCCCAGCCCAGCAAACATGGAGGAAAGAGGTTGGACATTAGGGCAGACACCCTGCTGGCTGCCATGTTTGGAGTCGTGATGGAGAGTATAAGGGTGAGCAATGCACCCATTGGAAAGTAAAGTTGGCCGCGTCTCATCGGCTTTCAACAGCCATCCAGATTTGTGTGCACTTCCCTCGTTTCCCTACTGATATGATTTAGTTTCATGAACAATAGCTTTGTTTGGCAAGTGCAAAAACGATGCTTGGAGAACGGTTGCATCTGTTGTTGCGGTCAATGGTAAGCCCCGAAGTAATTTTATACAGTTAGATGGTTTTTCTGTTTATTTTCAATTCATTCTTCCTAATTAGCACTTGCTAGTTAACTGTGTTAACTCATCAAAACGTTATGAAAGACGATACCAAGGGAGTGAAAAATACATGATTTTCCTGTTCAGAAATTTGTAGCTATATAGATACAATCAGAGTCTCTCGCACCCACAATCGGTCAGAGCAGAGAGACCCATCACAGCGTGAACGTGGGATAAGATGCTTAGTCTTACAAAATGCTTGCTAGTATGACAGTTAAGCACATTATAAGGCACTGTAAGACTTTTGCTTTCAATAAATTTTGTTTTTGAGGATAGATTACCCTTTGTTTTTGAAAGCAATAAGAGTAGGCAGTCCTGGAACAACAGGTGTCAACCCCCATGGTGATGTCTGGCTCATGTCTGTAAAACCCCAGAAAATCAGAAGGATCGAATATTGACTTATGCATGTTTGCTTTGACTGAGGAATTTCAGGAAGTCTTCCTAAATGAATACATAGCATTTTTGGAATGGAACTTCAGTTTTAATTTGTATTATTTGTAAAGTACCATACCTGTAAATCTCTCTTTTTGTCTCTAATATCACCTCAACAGGTGTCCCCCCTGTCCCCCACTCTGCACCTCGTCGCTAATTGTCGCTTCCCTTTTTGATGTAAACAACATAACGTGTCATTATGCAAATGTGCACTTATAAATGTGTTTGCCCTACAACGGTGTCAGGGGTGCTTGAATTCTAACAGTCAAGAGGGAAATGCCAGCGAATTCATCAGCATGCACAGGTAGTGTTCAGCTGCAGGGAGAGGAGAGCAGTCCTCTCCTTACTACTGTCAGCGTTGTCACACTTCTGCCATATTTACAGGATGCTAAATCCGCTTCTGGCTGCAGTTTTGATAAGAGCATGGTAGGGCAGGTTTTGCACCCATTTCTGACGCAGCAAATTTGTACAAAACTTATTTTAAATATTGTATTCATTTTTTGCCCAACACTCCACTCCAAGTAATTAAGTAATTACTTCAAGTAATTACTGTTTGTGGGTTTAGGAATGCATTCTTTAAATAAATGATTTTAAAAATAAACACAACCTCTATTAACCTTACGTAGTTGCCACAAATTGCCATTTATGAACATCAATCATCATAACGGGAACCATGTATTGCAATTATTCTTAAACCAGAAAGCGATTACATTGCAAATATGCCGAGGGCGTACTTAAAAGATTAATATTAAGTTGTAACTGAGTTAAATTAGTCAGGCAAATAAATCAAATAATAAGGAAGAAAGCCTGAAGAGTATCAAAATCCCAAAGGCCCAAGGCCCGAAATAAAATGTTGTTTATCTCACAGGAAAGATTGACCTTGTGTGTTCAATTTTGTGTTTGGGAAACAGACATGTGTCTGGACAGCTCTCTAATCTGAATTCTGTCTGCAGCCTCTCACAATGACACCTTGGCTTCATCCCCTGTCTCCATCTTATTCATGGTAAACAATTAATTAAGGCCACTCCACTCCCTGTGTTTGTTTTTACTTACACCTGTCTTTGGTTGGGCTACAGTGTGTGTGTGTGTGTGTGTGTGTGTGTGTGTGTGTGTGTCAAGTCAAGTGAAGTCAAATTTATTTATACAGTAATTCAACAGGGGTGTGATGGGAAAGTGCAAGAAAACAATAAAAAAACTGCCAGTTAGCACTCATAGACCGATTTAAATTATTTAATCGTTCTCATAATACCAGTGAAACCATTTGGAGCGAATGTCAGCTTCTCTCACATTCATTAGCACTGAGAGAATCCCTCCCGATCCTAGGGGAGGCAATATCATTTAGCGGTTACTGATATGGGTTTAATAAAACATTTTTCCTGAACCCATTTTTAAAATCTACATTAATCCATGGTTCTTTACTTTTACAGGTAACCCAACCGCAGGGGAATCTGAACTACAAATAGAGCCCTCTTCACTATGTTTTGTCCGTTATTAGAATGGCCAGAGGGAAATTATAGTATGCCTCAATACGAAATACTGTATTTCCAATATTTGCCTCTTGTATTTAAAATGTTAACGTAATAACCTGTCACATTTTCTACGGACATTTATATATAAATGGCTACTCTATCACAGACCGACATAATGCAGTAATGATTCAACCTACTCAGTTCATGAAAGCTTTTACATTTGCTGTTCTAAACACCTGGTGTCTGTTAGCTCTTTCCCGGGAAAAATCGTAAATATTGCAATAGACTGATTTGGTTCTGCTGTAAAATATTCAAGAAAGAATTGCTCCAGATAGATGGAGGATAAATGCAAATCCTATATATGTTTTATGGCGTGGAGTTTCTCCTGACTTGTACTTTGTCACATGATCCACTGTGGAGCCAAGGTACCTTTATTATACCTGCTCTGAATTACCAGGCTGACAAGTGAACCTGATGAAGCAGCGTTCACTCCAATGCTTTGCTTGCATTAAAAAGAAAAATAGTTGAAACAAATCCATCTACGAATGATTAATCGTGCAGCAAATCTCAGTTTTTTAATGGATACTTTTTGTGAAACACTAGTATGTCACAAATTGTGTCACAAATTGCTTGATGGGGAAACAAATAACTCCACAAAATGACAGGATAACAGAACAGAAACACAATATATTCATGCAGCTGAAACACATACATGTTTACATATTGTCAGTCTAAAGCCTTGCACCAACTTTGGCGAAGAAGACACCAGCGCCGCCTGTGATGAAGGTTTAGGATGGAGACAGTGTGTTTGTGTCAAACAGTGAGTCTATTTCCCCACTGTGCCACCCTTTGCAAATATTGGAATAGGGCCTCAGAAAGCAACTATTTGAATTGAATCTGAGATTGAGGATGTTTACAATTCCCACACTGACTCACTCATAAATGTGTGTGTGAGCATGTGTGTGTGTGTGTGTGTGTGTGTGTGTGTGTGTGTGTATGTAAACAACTTGAAGTAGAACTCATTTTCGCTGCCTGCTGATGAGTGTGATAAAACCCTATCTGTGCAATTGCTGGGCACACAGCAAAGGTAATGGTATATCAAAAGTAGATAATAGGATATTGATTGATAAAACCGCTATCATCACATTTTCTCTCATATTTCTGCACGCAGAAATACGCAATTTGAGGAACTTAGTATCTGCTTCATCTGCTTCAGGGTGCTTTCCCTCCCTGAAAAACTCATTAATGTGTATGTATGTGTGCGTGTGTATGCATACGTGTGTGTGTGTGTGTGTGTGTGTGTGTGTGTGTATGCCCTTTGTGTCTGGGGATTCAGATGGAAAATCCCCATATCTGACAGTGGAGTCCATTAAGATTCTGCACAACACGCTGGTTGAGGTTTCACTCAAGGGTGGAGGGGGGGATTCTCTGCCTATAGCTTCCTTCACTCTCTCTCTCTCTCCTGCCTGTGCTATCTACCTTGCTGCTCTCCCAAATGACACACACACACACACACACACACACACACACACACACACACACACACACACAGTCACATGCGCAGACACATACACACACATTCACCCGTTCTTTGTTTGTCTCTCTTTTATGCCCCACCTGCCTATACCTCCTCTCTCCTTCTCTCTCTCTCTTTCCTTCTCGCTCCTTCTCTCTCCCTCTCTCTCTCTCTTTCCTTCTCTCTCTCTCTTTCTCTCTTGTTTCCAGAGCAGCGTGCTTCCGTCCATTGAGCTGCAATGGTACTGCGGCACAGTCCAGGGACTTAGGAAAAGCCTGTTCACCTGGAGCAGGGTGTGATACCTGAATGAACCCCCGCTGGAACCCAGAATAAACAAACAGGGCAGCATAGAATAGAATAGAACAGAACAGAACAGAACAGAACAGAACAGAATAGAATAGAATAGAATAGAGGGTGGCAGTTACAGCCTCTCCATTAATACCTATGGTGTCCCATGTCTTTTGCTTTATATTTTCTGCAAGGCTGATACTGATATTTTTTTAATATCTCTGTGTTATTCTGTGCTGACATTCAATATCTTTAATGCCAAAAACTTGCAAGTATTCAGTGTTTTCTGACAGAATTGCTTTCTTGTCAAGAATGAAGAGCCTGTGAAACAGCATTTAGACCATCATGGGACACTAAAAGTCTCCATTGAAACGCAGACTAATTCAATTCTTTTAGGGTTGGCGGCTCTTTATGGCAGGGTGACTCACCGCACCTGTTCAATGGCAGGGGGAACTCTGGGATAACGTAGTACATTTCAGTGAAGAATTCATTTAGAAAACATTATTGAACAATTAAATGAATAAATTAAAAATGTGCAAAGAAAATATAATTTCATTGCAGGTCTTATAGACTAGACCTTATAGATTTTCATGTAGCTGTGGTGAGGGAGGAGTCTTCAAGATGAGTAGAAGGCAACACGCACACCACTTGCTTTGTCTCTTTTGTGGTGCAGGGAATCAGTTACCCCGAAGATTCAACCCCAAAGAAAAAAAGTCAATTCCCACACACACTTATCACCTCTGCATTGATTTAGTAAAAAGAGTCAATGTTTCGGTCACAAGGACCTTTCTCAAGACTTGAGTGTGTGCGGGAATTGACTTTTTTTCTTTGGAGGGAGGAGTCTTCATCATATCAGCAGCGGACCACATGAGTTGCTGATACCCAATATTTAATTAAAGGCCAATATCAGCCTGATATACTGTATATTGGCAAACACATATATTGATCTAAACCTAGTGTGTGAGAGCGTGCAAGTATGTATTTCTTATCCTGTCAGTGCGGTCACTGAGCATTCTCAGAGAAAACATCCACAGAAAACAATGGAAGTATTTACTTTGCAACATAAGATCTATGCTTCTTATTTAACAGTTTCCTCAATCACCATCAATCACACACTCTCTCCTCACCCTGCCGCAAGACACGCCTAATGAATGAATCTGCATTTCAAAGAGACATCCCCGCAACACTCGCACTTTGTTGATGAATCGTTCAACACTAATTTATTGATATCTGATACTGCTTTTGATCAAACCCTGAAAGTATGAGACTATATTTCATATAATTTAAATAATTTAAATGTGTTGCAGAGTGCAGCCCAATGCAGATTTATGTAAACTTGATGTAAACTTGATGCAGTTATTTCAGACGTCTCACCTGATCAACCCAAGGTTAAATGCCTTTTCTTTTATGATGCCGGATGCACAGAAAGAAAGTCCAAATTCAGCTTTGCCTTATTGTCTACAACCTCTCACACATCTAGAAACGTGGGTGAGAAGCGAATTCACGATCACAAGATATTACCTCCCCGGGTAATGGTGCCTCATCATTTTCATGGACACATTCCTTTGATATGCATTTTTCAAGTGAGTCCTATTCCCTTGTCGCCTGAAGTTTCATAAAGGGAAATATTTATGGCGGTAAAATGGGCAAAAGGCAGCTAGAGCACTCTGGGGTGCCCGTAATTGGTACTAGTGGGTAATCGTTTAGGATAATTTTGTCATTGTATTCTGAGGCGCTGTTGTTGGTCCTGGGGAGTCCAATGTCAGATAATTTCCACAGGGATATGAATAAGGTCTAGTAGTTTGGATAAATAAACAGGAAACTGTTAAAGGGTGGCATCCAGCAGTGGAAACAGTACTCAAATCCTTTACTTAAGTAGAAGTGGCAATACCATAATGCATTCAAAATTTTTCTCAAGTACATAAGTGATAGCAGTAAAATGTACTTAAGTATCAAAAGTAAAAGTCGCCATTCTTTCTGAGTGTTAAATTATTGATGCATTAACCTGTAAGAAGTATTTTAATGTTGTAGGTCAAACTGCTCCATGTACTGTTGGGGAGTTTAAACTCTAACAAAGCAACATATTTTATGAGCATATCGTATGTTTTGCATGTAAAACCTTATTCTGCAAAGTAACTAGTAACTACAGCCGTCAGATAAATGTAGTGGAGTAAAAAGTACAAAATTTCCCTCTGAAATGTAGTGGAGTAAAAGCATAAAGTCTCACAAAATGGAAATACTCAAGTAAAGCGCAAGTACCTCAAAATTGTACTTAAGTGCAGTACTTGAGTAAATGTACTTTCTATCTCTGGTGGCATCATGCGCCATTATGCTGAAAATAAGTTAGGGATGGATGGAAAAAACTAACCACGGAAAAGTAAGTAATAGCAGCCTTGGCTACTAGAATCTATGGCCGATTAGCAAAAATAATGCTCCACTTCAACACGAGAGCCCAGGAACTGGTCTATCCATCAGTGGTGCAGTGAGCAGGTATTCAGGAGGTAAAGCTTTCAGACAGATAACCACGCTTTCAAGGACACTCTCAGTCTACTGGGTGACCTTCACTGCCAACATGCTGCCTCAAAACCAATTACTCACACGATTAATCATTCACACGTGCACCATCGAGTACAAAGGACATTTTCGACATGGGAGTGAGTCACTGCCAAACGGCGGCAGATGTGACTTGTTTTAACTGGACGCACATACATCACCCAGAAAACAAGAATGAGCTTTTCTGCGCTCGTTCTCCCTCCTGTTAGCTGTAAATGAAAAGCTAAAGATGCCTCAAGGAAACATCGATCTTGCGGATCGCACACCCTCCGCCTCCTCTAATGACATCATTGCACTTCTTGCACAAATCAAGAGGTGTTAAATGTTCCCAACCTGTTTGTCTTCTGATGCTCTGAGCTTGTTTTGCATCCTGAGCCCTACTTGTTAAAAGCTTTCAGATAGAGTGACGCTGTAGTAAAAACAGCATTATATACTATATAAACAGATGGTACTGGAAGCAACTGTTGAGAGGTTTTTTAATGTTTTTCCAATTTAGTGAGTGTCTCAAAATTACAAAGTTTGCAAGAGACTAATTAGTTTCTCTGAATTACACATATTAGCTAATTGGGAGGCATAAATCAGAAGAAGGATGAAAATATCCACACAAAAAAACAAAAACAAAAAACATTTCCACATTTCCTCAAATATTGTAGATTCACACTTTAAATATATACCAAATGCCAAGCCTGATTTGGAAATAAAGACAAATAAATATTAGGAGCAATGATATTCTGCATTGCACAGTAGCAGTCATCAATTGAGCGATAGTGTTGCGTGAAAACTAAGAGAATAAAACTTCATTATGATGGTGTTGAATTAATTAGCTTTGCCTCCTCAACACGGGCCAGCAGCTGGAGTGTGAAATAGACACGAACACATCTTAATTCCCACTTGATTCAATCACTGTTTTCTTCCTCTGTCTGCTGCGGATTCGCAGCACCCAAAAACATCGGCTCAAAATGTCTTATTTTTAAAAACAGACACATGCCGTTCACATGCAACAGTTGGTTTTTTTTCACAGGGAGCTGGAGAAGGACACAGAAGGACACTCTGGGCCTGGAGTCCTTTTCAGAAAAGGTCTTTGAAGTGGGAATCTCAGATAGCGGGAGGCTGTACGTTCAGTGGAAGCTGCAGAAAGAGGCGGGGTTTTATAGAACTTATGTAAGTCTCCCAGATGGTGCTGACTGCATTTGATCAATGACAGTAAGGGAACATTCTGGAAACAAAGCAGGAAAGGGATTACACACACACACACACACACACACACACACACACACACACACACACACACACACACGCACACTCACACACACAAACGAATGCACATGCACACACAACCGCAACAGAAAACACCACCAGACATCTCGGATCACCTCAAAACCCTGAAGTTTCTGCATTTTCTTTTAAAACACAATTCACTAAACCGTGAAGGCTGGACAGCAGGAAGTTCTTGTTGTACCCCCTTTTTACCACATATTCTCATTCATCTAGCCTTGTTTATTTCCCCCCACCCCCCAGTACTGAGGGTAATGGAAACAGGCAGAGGAGCCAATTGCAGGCGATCCCAATGAAATTACCCCTGCAGAACAAGGCGCGCATCATCTCCCAAGCCGACTAGGCCTCGGTATTGATAGCCCCCCGATGAAACAGCCTCCCAATTAAACTCACTCATGTGTTAAAAAAACAAAATGTGAGCTAATACCGTCCTTTGGCAGCCGTGCACAGGCCAGAGGGAGGCAAATGGCAATTTCACCCAATTTGCTTTTTCTTCTGTTTTCTTTCTTTCTTTTTTTCTGAAAAGCCTGGTGAAATAATTGTCTTTTTGGCATCTGTGGAAAACATTTGGCATGACTGCAAGAATTGATTTCCAGAACACAGAAATAAAGGATGCCATATACAAATAGCTATATGTAATGTGTATTAATGATGCAATTAAAGTAGGAACGAAGAAATTCGCTTCTCTCTGAATGCAGTTTGTAATGTATTTTGTTTAGGTTTGCTGGTTTTTACATTGAATATTTGAGAGATGTCACCCTGACCCACCTCCCTAATTTTATAGATGTTGCAATATGTGTATGTATGTAAACATTGTGCAATTTGTTGCAGCATTGCGTGTCTGAATCTGTTACAGGTTTCCAACCAGAACCTTGTTCCATGTTGGTACGTGATATCAGTTGTTGTTTGGTAATAATACATCATATCATAAGTCTCACTGTTCATGCCTATAAATAGACAATAAATATCTCAACATATCTCATTTTGGAATGATAATGCAATACTGGAGATGTCTCAAATTAGTTTAATTTAGTTTTGTTTATTTGTACAGTAATAAATCATGGAAGCAAAATAACAACACTGAGGAAAATATAACAAATATCAAATACATGCTGTCTCAACCACAAATTTGAATGTAGGGGATTATTAAAGTGATTTTTCTAGAGGCAATATAAGAGTTCTAGCTCTTATTTACCCCAAAATGTTGCCATATTGATAGGATCTAACGAAAGCCTGTCAACTACATCAGCAGCAGCAAACACTCACAACTATTTTTTTTTTTTTATTTAGCCAATCTGTGATGTTTTTTTTCCATGCGAAGGACGCCTCTGGCAGCAAAAGTTCAAAATAAATCTTTCTAAAATTAACAGACTGTCAACAAATCACCCAGCAGCGTACCTCTTGAAAAGTATACATACATATTCTGACAGCATAAATCCATCCGCGTACAGATAATGAACATCCTGCGAACACAGCAAAGCAATGGAGCTGACAGTATATCAGCAGACAGCTCCTGGCCCTGGGGTGTGTGTGCAGGGGGTGTTAGACTGAGGTCTCCGACAGGGTTGCACAGCGGACTAGACACTCACAGACAGGCCAAGAGGTAAACAGAATCCTGAAGTGTTGCCCATGGCATCAACCACATGAGCGGACTAGCAAGCACCTGCTTCTCTAGTCGGTGCTCGGTGGGCATGAAATTGAATAGAGCAACAGTGACGCAGGCTACCATCATGCATCGGTATGGGTATTTTCTAGCGTTGTCTGCGCATTGCCTGCAGTGCTCCGTGATTTTGTTACTGTCAATGAATTCCATTTCGACTGTGTGCCAGCTATGCAGGGCAGTCCAGGTTGTTTGCAAAAAGGGACATTTGCAGGCTAGCAGCTAGTTTGTACACACTTAAAGGGGCAATAAATAATAGATGGGGTTGTTAGGGTTGTTGATCAACACCACTGACTCAGCGATTACTTTGCTTAAAAGGACAGTGTATCTAAAACTTGTATTAGCTTGCATCTATATGCTGTTTGTCCTGTGATCGACCTTTGTCATTTCACAACTCTGTACCTCTAACCCTACAAAAGGCAAGACACGACTTTTATTATGACTAATATTACTTTGTGAATGTGTGTGCGTGTGTGTGTCTTGGGGGGGGGGGGGCATTGTATGCAGTCATATGTATGTGAGTCTGCTAGTATATGCTAGGGCAGAAACATAGTTTACTTTAGACATACAAGTTCGCAAGCTGTCTGTCTGTCGCGTATCCTGCAGTCGTTTTGGAGCGTCCTCACAAATTAACGCTACGTGTCCGCAAGGTGCAACACCCACATACCCACAGTTTAGGCCGTAACCACAATTTTATGCCCAGTGACGTGACAGATGCTAGGACAGATGGCGGAATAATTCGAGGAGCTGACAGAACTTGTCCGCAACTACCAACATCTCTTGTCTCGATTCTGCTGCACAGCGACAAATATGCATGCCAGAATAGCTGGCGAGAAATTGCCATTTTTTAGGAATAGACATTGAAACGTGTAAAATGAAATGGAAGATGCTGGAGAAAATGCTGGAGAAACGGAGTGGAGATGGGGCTGATGGCGTGTTTTACCCTCCAAAACCTCCAGTCGGACAAAAAGTACGCAGACGAATATGTGCTCAATGCCGTTCACAATGCAACCACTTTGCATATGCGTAGAGTAATAAAATGTAAGTATGTTTAATTAATGTATATATTTTGTGTGTACCATTGTATTGTTTTTTAATGTTATGCGTGGACCCCAGGAAGAATATTTGCTGCATCTGCAACAACTAATAAGGATCCAAATAAACAATATACAATAAACTACCGTATTTTGCATCATGATGTATTACCTCTTCACTGTACGTTTCTGTTGGGTCTCTGCTCTAATTAGCTCACTTACTCTCTATTGAAAAAATTTGATTTTATTGTTTGTGTCAATCACATACCACCATAACTCAAGGGGGCAGGAGGGGTGAGGGGTCGGAGGTCGGTAAGGGTCACAGATTACTCAATGCCCCTTTAAGGTCATGTTGCACTCCGATAATAAATTAGAGAAAGGAATACTATGAATGTTTTTATAATTTCCTCACTAGCTCAATAATATTACATTAAAAAGTCTCTGGCCATTGCACTCGTTATTATTGATTGCTTAATGCAATCTAGGAATCAAAGCTTATTCTACTGTTGCACTCATTCTAAATTACTCTGGATTCAAGCATCAGCTAGTATCAACTGCCTAAAATGTAAATGTGATTTTAAAACTTTGAAAAAGCCCCTTCTAAAAAGGTGTAAAAAATATAAAATAAAGCACAATCCAGTCACTCTCTTATATCATGCTCCATTTCGCCTTTCCCGAATATAGGTAGCTTTTCCAATTTCTTTGGTCTATTATGTCCATGCAATATTAATAGCCAGGAGACCTCTCTATGAATGAACAACCACCTGATTAATAAAACAACTGTGCTGCTCCAGCACTTGGGAACTGGAATGACACTTAGCACTTTGCTCTCTCTCTATTTCAACTTCTCTGAAAGAATATAAATATGTGCCAGGGGGTCACTGAATTTCTGAGTGGATCCTTCTCCGGGTGCGTGGGATCGCTCCCATCACCATTATTATCACCCTCATCATCATCATCATCCCTGAGGTTTTGATGCTTAGAAGATGCAATTCAGGAAAACTACCGGAACTGTGCCACAGCTATTTCACTACCTCACCACATGCATGAAAACATGGCAGTAATTGTACTAACATGTTTACTGTACATGCTGAGATGGGTAAAACAAAAAGAATATACAGCACAGTGCCAGATCAAACGTCAGAGCTTATGCACTCCCACCAATCTGAGTTTAGCCGATTCTGGATATGGATTTTTATAGAAACCACAGAGGCTGAACACTAACTTGCTCTTTGTACTGACTCAGCGGTGGCAACAAATAGACATCTATGCAAACCATTGACATCCGTGAGAAGAAAAGAGGTGACAAGCCAGGAAATGTTACACTCTCCGAATGCCAACAAGTAGGTCACCAAACCACAACAGGCAACAAGGAAGAGGGGAAGTAGGGTGAGGCGATGAGGAGAGAGGGGGGCAGACAAAGAGAGAAATAAAGAAGGGAAATATGGGACAGACTGACAGCCGCTGCCGAGCCAAGTAATGGCTTTGGATAGATTCTAATTATACCACTCTAGACAGATTCATGACAAATCACAATGTGGCATGTTACTGTTGTATGTTTTGTTGTAGCTAAGTGAGCCAGTTTGACCGTTTTTACTGATTTTGCTTCGTATTTAACTGCTATTTTTATGTGTTGGTGGCTATTGAGAAGGGGGAAGAGACAGAGAGAAGTGGAGAAAGAGAGAGAACATCACAGGCAGACACAGAGATGAGGAAGAGTGAGGAAGGAAAAAAAAAAAAAGAGTCCATGCATGAATATGGATTTTAGACAGGAGATGAAGAAGATGCATAAAGCAGAACTGAAGTGTGCCATTTCACTGCCAGCCTAAAAATAGGGGCTAGGCAGGAGCACTCCCAGACCTGACAGTGTTTTGAGTTCTGTTTCTTTAGCTGTTAAGAAACAGAGAAAGAGGGACAGCGAGAGAGTAGAAGCCTCTGCCAAGTGTGTGTGCATCCCTTACGCTCAACCGGGGATATTGGGACTTCTGCCACCAGGTTGTTATAAGGATAGCAGCTTGTAGAGAGAGAGGAGAGAGAGAGAGAGAGAGAGAGAGAGAGAGAGAGAGAGAGAGAGAGAGAGAGAGAGAGAGAGAGAGAGAGAGGCACATGAATGAACAATGGAGCTGACATCACTCTACAGCAAGACACTCTGTGGTGCATTCTGCCACAATCTCTGCCTGTTACATAACACTATATCACATCCAAATTCCCTAGAGCACAAATAAACCAAGCTGGCATACTTGGATTCAGTAACATTTCCTTATTTCCCGTTCAGATTTTACACAGAAATAGCAGTTATCATTACAGAGAAGTCATTTTAGGCATGAGCAAACAAACAACACTCTCGATGGTAACACTTTTTTAGCATCCCCCCCAAAAAGAAACACTGCATGGCTTTGGGAGGTATATGTCTCTGAGTAATTTCTAGAAGCTTGCCTTGACAGTCTTGGTGTCCCATTACTACCGGTATTGTCTCAGGAGATTTAATCAATACAGAGGTATCAAGCGGAGAGAAGAGAGAGGTGCACCTCGCCTCATCCCCCTGACACTTCTATGTTGCTGCTGCATCTGCACTAGTGTAGAGATCATAAATAGAGCAGCCAATTACAGTAGCTCCACTGGGCTGCTGCGTCTCCATCTCTTCAACGTTCGGCCATCCATCGATTGGCCCTTTTGTCTCTACCTGGGGTCGTTAGGTTCATATGCAGCTCTGTGAAAAAGAAAGAGCTGAAATGTAGGCATAAACAAGCGGTCCGTAGTGGCACCTGCAGCCTATTTGCACTGTCTGCACGTGCCTTAATCGTCTAGTGGTTTTGTGACCTATTGCCCCTTACTTCGTCTGTGCTAGAAATAACGTGTAAACAAGAGAGAGTGGAAGAGAGCTGTTTTCTCTAACTTGGGTCTCTGATGGAAGCAAATTGCAAAGGTGATGCGACTGCTTTTAACAACCGAGTGCACAGACAGGCGTCCAAAGACAGTTAAAGACCTCCAGGAAAGAAACAAAAACCCTGATGCAAATCTCTCCTCCCTAAGCACTTCGGATCCGAGATCTGCAACACTACAGCAGACAGGTAGGTAGCTAGCTGTAGAACTGGGTCAGTTAAACAGGTCAGGAGGGATGAGGGAGGGAAACACGTACAATCTTCCTATGATCTAATTAATACCTCCAAGACTTTTCCAGGGCTGTTTTTTTTTCTCTCTGCCAGTATTTGGGTTTAAATCCAGACTGACACCCCCCAACTAGCCTCCAGCAGCCCGGCGGTCGGACCATTAGTCTGAGCAGTGGAGAAAATGTTCGGACAGAGACCCATCTGTCGTGCCACCTGATGAGAAGATTACGATGGAGGCTATGTAAAGAGAAACTAATCTGGAAATAACAAGAGAGAAATTGCAAGGTAAAGGTGCACTGAACACGCCCTAAGGGTTTGAGCGTGCATAATGAGCTCTTGCATCAGGGGGAGAAAGAAACAGACTCATTCATGTTCTCTCCACTCAGTAGTCCTAAATATTCACAAATAGTGTTTCGCTCATTAATAATTCACAGCTGACTTCCCGTCATGGCTCCCAATGTCAAACTCTCATTAACAGACTCACTGCATTGGAAATCTATACACTGTTCTTTGGCAGAGACACACATTTGCTTATCCCCTGGTGTATATGCAGCTGGGGAGGAGAGGGAGTGTGCTGGAGGGAGGGAGGGAGGGATGACTGCTAACAGCGAATGATAATGATGACCACTGACTCCCACAGCTGCATTAGCCCCTAGACTCTGAAAAGAGAGTGTGTGTGTGTGTGTGTGTGTGTGTGTGTGTGTGAGAGAGAGAGAGACAGAGAGAGAGAGAGGAGTGACAGAAAATACATCGCCAGAAAAGAAATAACTGATGCAGACAGGCAGCAAAAGAATGGATATTACTGAAGAAGATTGATGCACATTAAGAGAGACGGGGAGAAATGTATATTCTAATTTGTAATGGGCTGAAACAACAAAAACAAAGCTCATCTGTATCGCAGGGTCATAAGAAAATTTATTCATAGCACAACGTCAAGGAGTGCAATCAGAGACGTACCGAAACAGGCAGTCAGCGGCTCTTCCTTGAGTCTTAACAAGCTGATATGTTGAAAAGGGACTTTTTTTTTTTTTTTCAGCCCAAAATACCAAGCTCATTTCCATCCTTGCTAACTGCAGGCAACATAATGAACCCAATCATGGCGATTTTCCACAGGTATTTCAGTCAGAGACATCTGCATCCTGGAATGAAAGAAGATACTAATTTGGCTGGAAGGAGCGAGAAGGATTTTGTGATTGTGTGTGTGCGCGCGTGTGTGTGTGTGTGTGCGTCCAAGTCTGTGTCTGTTACTCGAAAGTCTGAGTGAGGCGGAGTGTGGGAGCATGCATTTGTGAGAGAGGAAATACACATATGCCAGCAACCTGATACAGCACTGCAATGCTTCCAAGTTTTCAAATCCTATACACCCCCTGCCACCACACCAAGTCCTCGGGGACTGGAAAAATTTAATCACGCTAAACATATGTGTGAGGTGAGGTGACACTCACATCCAATAAATGCCAGTGAGAAGAGAAGCTGAGAGGAGTAATGACATGACGATTCCTACTGAATAGTTACTGAATAGAAAACACATTCCCAAAAGACCTGCCTGGTTGCTGCATTTCACCCACACAGTTCTCTAAGTGTTGGGGGAATTTTAACACTATGGGGAACTGCTCCATAGAGACTATGGGGGGATTCTGACAGGACAACTTTGCCCGATGCACTGTGATAGATGGGTGTGCGCTTTCCACTTAATTACTCAGAGATGAGCATGCGGATACACACACACACACACACACACACACAGACAGACATACTGGGAGATTATACTTTCAATACTGCTTCAAATCGGCATCGTCTTGTCAGCCATTCATAAGCCAAACATTTTATGTGCCATCATGACTACAAAAGCATACCAGCCCTGATTCGGATTTGTTTGTTGAAGCTTAAGCAGTCAGAATGGAAGAAACAGTTTATTCCTACATTACAGCGCAGAGCAGGAGGGATTTCCACTCCCAAAGAGAACATTTCTGTAGATATTTGTCTGCTTACTGTCGAAGGTAAGATTTTCTTCAGCGTGGCAGCACAGAGATTGTCAGGTTACTTGGAAAGGAGTCGGTTAATTGACACAACGGTGCAAAAAAAACTGGAATACCAGGCTTTTCCAGATGCTTAGAGCACACAAGCATGATTTGGCACCAAATTCAGTCAGCAAAGCAGGAGAAATAAGATCTCCATGTGGTATTTTTAGACCTTTCTAATGCCTTTGGCTCTGTACCACATGAACTATTGTGGGAGGCTTTTGATTTTATTTTAACCTTTAAAAATCTGGACAGGGCATATTTTCAAGATATTCAGATGTGCTTCACAACAGCAGAGTTTACTACAGCATGGCAGAATCCGGAGATAGTCATCATGGCAGGCTGACCAATTTCCCCTCTGGCTTTCACTACGGCAATGGACGTACTCATTCAGGCATCATGGTGGGTGGTAGGTGGGGAAAGGCTACAGAGGGGGCTGCAACTCCCACCCATGACGGCATATATGTACTATATAACTACTATGACTACTACAGTATCTTGTACCCAAAGGATGCTCAGACTGAATGCTAAACTAAATTGGGATAGGATGCCAAGTACGTAAGTTGAGGAAGCAATTCCAGTCCCCATGAAATTAACTCCCATTACTTTTACTTCCTTGAAAACAGTGTATCTTTAATGGTGATCTCATGCTGCACTAGGCGTGAATAAAAATTCCAAACAATGAAACCATCACAGATTTTAGAACAATCCCACCCCATCCACCCCTCCCTTTCTCTCCCAGACTGATATTCCATTGGTTTAGACTTTTGAATGATCCCTCACTGCATTATGTCCCGCCCCAACATCCTGTTTCAACAGGAAATGCATCAAATCAAGGTCATCAATGAAGAGCCTAAACGACAAGGAACAGATTGAGACGGTAAGGCAGGACGTAGTTAGAGGCATCAAGGGCACAGAGAGGTCAAGTGTGGTGCCTGCAAGTTGGTCTGTTACCTTGGCTAATGTGGCCCTTGACAATATAACAGATGCTCTTATCAAAGGTCAGACATCAAAGGGAAGTTGAAGAGGCTGGTTAGCTTGTATGTTAGGAAATGGAGTCCCACAGTGTCTTTGCAATGTGGCTTTGTAGGAAAAGAGACCTTGGCACTACCTATATCTAGCCTAACAGAGGAGTTCAAATGCACAAAGGTAAGGTTAGAGATGATGTCTAAAGACCCAACAGTTAGGAGTGAAGCAACTGTATCAGATATTACAATTGCTTTTGTCCTGGAGGGAGAACAGAATAGGAGTGAAGCATTTTTGGGTTGGCATATTCTTGGGCAGCTCAGGGTGGGAAGAGGTTGGCAAATGGCAGTAGATTTGGGGAAACAGTTGATAAGCCCACAGGAAATAATGAGCACAAATTTAAGCCCATAGTTGGTGTGGTTAAGGCACAGCGGATTGTATATTTTGTGGAGCTCATGGTGCCATGGGAGGGCTCAGTAGATGAGGCGTATGAAAGGAAAATGCTAATAGGTGGACTGAGTTGGCAGCAGAGGTGGAGCAGTGGGGCTGGAAAGCTAGGGTGCGACCCGTGGAGGCTGGTTGCCGAGGGTTTGTAGCGAAGTTCACCTTGACAACACTAGGTGAATTAGGCATTCGTGGTTGGAGCTTAAGCCCAGCGGTAAAGGCACCAGTGTACTGACTGGGGCATAAAGCTGCTAAGGTAGGTATCCTTTAGTATTATAGGGTAGGAAGTGTTTGTTTATAGCATGCTTGCTGGTGCTTTGATGTTAGTAGCATGCTCACTGATAAGTTTGTTTGTAGCATTGTTGCTGGTATATTGTCTGGGCTAAAAAGAAAGGATAGCAGTTGGGGTCCAAAATATGAAAATATTAGGAATTATGCATCACATACACTGTTCTCCACTCTTGGTATAATTGTTTGATGATACAATTCATTCATTCAATTTCTGAACTGTTGAGCAGGCCATTTCCAGTCAGATGGGTCAGCCATCACTTTAGCCTAAGATTGTTTGTACTGTTTAGTTTCTGTATGAAACATCTATGATGGAAGGTGCCCATTTGCTAACCCCAACGACACACCCGTACTCAGGCACTCACCCTGTAACATTTAGATTAGGTGTCTGGTGAATGGTGCTGCCTGTCTGATGGTCCTGTATGTTTATGCCAGTGTAGCCTGATGTCCTCTACGGCCACCATTTCTGGGTTAGTACATCATTCTTTTGGCACCTGAATTGGGCTTCTGTGTGAATGCTCGCCCTGAATTATGAGACAAGAGCTTTTTCACATCCCATTCTGTGTGTTGGTTAAAAAAAGCATATTCAACCCCGTCATAGCCGTTCTATATTCAAGCCCTTGGCAGGTGCTGTGCATTCCCCACCAGCTCCCAGCAGCACACCGCAAACCTTTTCCAATCTGCTACAAGACGAGCGTGTTTGTGTGAATATCAGTGTGTGTGTGTGTGTGCAAGTGTGACGCCAACTGTGATCCCTTGAGAACAGATAAATGACAAAGAGGTGATGCTTCCCGTCTCCTCCTCTCTTCCCTCTCTCTCGTTTCAGGGGACAGTGGTGAGGAGGAGGAGGCAACGAAGGAAGATCTGTCTGTCGGTTTGCCTGATGCCCCCCCCCCCCCCCCTCCCTCAACCCCCCCACACCCCCTGCTGAGCTCCAGGTCCCCGGGGACGGTTGGCTCCTGAAGATGCCTCTCTGTCACAATGCTGACAAGCCAAGGGTGGCCGTTCTCCACCTCGGCCCGGAGGTGACGGAGCTGTCGATAAGCCCCCTGACCTCAGCGCCACTCACTCTGTCAGAGAGCTGTCAGTCTCAGGGACCTGACACATTGGAGAGGGATTCACATCCCGGGGGAGTGTTGTGACACACAACACACACACACACACACACACACACACACACACACACACACAGAGGCATTCGAATTCACAGGCACAGACACGGGTGCACAGGGCATGCACACACACCCCATTCACCCACGCATGCACCCGCACACACAACACATACACAAAGACCCTGTCACTCAAGCAAGCAGGGTATGTGATCTGACACAAGGTGGAGGGTGCTTACGTAACACTTGATTCATTTCAAAGGTGTAATTGGATGTCTGTTTGGGTCGGGTGGAAGACGCTCTTGGCACTGACGATATCAAAGCAGACATTCATCAAAGGAGAGAAGTCTTTGCCAAAATAACTAATACAAACTGTTGTTTCTGGATGAAAATCATTCTCAAACACAAAAAAATTGACCTGATATTTTATTTAACACACAAAAAATACATTTCAGTTACATCGTTTCTATGAAAATGTAGTTCCAGAAAAAAGTAACTTCACCCAAAGTTAATAAAAAAAAATACTGCTTACTATCCTCGTTTAATGCGGACAGGAAGAAAATATATGTATTTTCTACACATTAATATTCCCAAAATAAATTGCTTTCAGAGGGAAAAAACACATTAATTCAAAATGACACATTAATTCAAAATAGATGCAAACTCGTGTTTCGAGCAAGTGGCTGTCTTCATCCTGCTAACAGTAACCCTGATTCCAAAAAAATACCCCAAAGTGAGATAGATGACAGATGCAGCACAAGCACACGTAACCTATTCCTTCATCTAGTTCAAAATACCACCTAGTCCAAATGGCCATCTCTTAACTTTCAAGGGCAGAACATAGTGCACTTGGTGCTTTGTGTGGAAGAACACTCTTTTCAAGTGAATTGCTTGAGGCAGCCAGATAATTGTAACATGATGTCTCTGGGTATACAAGATGTAAACTGAAGTCCCGAGGCCTCATGTATAAAACTTTCTGCATATTCACCACAACAATTTGCATATGCAAAAAGGCACAAACATGCAAACATACATTAATTCTGAGACTTAGAAAACACTGCTCATGCGACCAATGCAAATTTCTTGTTATAAATCACTGTGGTGCATTTTTGTGTGTGAGAACAAGCTTAATATCCACACCCCATCAACTCCCACAATTAGCCACAAATGGCTGTTGAAATGCCCTGTACTTGCTGGTTGATTTCTTTTTTTTATTTTTCATTCAACTCATTCTGTCCAACCAAAAAAACAGAGGCAGCATGTAGCCATAAAGTAAAAACAAACAACACAAACAAATAAAAAACTCTTCACCAGCTGTTAAGTGGATATTGGGTGGATGAGGTTGACTGAGTCCAGAGAAAAACATTACTTGGAGGCACTGGTTGGCGTTACGAGTAAAATAAATCACATGGTAAGAAGTGATGGCTATAATTTTAAAGTTCTGAAGTACGCACACATCAAAAGAGCCACAAAATTGTCAAGATAAACAGACTTTCTTGTGAAAATTTGCCATTTTCTTCCAACAGTGCCAAAGCAGTCATTGCTCATCAACATGTGCAAACATAACACACCCGATTTACGGTTAATTCAGCATTGGGCTGAATTGTTATTCCCTCCAGTTCTTAACAAAATGTTTATGTTTCTTAACAAAATGGAATGGGAAATCTAAGTCAACATATAATGCTGCATGCAGGAGCATCAGAATGACTGTTTTAAATTAAATATCATCTAAAATGTTTGCAGCTATGTGGCAGTCAGGGTTCAGGTTCAGGAACATCAGGTGACAGGCCAGGCATATAATAAATCATTCTCTTATTCAACTTTATTCCTTAGTGGTTGATTTATATTTGAATTTCAAAACAGATAGGCTATCAAATAATGTAGGTCACCTCATTTGGTCATGTTATAATAACCACATAAATTACACCAATATCATTAGACGAACAGTGGAACAAGAGCAGTGGAAAGACGGGCACTTTGTATATCCAACATTTTTTTGCATCAGTCTACCTTTACCATTCGGCATTCCTAAAAGTCCACAACCAAATTCACTCCAAAATATGCATGGAAAATGTGCAGTATTTCACACACTCTCACTGTAAACACACACTCAAGTTTGTTTTTTTTACAAATCCCAACTTTAGCATGGAAACGTTATCTATGCGTCCTTTTTGCGCATACACATTGTTTATTCATGAGGCCCGTGGTGTTGGTGCAGAGTGAGGCGGTGGTCCTTTGTTTCTGTGCTACACAGTGGTCCCCAGGACGAGGAGCTTAAGGCCTTGTAGTGCGGTCGATCCTTTAGACCGACCAGGAATGTAGAAATGAGAGGTTCTTGGCGTTCTTGGTGCATGTACACCCTCACACATACACACAGTGTTAAAGTTCCTCAAAGAAGGCCACTCTGGACTTGGTGCTCTGTAGTGTTAGCTGTGGAAGAGATAAAGACAAAGACCTGATAAGGGTTTTATCCGGGGTGGAAATAAACAACAACAGAATAGACCCGATTAGAGCAAAAATAATTAGTGACCTGCCTGGTAAATTAAAGGTTAAATAAATAAATAAAGCAAGAAAGCAAGAAAGATATATAGCAACTGTAATAACCAAATGGTTATGCATACAATGTCACATGATCAGGGACTAACATCACCTAAACCCTCACCTGTCGCCTCCCCTTTCCCTCTCAGTCTTCCTGCCAGGTCCTTCTGACTGTGCATTCACACTGCGAGCAACATCATCAACAAGTCGGCAGAAGTCCATTCATTTGCTATAGAGCTGAGCGACCAGCGAAACTTGGTCACTTTGCGCGATTATCGGCCGTCAGCAGCCAATCAGGTTTCTGTGCTTCTTCGTTTCCCTACCAATGTGATTTCGCCATGGTAAACTCTGAAGTGATTTAATTCTGTTCATTTTGAGTTTATTTCTGTTCATTTTCTGTTTATATTCTGTTTATTTTGAGATTTTTCTGTTAACTCGTCAAAACCATGCAACATCATGAAAGGCAATAAACACATGAAAAGCAAAAAAATACATGATTTTGGCTGTTCGAAACTCTGTAGCTGCAGTTTGCTATTCTGATGAAAACATACATGTGTTTACCCCAACCATGCCTCTGCCGAATACTTCGCTGAGCACATTTAAAAAGGCACTAGGGGAAGAAAAAATACCGTAGCATCAACTGACAGAAGATATGAATTCACATGTCTCTCTTGGTCAATCAAAAGACTTGAGCGCTCAGAAGGAGAGAGGATGAGTGGGGTTTCTTTGCACCCTTCCCTTGTCTCTCACACTCAAAACATACCCCGAAAGTTATTTTGGGAGTAGTCTGTAACCTGTATACATCGTATGTGAAGACATACAGCATTGTTGCACTGGTGATACAAATCTTACCTCAACGTATTCCCAAAGTGTCTACATTAATCCTGTTTGTAAGTTATTGCCTGAGAAATCTGCAGTGAAACAATCAGGGTTTACAAATCGCCCTGATGGACAAGAAATCTGTAGTTTGCCCAGATTCTCTGCTGCAGAGACAATCAAACAGACAAGGAGAGCGAGATGGGTAGAAGATCAATGTCAGTCAGAGAAAGCACCGTTAATGGTTTTTCCCCCCAGGTTTAAATGAACTGGTGATGGATTAATTCAGACCACTGGCTGTCTATTAACCCCATGCATACATCTACCCATTAGCACATCTAACACTGTATAACTAGCCGAACTTCAAATTGGCTGGGCAAACTTTTCCCTCACTTGAATGACTTTCAGGTAAGGGAATTAAAGGAGCTGCCAAAGTAAATATTAGACTGGGGTTGTAGGAAGACAGTTTGGGACATCCTGGTTATTTCTGGGGAGTACATGAGGGTCTTAAGCCAATCCAAATACACACTGTGTGGGAGAGAGATGGATTTGCACCGTAATGTTTACCTATCACCTTCTATTTTCCCTGCTGACAGGCAGCCTGAAGTAGACTTGATGTGTGAAAGCCTGTTGTGTGTGTGTTTGTGTGTCCAATCCTGCATTGTACTCTGCAGTACCCGCAGTCTCCATGCTGGAAAGGGCAAGCATTCCCTATTCAATGTCCAGGGTATTAGTGTTATGAATGGCACAACAGCAAGCCATTTCCAGAAAAGAAATCTTATGTTGCTCGATATGCAGGGGAGCACAATGATGGTTGACTTCCTTTGTGTTCCAGTTCACACAGCCTGGATGGACTGCTGTATATAAAAAGCATCTCCTCTCAATAAAACTTCACACAGTCAGGATCAGTGCAAGTCTTCTCTGTTGTGTCCAGAGTGTGTCGTTCAGCCGCTGAGAACGAGCTCTTCTGGCTGGCCCGGTGCTAACAGAGCAGAGCCTGTGGCCTGGTATGAGTGCAGAGGCGCTGGGCCGTGTCAAGAGAGTCCTGGGCCATTCATTAATCATCCATGGGAGAGGGAGCGTGGACGGACAGAACTTAGCCCGGAAACGCAGCCGGCCCTGACGCCTCTGGCTCCGAGCTCTGTGCTTCATTCCGCACTCCCTCTCCCTCCTTTCTTCCCCTCATCCTCATCCTCTCTAGCCTCCAACTTCACAGTGCATTCTAAGCCCTTTTTTTTAAGTCCTATCCTCACCGCCACTCCTTGAATCAATCTCACCTCCCTCAAACTCTCTCCATCATCCTTCGAACACTGTTGATTAACCCCAGCCCCCCCATAGTTCTCACTTCCCTTGCTGAAGTTGACTTTGTTCCCTCTGCCTTCCTCTCCTCTGCAGCCGCATATGCCCCCGCCCCTTCCCTCCCCCAAAGAGATGAATGCTAGATGCCTCCAGTTCAATTAAACCAACACTTTTAACTTAGCTCTTTCTCCCCCTGCATACCAGAGGTGCCCCCATCCATCCAAATGACTAATCGGCAAGCAGAAATCAATTAGCAGTACCCTAACAAGTATATGTCACACTGGGGGAGAGGAATGGAGGAGGGGAGGGCTTTTTTGTTACACAATGTGCTGAGACGCATAGCTCAAAATTTAATTTGATACTTTCATTGAAATTACAGAGATACTGGAGGGCTAGAGATAAAGGGGGCTGAGTCTAATCTGGTTGTTCATCTGAGGACAGTGAAAAAAAAATCTCCTTTTTATAACTATTTCATTGCCCCTGACCAATCAATTCTGAGATGTTCAAATATCCCTCAGCTGTTGGAGGAGTTTGTCTTTTTTTTTTTCATACTCCCTTTTCTTTTAATTTCATATCATCGCTATGCCGGGCTGTGATGAAAAGCACTGCATACGCATGCATTCGAGTGAGACGCAATATCTATTCTTACAGGGGGAGCCGACATTAGTTGCATACCAAAACGCAGATTTACCCCTCCATTGCTGCACAGAGAATTTTTTTTTTTCTGCACTTGAGACCTGTAATCACAGTGCACTTTTAGAGGTCGTTGTAGAAAACTTGAACGATCGCTCCCCCTCCCAACACACCCCCAAAGGCACACTCACAGTGGGGCTCCATCAAAGAAGAAACGCGAGCGAGAGCAAGAGGCAGAAACATGAATCTGGGGCCAAGTAGAGACCATCGCTATTAAGTGTTGCTCTAAAAATCAATACCTTGCCTTAAAATAATATGATGGTGAGGCGTGGGTGTTGTAAGAGAGATGAGTATCAAATTTTTGATAGGCAGTTATCCTTGTGAGATCAGTATAAAGGTTTTTCAACGCAATACATGTATAGGAGGTGATAAGGCAAATATGAAATGCTCAATATATTTTTGGCCATGTGTGTATGCGCCTGTGGGTGGATGAGGCATGGAAGGGGAGAGTGGAGTGTGTACATAGTGTGAGGAACATCTAAATAGTGATTTTCAGCATATGTATGTGTTTGTATGTGTGTGTGTGCACATGAATGCGTCCACCGTGCCAGTAGCTGGCAGCTACCTTTTTAAAGTTGCTGTGCTTGCTGGTCCCCTGCTCAGTGTTCTGGTTGTGAATGATGTCCAGTGGAGTCTCCCTCTCTTTCAGCTTCAGGCTTTCAATCTCTGTCTTCAGCTCATTCAGCTGCTCCTGCAGGTGCTTGCTCTTTTCCATGTACTCCACCCTAAACGTGGACAAATCGCAGGTTGGGGGACAGTTTAGGAGGATGCCATTCACTTAACAGATTTGGCTTTTGGCGCTTTTTAGTTGGCTTCACTTTAGTCGCACATTTAGCACACCTAACTCTATAGGTGTTCATAAACATTCAACCGCCAATAAAGGACTCATAGTGTCACCACTCACTGCTTTCAATTTGAAAACCCAGTGTAAAAATTCCTGCATTTAATTCATTTACAAACATGACAAGTTAGACCCAGGTAATTTATTCAGTTCCGCAGCCGGGGTCGTACTTGTCGAGAAGTAATTTTGCCTGTCTGCAATTATTGGCACCAAGAGCTGGGGAAAAAAAAGCCTCGACGTTGGCAGTGACATCAGTGACAGCTAATGCTGGGGGTCAATTGCTCTCATGAACTCCTGAATTAAACTGTGCATACTAAAAAGTGAAAGTGTTCCTCCAGAGTCAAATATTGCATCAAGTCAGATCTTACACAGATTTCCGGGGTACTTAAAAATACTCTGAAAGGGGCATTTATTAATTAATCGTTATCACTTCTACTGATTAACTGTTAAACCACTAAAGGGTGCAATCAGGCATGTGCTATAGCTCTTTAAACGACAACGATCCACATAATTGCAAAATGCAGACTCGCTGGGACCCAAAGCGTCATGCGGCGGCAGCAGAAGAGGGCGGGCCACTCACTTCTCTTTCTCGATCTCCATGGAGAGACGCTTCATGTCAGTGTCTTTGAAGTCGAAGCTGAGGTTCTCCCTGCTGAAGCTCAGATCGGCTGGCATGCTGTCGGCCAGCAGCGCTGGGGGCTAGGAGGGGAAGCAGAGTCGGAAGGGAGGGAAGGAGGAGGTGTAGAGGGATTGACAGAAGGAGGGAGGAAACAGGGGGCCAGAAAAAGGAGGTTTAAAGGGAGTGGAGAGATTAGGAGGGAATGAGGAGGTAGGGAGAGAAGGAAAAGAAAAGCCAGAGGGAGGGATGCAGAGAGGAAAGGAGACAGAGGAAGTGAAGAGTTAGGGGGAATGAGCGAGATATACATGGGGGATATGATAAGAGGGAAGGAGACAGGCAGAGGGTGAGGAGGCGGGGGAGTTTGGATGTGAAAGATAGAGACATAGAAGGGAGGGAGAGGGTAGAAAACGAGGGAATACAGATGGAGTGGACGAGATGGACGAGTGGAAAATCGGGGTTGTTAATGGTGGTGATCAGAAAGAAGACGGGGGACGGGAGGAAGAGATGGAAAGGATGTGCGTAAGTAGGACAAGATGTAGATAGAGAGCACAGTTGAAAGGAAGTGGGGTGAAAAAAGACAGATGAACGCTTTGATGAGCACAGACCATGAACACACAAAGATATGCTTTCAAATGATGTCTCAAATGCGTTGGCCATATGTCATTTTAGGAGACAGACTGATAAGAAGTGGACCAAATATACAAAATAAATGGAAATCCATTGGTTGCCATGTGAATCCCAACTACAGTGTGGATATATTCGACACAAATATGGTCTGGCAGAGCATTCAGGGCCATTTGACCGAAGCCAACGGAAATAGGCACGGAGATTACTGTGTATATGTGCAAGTGTGTGTGTGTGTGTGTGTAGACTTTTCACTCATAAACTGATAAGTGTATAGTGGTGTTCCAGTTGCAGCATGTCTTTGTACGTATGTGTGCGCGCGACTGTGTGTGTGTTGGCTCTTCATTCATAAGCTGATAAGAGTGTAGTATTGTATCAGTTGCAGGATGTCTCTATATATATTTGTGCGTGCATATGTGTGTGTGTGTGTGTGTGTGTGTGTGTGTGTGTATAAGCTGGTGAATGTGTAGTGGGTGGGTTTTGTGCGCGCTGGCAGCTCTTGCGTAGGCTGACTTATGTGCTGCCTGTTCTTATGCAAGTATCTTCTGTTTAGTGCGGGTGTGCAGGGCCATGTGTGTATGTGTGTCCAAGTACTGTCTGTGTGTGTGTGTGTGTGTGTGTGTGTGTACACTATTAGGAGTCAAGATAAAACTGTCAAAACTGTGTGGTCACGGTGAATTCCCAAACCAACAGTAGCAACTGATATTCCCAATGGAGAAGCACATACTTTTATGCTGTGAAGCACTACTGCATGTGCTTCCCTATTGGGAGTATCTATTGTGTGTATGTGTGCCCATCAACCATCAATGTGTGTGTGTGTGTGTGTGTGTGTGTGTGTGTGTGTTGTTTGTGTGTGCAGGTGTGTATACGTGCCCTTCCAGTGCAGTGTATTCCTGTTTATTTTGTTTTTGTGCATCTACCTCTATGCCTTTGGTCATTGTGTTGTGTATGTACGTGTGTATGCCTGTGTGTTCTAAGTGTGTGTGTGTGTGTCCAGGCTGTTACCGTATAGACAGCCTTGCTAGTAATTTCTAGCAGCTTGTGCTTTGCCCTGCGCTCTGACTCCCTGGCTTCCTGCAGGTCCTGTTTCAGCTGCTCGGCCTCCTTGGTCCTGAGGGACGAACAGACAGACAGATGCAGTTAATACTTCATTTCACCCTCCAGTCTTCCAGGAGAAACAGAATTATCTAAATTGAATCCACAATTATCTTACATAATCAGTAATTCTGTTCTTGGCGTGCCAGGAATGTCACTTTGTTATTACTCAGGTGATCAATGTATCACCCTGGTAGACAATCATCTCTGACTACATCATTCCACCAACGTGTTGGCACACTGAGATTAAAGAACTTCAGGGAGTCGATGAGATTTCTTTTGATTCATTTTTAAAATGTTCCAGAAAATTCAGCGCTTCCTCGTTGATGTGGGGGTGCTATGTGCCTCAAGGGCTTGAGTGGACATAGTCATTTACATGTCGAGTGCCTCAGGTTCAAATTTCTCTGGTGCAGAAAGTGCTCATCCAGAAAATGCAGTTATTGGCAAGTGGTTAATGGTGCCCATTTGAAATGATTGCCTAATAAATTGCAAAGCAGAGGTTTAGAAGTGATAGTCTCAGTATCTATGTATACCGTCATATTATGAAAATGACTAAGTGCTAAGCTTCAATGGACCTGCATCAATCAAGCTTTGCAGAGTGCTGATCAAGGATCACTCATCAAGTCCCCTTAACCATCTGATCTGTACAGATCTGCAAGGAAAAAGTCGAGCAGCAGTTATTCTAGGTACTTGATAAATATCACTCTTGGAGGCTTAAAAAAGAAAGCAGTGAAATTGCTTTATAAGCACAGGACAGATAAATCAAAAAATCAGTCTGAATGCCTCCAGGGTTTCAGAATAAGTAATAAAGTAAGTGTATTTGATTGAGGCTTGCATCATCAATCAATATTACTGCTAACAATTAACTAGTACAATTAACTGCTGTGCCTCCAACCCAGAGGAAGGCTGGTGAAAAAAGGTTTCTCTCTTTTTCCTGTGTGGGTGTAACCACATGATTACCTGCATCTCAGCTGCAGTGCTAGGACAAAATCTTTGAAATTAAATGATCTGAAACAAGTCAGGAGTTCTCTTTCTTTGATCAGGCAACTTAAATGCAGCTGTATGACAGAGCTCTTGCATATATCGACCAACTCCTGTGCTGTTGAGCAAACCAACCAAATATTCGTGCACCTTGACATAAAAAGGTTTGGCAACACAAAACTTGGGAGGCTCATGAGCTGAGAGGAGGTTATTTGGGAACTGTGTTTTGATGCTGCTGTGAGGCAACTTCCTTAGATCGAGACATTCGCATTTCAAATGGAGGGGGAAAAAAATGTGAAACTTGGAAAGTAAGTAAAACGTGGGAATAACTTCTCTAAAGATCTGTGAATTATGTTTTGTGTTTGTGTGCGTGACTGTGTGTGTGTCAGTGTGTGAGAGAGATAGAAAGACAAAGAAACAGTGAGAAACCAGGTGTGAGCGAGACGGTGTATGAGCGCACATGTCGATGTGACAGAGAGACAGCAACACAGGGACCAAAGCTGTAACAGAAATATATGCACTGCAGCTTGCATGTGTGTACGCCCTACATTCATCCCCCCCTGCCCCTCCCTCCTGTACCCACCTCCTCTCCGACTCCTCGGCCATCTTGAGGGCCAGCATCTCCGCCTCCAGCATCTTCTGCTCCATGAGCCGCCGCTCCTCCTGGCCACGGATGGCCGTCACCTTGATGCGTTGCATCTCCGTCTCAGCCTCGGCGGCTTTCTGGGCCAGCAGCTTGGCCTCCTCCTCCGCGATCTGGGCCTTTTCGGCCAGCAGGTCCGCCGTCTGCTCCGAACGCAGCTGGAGGGGAGCAGGGGGAGGCGGGGCATAGACAAGCAGGGGGAAAAGGATGGATAAAGAGGGGTATGGAAGAGGTGATGAGGCATTGGGGCAAAGGAACAGACGGCACAAACAGAGGTGAGAGAGAAAGTTAATAAAGGGGGAGGGGGGAGGAAGAGAGGAAAGAAGGGGGACAGTGGCGCAAGAGGGAGGGGGAAATTAGATGGAAGAATCGAGGGAGAAGGAGAGATGGAGGAAAGGGAGAAAGCGACAGCGAGAGATGTGAAGGCGAGAAAAAGAGCGAATGATAAGAAAAAGAAGAAAGACAGGGAATGGGAGAGGTGAGGAGGGAGGAAGACAGGGTGTCAAGTCGACATTATACTTTGACTGGTTTCAAACCCGGCTAATCCCAATACGATGGGGAGTGGATTTGATTCCCCAGTTGAGTCTCACCAGGGCTTCATTGGCCATGTGGGCCTCATCCTGCAGCTGCATCAGCCTCCTCTCCAGCTCGTCCCTGGCCCTCTCCGCCTCCTCCCTTAGCTGCTTCTCCCGCTCCAAACGCTGCCTCTCCACCTGACAGAAGGGAGGGGTGGGGGTGGGGGGGGCAAGTAGAAATATAGACAAAGCGACAAAGAGAGAGAGAGAAAGAGATAGATGGAACAAACTAAAGATGGAGCACTGATGGGAACCATAAAAGTCAACACAACAAAGACAGATACTGTGGAAAGTCTGAAATAAAATGATAGCGGCTAGAAAGAAGGTGCTTTGTCTCTCTGACTACTTCACGCCAATCCCTCCTCCCTCTTCTCTCTCTCTCTCTCTCTCTTTGTCCAGTATCAGTACCTGTTTCCTGGCTCTCTCCTCTCTGGCCTGAGCTTTCATCTGCTGCACCTCCAGAGAGTCCACCCGCCGCCGTCGCATAAACAAGTCGTGGTTCCCTATGCACAGCTGCAGGATCTGCACAAAAGCAATGGAATCAAGGAAGGAAACTGCAACCATCGGCCACCATAGCTGGTACATCCCAAAATTCAAATTCACCTGCCACTTTCACTACTTTCCCAGACAGCTAGAAATAATAAGACCAAAATTATGGTTTGCTGGTGGAGTAGACAAACCATTTCCCAAACTATTTCTTAGCATTTGGCGGGTGATTAATTTCCATCCTGAGTTGAATACAGAATGGAAAGATGAACTGGCGCTAGAAGACGTGTGGGGAGTGATTTTGCTCCAATGTACAGTATGTTAGTGAAATGTATCCCCACCTCCAAAATGATAATGTAGTAATAAAGTATTGAACTCACCAACTTGTTGACCCTCAGCCGTGAAGAGTTGAACTTGAAAACATTGGTTTTCTTGTCCAGAGGTTTGATGGTAAACTAAAAAATTGAGGAGACAAGAATCCCAGACTTTTGATCAAAACACGAGAGGAATTAGACTCTTTTCACATTCTAAAAGACCAATGTTCAGGAACTAACAATCTTTATTATGAATATTATGAATATCATTAAACCCTCGTCAGTAAACAGCGGTTCACACACCTCCTTGTCACTGTAGGAGATGTTGCGGATCTCGTTCCAGGGGAAGGAGCACTTGGGCGTCAGCCTGTTGTCCGGCTCATAGATGTGCAGACCGAGGGCGTCCACTCCCAGAAGAAGATCTGTTCCCTTTTTATTCTAAACCAAGCCAGAGCAATGAAGGAGCAGATGAAACCAAGCTTTTACTCTCTGTCTATTAAGGGACACTGGTGAGCAGCTGTGGGGCGAACCCTTCCAGCCACCCAAGCCAGCTAACACTCATTTCTACTTTCATTGGGCAGAGGTGGCATTACAGTAGGGCTGTGCAAAAAAATCGATACAGCTGAGTATTGCAATATTTTTTTCCATGATACCGTATCGATTTTCCAGCCCCTCGTATCGATACATTAAAAAAAAATTATTCATGTTTAAAACGGATTTAAAATGTCCTTAAATTTCCCTCAAATCCCTTTGAATTAAATAGTTTTGACTCAATTTGTCCGCTGAGTTATCAATATAATGTGATGTACATATTAGACTACCCAGGTGGTACACAGCAAGTTGTATTTTCAGCTCTATTTTTAAATGTTCAGTAAATTATGTAGAGTATTGCAATGTATCGCAATATGTATCGTATCGCAATGTATCGTGATACAATCGTATCGTGACCCATGTATCGTGATACGTATTGTATCGTGAGGTACCCAGCCTTACATTACAGTGGCACAGCTTGGCACAATTAGATGTCAGTTTGAGTTGGGATGAGTAGTGCCAGCTGTGGGGGTATACACAGTCTGTGCTTATTTACCTGAAAAGCAATGCTACAGTGAATTACTTAAGCTGAGGTTCAGTTCTGGGTGGTATTTTAAAATGTCCTGGCTTTTTAGAGAAAGCATTGATCAAATCCAGAGCCGCCTCAGGTGAGTTCCTGTTTATTACTGGTTTGTTTTTGTTAAGTTATGACTCACTTGCCTTGAGAGACATTGGTCAGCCTATTACCCCGATACCCAATGTCATGCAAATGTGTTAGAGGGAGCTGTGAAAATGCTTGAGATTTAAATAATGCATTCGACTAAGGGACAATTTAGAACAGGATAGAGTCAAAGTACTATTCCCCTACTCCATTTCATAACAGCATGGTGAAAATGACACACCTCCTAATCTCTCATATTGGCTTAGTGTGACAAGATATAGTGGAGAAGCCTCGGCTCACCCTGATTAAAAAGTAATTGACGCCATACATGTCCAGGTCCTGAGCTATTTTTAAATACTCCATCTCAGCTTCATCCCTGGTTCAAAGACACACAGAAAGAGAAGGAGATGGAGAGGGATGGAAGGGGATGAAGGAGACAGGGAGGGAAGGAGGGAGGGGGTGGAGAACAGAAGAGAAGAGAAGGGAAAAGAAAAGAAGAGAAAAACAAGATCAGACCTCGTTTCCTCTGCCTTTGTGTGTGACATCTGTCATGTTGTGTGATCTATAAAAACTCTGACACACACTACCAGTGAGGGTGAAAACATCAGCACTCAAGCACCAACACAAAACACAACCATAATTCCCCTAACAGGCTTTAGAGGTCACGCTCGATGGGAGAGAAGACCAATTCTGAAGCCTCCAACACTCTTAATACCGTAATAGTGAAAACAAATGCATGAGGCTCTCTTGCCTCCCCTCTTTCTGCTGACTGGTTGCCAGATCTGTTGCGATTTCAGGGTCAACTCAGCAAAAAAAAAAAAAAAAAACTAAGAAAACAACATTAGCATACTTTGATGGTTGAGAAAAAAATCAGGCCATGCTGCCGCCTCAACTTTTAATAACCGGCTGTTTGATATGGGTGGTTGGAAAACTGCTGGTTTAAGCTTAATCAAATTTTAAAAGGGACAAGAGAGCATTACGCCAAGTAAACAACTCTTAACTAGGTTGGACAATGAGCACATTATTACTTTAGAGTGGGTCAGAGGAAATTTAAACAGCTAAGCATGATTTATGCTGTGCAACTGCAATGCATTACAGTTTCAGTCTGTGGAAAATATTAATGTGAGGATGTGCATGACATGTCAGATCTGATTACTATGATGTTGTGCTGGCCAAAAAAACAAAACACCAAAAAAATAGGCTACTGTAAATAACACAAAGAAAACAAAAATCATCTGTAAATGCTAAAACAATATAAATCCACAGGGGCCAAAAACAGGAGTGAAATAAATCTTTAACAATATGATGACATTGGGTAGTTATATTGTTCTAGCTCAGAAATGTTTCTGTTCAATGCCCACAGATAGTCGGGGGGGTTGAGTTCCCCGCCTCTGGAGCCACATCCTGCCAACGTGGCTTTCCCTATTATGTCTCCCCTACTCTGTATCCCTCCCACTGTCTCAATAAACAATAAAAATGCTAAAGGAGAGTGGAACACCAACTCTCCTTTAAAGGTGCAATAAGTAAGATTTTTACTGCCTCACAGCACGAAATGACCGTAATATATCTGCAGGGGTTTGATAGGGTTGTTGATCAAAACCAACGACTCGACGATTACTTCGCCAGGTGCTGAGATTTCTGCCTTTCAAAACTCACTTTGCAGCCTGTACTCTGTTTTGGTACAAAAACTCCCCGCCCATTGGAATTTCAAGACACTTCCAACTATGAAACTAGACAGAAGTGGTACAGCTCAGTCAGTACAGCTCAATACTTTACCTCGTCCTTCCCCTGTGCTCGACATAACACGCTGTGATCCTCACCTCCCACATTTCCGCAGTCATCTGGTACAAGTTAATCACCTGAAATGAGAGAGACAGATCTATAAACATACATGTAGACGTGCAGAAGTAACATTCTGCTAGGCCAAACATCAGAAAGTAGGTATAGAAAATAATACAGAGATGCCATTGCTGTTGACTAGTGCTGAAACAATTAGTCGATTAATCGATAAGTCAATCGACAGAAATTAATCGATTTGAATCGTGATACTCGATTCATTATTTTAGTCATTTATCAAGTAAAAATCAACATTTGCTGGTTATAGCCTCATAAATGCAAAAATTTGCTTGCATTTCTCATTTCATATCATTATAAAATGATTACTTTGGGTTTTTTTTGGCTGCTGGTCAGAATAAGTAAGCAATTTTAAGACAACATTCTGGGCTCTGGTAACGTCTGATGAACATTTGCCAATATTTTTGACATTTTCTAGACTAAATGATTAATTGATTAAGCAAAAAAATAACTGATAATGAAAATAAGGTTTTGTAGCAGCCCTACTGCTGACCATGTGCAGGTTACTTCTGGTCAGAATGGCAACAGATAACCAATGCTAAGGAACCAAAAAACCAGGGAAAACCAGCTGTCACTCACCCTCTTAGGCAGCAGCTCCTCTTGAGCCAAGAAGCCAGGTTTGTGAACGTTAGAGTCGTAGTCTCCGTACTGCAAAATTGAGTGTAAGTGCCAAAAGAATTAAAAACACTCCAAACTAATGGCCATCATCCAGCATCCCTCCGATAATAGCCCAGACTATATCTCCCCTGGGAGTTGTTCATAAGGTGAAGCTCCAGCGCTGGCAGGAAGAAGAGGGCTGTCATTGAGAATGAATGGAGGCCGGTCTCCCGTCAGGTCATTAACTTGCAACTCACACCCAGTGGCCCAGTTGTTGGGAGACTGTGTCATTAAATGATGCCATTAGAGATATCTCAGAGAATGAGAATAAGGTAGGAATGATATCAGGCATGTTTTAAAAGGAGATATGATTCATTGGCGGTGGGGAATTTTCTTTAGGCTATTGTGAAGCTGTGGTGGAAACACTTGAATTACGGAATTGGCTATGGGGTTTATACAGTGGGCTGTGGCCGTGCATGTAATGTCTGTTCACCTGCATGTGTGTGTGTGTGTGTGTGTTGCTGCGCACTCTGTGTATGTCTGTCGTCACTTAGATTCTGTTATCCAATCCAGTTGTCTTTTTGCTTGTCTTCTTGATTTTTTTGTTGGTTTGTTTCTGTCTTGCTGTTTTTGTAACCGTTTGGAGTTTTTACCACAGCACGATCATCATGGCACAAGAGACTAATTCAAGTCATTCAGTCAGTCAGAATGAGGCACTTCACTCCTCCTGGGCATTATTAAACTAAATCATCTGTGTTCTTTATCAAGCAATATCTACTTACTAAAAAGAAAGTAAAGTTGTATTATTGTGAATATCTAACTTTAACTATGAATCTTCACATCTTGGTTACAAATTTTCACACAACTCACACACACAACTTCACATGACGTCACACGACGTAAGAAATTATTTCTGGGTTTATCACCGGAGAGTTTGCATGGATTGCTGTATGTTCAGGTAACACATACTGTGACATTTTCTAATAATCTAATGAAGCACATTATTGAATAAGTATTGCTTCTATGTATGTATGTATGTAATATATTATAAACCATGTTTGCTAATAGTTCAGTTGCAAGTCAAGTAGCCTAATGTTACTGTATTCTCCATAGATGTTATTAAGGCAGCTGAGCAACTAGGGAACCAAAGAGCTGAGATCATATTCAAATAAAATGCTAATTTGAAATTGCATCTCCTCTTTCGTGTATTTTTTAGAGGACAGTTCAAGCCGATGCCCTCTGGGCGCCACTTTAGAGTGCTTGACTCAGGAGTAAAAGAACCAGTGACTCATTTATTCTCGCCATGATTAGATTGCTTTAAGGAAGAATCTACCCTTGGATACTCTTACATATCTTCAATTCGTGATGTTTAGTGCATTCTAGAAGTTATTTTGTGATGAAGTGTTGTAATTTACTTTTTTTTGGTGTACCCACTTTCCCTCCCTTTCCGTTGTCTACTTCTACTTCAGTTTACTACATTTCCCAGAATGACTTTTCGACAACCCCAGAGAACGGGTGTGAACTTGTTGCTTTCAATCAAAAGTGTCTTGTGGCGCCGTTGGAAAATACCTCAATGTGACTTCATGTTGTCTACATGAAAATGGGCCCAGAAATGCAACGTACATCCCCAACTGCTGTTTTTTAAAAGTGTTTTAGGGTGGATTTATCCTTTAATTTGCACAGGAAATAATGGGGGCTTTTGACTGCTTGTCTGGTCTTAATCAACTGATGTTTTTCTGTATGGTATATGTTGTGATGTTTTATGTTTTCATTGTGGTTTTTTATTATGTGTGTACTGGGTTTTGTTATTGTGCGTACAGTCTCCAAACCAGACTGAACTGAATTAAATCTGCACCCCACACAGACTGGAGGAGAACACCACACCACTGCACTGGCTAACAGGATGGAGAAGCCATGGGCCATTTATTTAGCTCCTTTCCCTTCAGTTTCCCATCCCCGCTGCTTCTGCTCCCTCAGTTCCTAACTTGTTTGTTTGCAACTGCTACATAATTGATTATATATAGACTTAGAAATATTATGGCATCAACTGTGGTACAGCTCAAGGAGAGATAGTGTGAGTGTTTTGACATTGCTCTCAGATGCACTCAGCTTCTGCACCTAGATTGCAATTATTTGAAACACCCCACACTGACAGCCATAGTCGACTCTCAGAGGACAGCTATGTGTCAATGATTTCACTCAGCGATCATCACCAACAGCACAATACCGACTACTGACTAATGAATGTATTCTGGTCAACAGAGCCTCTGTTGGATCTTGGAAATGTGTTTCTCTCAAAGCTGAGTCACCTTGACGAGGCTCTATTTACAGTACTCTAGTGACAAATACAGTTTCCCATGTCTAGCCAAAGAAATATATTTTTTGCCATGTAGCCTAAACAGACAAAATTTGACTTTGCTTGGATAGCATTGGTCTGCTATCTCCAAAGGTGGCCAAACCAAACCTAGGGCTACATTCACAATGCAGGCCTGTCATTCTCACATGCAAATTGCTGCTCATATCAATTTTTGATATATTTGAGATATTTTTGATATCTATTGTAGGATGTGACCCATATGCCATACCGATATGAAGTGACAGCGGTGTTGAAAGGACACACATGCACAGAGTAAGAACAAAAGACTTCATCTCCGTTTTTGTACCTACGCTTCTCCTGCTTGTTTCAAACACATTTCGGTTACAGTGTGTGCCTTCAAGTTTCGACTGAATTGTCGTCTATAGGCGTCTCCCCAACAATCAATCAAGTCAGCTATTTCACTTTCTTTCCGCTGGCTCAGCCAAGCTACCATGGGTGGCAAAATTATGACAACTGTCTCAGGTGAATGAAGAAAGATTTATTTGATTTCATGGCAAGGCTGAAAAATTCCAATTTGAGCGTTCAAATACAAATCGCATGTAGGTCACATGCCTCGGGATCTGATTTGAACAACATCTACATGTAGCATATAAGAACTGAAAAATGCGACTGAGTGCAGCTTTCTGCTGACTGGAAATCATCAGATCTGTGTGACATGTTAGGAAAAAAATCTTAATTGGGTCGATTTCAGCTGCAGTGTGAACGTAGCCTAAATGGAAAGCCAGATGTTGCCTGATTTAATTTTTCAAATTCTCTCTTCGGGTAGAAGGAGAAAAACCACGTTTCTCGCTCGTGTCATTCGGCCTGTGTGCGCCTATCAGCGTGTCATCTCCCCCTGTACTCGACTGGTCTCCTATCTCCCCCGCCCCCCGGTCGCGGTGGGGCTGAGGGAGACAACATCGCTCCCTACTCAGGCTCCGTGCCACGGCGACTCCCTCTGCATTTTCCGGAGCGGCTGTTTCTTGAAATTCCTTGTCAACACCTCCTCGTAGCACCGCACCCACACAGAATACAAAGCAGGAGGTAGTCTTCCCCTCTGCAGACCCGTAGTGGCTGAGCGGTCGACTCAGAGACCATACACACACACACATACAAACACACGTACACACACACATATACAAAGAAAAGGAGGGATTTTTTGGTTGGGCTTGTATAAAATGTAGAAATCATTATGTAACTGTAATGACTCACAGAACCATCTGATTTTCTTAAAAAAACAACAACAGGCAAATCAGACTGTGGTTCTGGGTTGTTGTTCTGATTTGGAACATTTCATACATTCTTAAAGGGCTCTTTATAGCACCAAAAAGTAGGGCTGAACAACTAATCGAAAAAAATTCAAAATTGCAATATGAACTTCTGCAATTTCCAAATGGCAGAGGCTGCAAATAATTGCTTAAGAAAGGGGGTTCAAAATGGATTTATAAACAAGGTTTTGTTTTTTTTAGAGCTCCAGGTAATCTTTGGTCCATGAATCAAAAATAATTTTGGTGAAAACTTTTCATCATACTCAAACTCAGTAAAGTTTTAACAAAATCACTTTTCTTTAAACAATTTTAAAATTCTTAAAATTGTATAACAAGAAAAACTTGATGCTATGAATCACAGTTTAATCAAATAGCAAATCACAAGATCATTCTGCCCATCATTTTGCAGAAGCCCACTATACACATTAAGTATCATGTCTATTTTTTCAGATTTTTGCCAAATTTTTGCTTTTTTCTAGTAAAATACCGACTAGTTTCCAGCCTCTAGGCCTCCTCTGATAATCACTTCAAACAACCTGAAAATGGAATATCATTATTTGGTTAAACTGAACCCCTTTGGTTAAGAGTGTATGCACATGTACACAGGTGTGCATACACATAGAGACAGTTATAAGGGAGTTAGTCTGACCATGTGTGTGCACACAAATTCACCCACTACTCCTAATTCCTATCATTCCTTCTATTTATTCACTCTCTCCAACTCATGCAGGGTAATGGCAGCTCCTGCTCGGCTTTCCACTGCGTTTGTTGTGAATTATACGCCACTTTCTGCTCTGATTGGAAACTGATTACACACGGGGAGTCATTGTGCAATTGTTCCCACCTGAACGCAGCTATGATTCACATCATGAAAAAGTCCTCCTTTAAAACATTAATATGTTGTCTTGGAATACACCTCTACGCACACAGGCTCTCACATACACACCTTCATGTCCCATCTTACTCTCTCTCTCCTCGCTACTACCTTCAGGCTCGGCATAATCATGATTAAAGATGAGTCAAGGTCCCACTGTGGATCCCACTGTGTAATACACTTCACAGGCTACTCTGTGGTTTCTGCACGAAAACAACTCAGACGAGAAGAAAAGGAGATGGGAGAACACTGCCAAAAACCTCTCAGCAGCTGCTTTGCCAAACAAGTACCTGTCTCCCCTTTATTATGGCAATTTAATCATACTGGCTCTAATCAAAACGGACTGATGATTAAATGAAAACAGGTTCTGGTCCCGTGTTTTCTGCCGTGTCCAGTTTGAGGGCGCCGACAGCAGAAAGCAGAAGTCTCGAGTTGATTTGCTGTTTTTTTTTTTTATCCGCACAGTCAGTCTCTTTCAACCGATGCCTGCTAAATTGGCATGGGAAGGCAAGTCTCGGTGGGCTCTCGGCCAAGTCTTTGAGGTAGAGCTGTAGTCTCACTAGACCCTGTCCACCTGTCAAAAAGCTGCACCTCACTCTGCCTATCTTTTTCTTCGGGGATTTCTGAGTGATGGGATCTTTCAACCAAAACGTCTGAGATCGCTTGAGGTTTATTAAGAGGGTTTTTTCCTGTGGTGCGATTTCCAAACATTTTAGGTAGCTGACTGTTGATCCTCAAGGATGAGGAATGGGTATTTGGCCATGCAAATGTTAAATGATGGATGGATAATGCATGGAAGGATGGACCACAGATCTTGTTTGAAAATAACTGAGAATAAACTAGTAAATTCCAGAAAGACTACTAACCTTGGCATGGACGGCATAAGAGGCAAGCAGCACAGAGGCCTCGGGTGGACAGTGAATCTCTTCCTCTAGGATCTTCCTCTTCACCTGGGGAGAGACCAAAGAGTTGGTTAGGAGCTACTACCAATTACGCTATATATATAACCACCTGAATAACAGCCTCCTCATTCCTCCTCACTTTCTGAACAGAAAAATCCATTTTCAAATTAACTACAGAGCTATATCTCTAGTCATTTAGTTTGTTGAATCAGAAGAGAAGCTATTCAATGTTGTTTATTGTAAGAGCGTTGAAAAAGTTCCCAGTAAGACTGGGTTTTGAGGGGAAACTCATCAATAAATCAGGATACTTCGCCCTTTGATCTAACATGACCCAAACACAATGAAAAAACAGAATGTCTTAGAGACAAGACTGACAATTAAATACAAGTTAAACAAGTTAAATACAACTTTCTAACTGATAACTCTGCTTTTGACAGCCAGAACCTTGTTGCCTGTTTTCATGTCTTCTTTAATCAATTTGACACATAAGGGAACCAAACACAGGTATGGGCAATGTTCAGGCACCACTGCAAAAGTGGTATTTGACAGCATTTAGGTCACGGTTTTTCAAAATATTTCTGACTTGTGTTTTCAGTGTCCACAAAATCAACTTCTTATATGCTGAGAACTGGTTCGCAAAAACTGCCAGCTACCACTGCTACATGGATGCCTCATTTTTATTTTATGGAGTTCCAGAAACAGGAAAAAAACTATGCCAAGTACATAAGAAGTAAGTGCCATAGCCACATGGGGACCTATTAGCCACCATGCCAAGAACTGCGTACCTAAGCCAAGTGCACTTCATTTGATCATTAAACTGCTCCAAGAGAGTCAGCTTTGCTAGTCAACAGAGCATAATGACAAGGCAGAAATGCAGAAGCCCTAGAACTGGCCAACATCAAATCGTATTAACAAACTCCCTTCGGGTCAAACTGCTACTCCTCGCCAGGTGTTTCTATTCTAGCTCCATCAGCCTTCAAGCTGATTCACTCTCAAACTCATGTAAGTATGTATGGAGTGCTGGAGTGCAAAGCTACAGCTGTAAACATGCTCCAGCCTTAGTTACGTAAGCGGGCGATATGATGCTTCAGACCGTATTATTTGCAAAGTCAGTCATGTCGTCTTCTCTTGTTGTGGACTAACAAAGGTGTGGAGCCAGAGGTGACAGTCACCAATCGTGGGAAGCGCTAAGAGGCTGAGGCTTCCAATCTGGTTTACAAATGAGGCAATGTTGTTGCCAAGACCGCGGGCCGAGGTGACGGAGACGTGTGTGTCTGTGTAAATTGCGCGAGTTGTTTGTGTGTGTGTGTGTGTGTCTGTGTGTCTGTGTGTGTGTGTGTGTGTGTGTGTGTGTGTGTGTGTGTGTGTGTGTGTGTGTGTGTGTGTGTATCTGTAGCCGGGTCGGTGATCATTTCTGATAAGCGCTAATCCAGCTGTCATGCCTGTGACACTATCTGAACAGAGGCCTGCTCCCGACATTATGGGAATTAATGAGTGTAGAGTAATAAGGAGACAGGCGATGCGAGGCACTAGACATTTGTATTCTTCTCCCCTTGTTGCTGTGTACCACTTTAACTGTTGAGTAATTTGTCGGCTGTAGTCTTTTGTGAGGAAGGTTTTCCTCTGAAAAATAAATAAATAAATTGCTTAAACTACCTCTAAACGGATTAAGGACAAAGAGGGACTTTTTATATGCCTTAAGTAGATAAGTGCCTCTATTCCAAAAAGTGAAGAACACAAGCACACTGCTGTCTTAAGCCGTGTAACTAAACCAGCACAATGAACTGGATATGACGAGTGGTATGGGGGACGACCATCCCATGGGGAATATGTCATTAACTGGGCCAATAACTGAGCCCTTAAAACCTAATTGGTAATTGATAAATGTGGCCGGTCGAATTGGACGGCGGGGGCACAGTTACAAATCTCATCTCTTGCGAGGGGAATAGTGTGTCGGGCTCCGCAGGAATTCCCCGCAGAGTATTAAGTGAGGAGAAAGGGCAGTGGTAATATGTTGCATTGATTCCACATGGCTGCACACAATCAGAGCGGCACAATGGAGAAAGTGTATTACAGAGAGCTATGCTCAACAACTTGCCAGAAAGTGTGTGGACGCCTGCCCCCTGTTGGCACCTGATCAGAATAGTAAATAAGCCGCAGACATAATGCATCAACTGAGTGACTGGTGGGCAAGCGTGAAACGCATAATCCCAACTTCACAGAGCATTTCTAGCCACATTAAAGAGTCAAAGATCAAACCTTCAAGTACTGCATGATCTGATTCTGCACAAATCCCAGTTGAACATGATCCCCACCCTCCCTCTCCCTCTCACACACACAAACACACACACTATGTTTTTCATTGTTATTATTTTCTGTTCAAAGAACTAACCTGAACTCACCTAGCACTTCAGAAAGATGAAACCCACTTCTAACCTCTAAAACTTGCTCTTAAACCCCTGAACACAGGAAGCCTCTGGGAAGACTGCGATCAAGCAAAGAAAGGGAAAGAAGCATTCTGCCCACTGGCCAGGCAGTAATCCACAGCAGGGTCTGAGAGGCATGTCGGATTTCAAGTTTACCTTTAGGACCTATAAGCCCGTGGTGATATCAAGTTGGACAGCAGAGAAAGAAGAGGATGTGTCAGTCAGTGCAAGTGAGCACAGTGATCTTTCTCATGAGGCCTTTGTGGTGTGATAGGCATGTATGGGATGGATGGGAAGACTAAAAGCTCAGTCTTTCAAGGGTGCATTCAGAGCCAAAAGAACAATATGCAGTTAAAAATCGATTTGAGTGCCTTCAATGAATGATTTTCAGACTGAGTTACCTTTAAAGTGTAATTTTGCACACAGTTTGATCTTCTCTCCGCCTACGACACGATTTTGAAAAATGTAAGGAAAGTGAGCGTGAAGAGCGGAGGAGAGGGGAGGGGGTTTGGGGTTGGTGAAAAGAGGAACGGGTGGTAACATTTTTTTTTTACCAAATGACGTATCTTAGGACAATTGTCCTTGAACACTGCTGCATCTCAAACTGAACACCAGCTGCTCATTTTAACCACCGGAGGGCGAAAATACGGCACCAGCACATTTGTGCTCAAATGTTGACAAACTACAATATGATTGTATTGCATTGTTGTATTTCATAACTACATAGTACTAAATACCAGTTTACAACTCAAAAGTTGTTTAGTGTGGAGTTACTCTTTAAAAGGAAAAACATAACACTAGATAAACAAAGTAGGAAAAAAAATGAATGTCATGTGAAAAGCACAATGAGAAAACAGTGGGCCTACATTATGTACATTACCTGTAGGAAGAAGAGATGCTGTGTGATATCTTGCACTAACTCCTCCTCCGCATTTTCGGGGTAGAACTTAGCCAGGAAGTGAAGGGTGATTGGTTCCTCCTTGGGTACCTCCTGATCCAAAACCTGCAACAGTGAACCAAAGATGCTGAAAATCAACATTCACACGGTGGGGAGAAGCCATTCCCTTTTCATTGCCACTGGATCTATTAGCTGGGTTTGCCTGGCTCATGTTGTGATTGTTTAGATCAGTATAATGCGAGGAGGAATGCCAAATCACGTACCTTTTTGTCCATCTTCAGCCAAGCCACTGTGTCCTTGATGTTGTACTGGAGCCCGAAGAACCACGTCTCCCTCAGTCCCAGAGTCCGGCACACCAGGTCGAAAAGGTCTTTTCCCTTCCATTTGACCTGCAACACATAAAGGGATCTAAACAATCTGCACCCAGGAGAAAAATAGACAACACTGAGCTAGGAAATTGGACTAGCTGTTACTGATTGAGCAGATATGTTGCCACCGGTCTTATGCAACATACGGATAAAAAACATAGAATAGTGAAACACCTACAAAACACTGGGGAAATACTAAGCAAATTCAGTCTATCACAGCTTGACATTGTGAACAAATGTGTAGGCTCTGATGAACAGATTCACTAAGCTTGCTTTCTGCTCATAATGCATATGAATAAGCAAGATGACAGAAGCACCTGATTCTTTAGAATGTAAAATATTCAGAGCCAGTCGTAAGAAGCTGCGTCTGCTTAGCCCAGACATATCAGTGCATCTATCCTATCCTAACCTCAGTCTAGTTCAAGGCAGGGAGCCATACATGTTCTCCCCATCCAGCTGAGAGTGATGAGAAAGGCATATCAGATGTGCATATCCAATTTAGATAGCTTTAATCTCAAACCTCTTAGCTAACCATGGCTGCAAGCTTTCAAGTGCATTCAAGGTTGGAGCGGAAGAAAGAGGTAAAAACTGTGTGGAATAGGGATATCAGCTCACCATGCAGGAGGGATGACAACTACGGCCAAAGTTGATTTAAATTAATATGCAGGGCTAAATGAAAATTCTCTGTCTAGATGAACAAGCCCCAATAATTGCTATTTACAAAACCCATAATTGATACAATTATCATCCCAGCACAGAAAATAGAAATTGCAAACCTGCAATTGACATTCTACTGCTCTGTGTAATTACCAACTGCAAACCTTGGTGGGGTTCCTCCCCTTTAAGTACAGAGATGGTCTCTGCAAGTAATTCTGATGTCTTTTTGCTCTGGCACATCATCAAGCAAACTATCAATGAAACCAGTGACACTGCAATGAGGCCCAAAAATGAATTTAAAAATATGGAATGATACCACCACAAGTTAGATTGATTTTTGATTCAAACCGCAGGTTGATAGACAGAGCATTTCAGTAAGTGCTATATTGGATTGGGCTTTGACATTGATTGAATTTTTCCTGATCCCATACCTGCGTAAGACAGAGCTGAATAATAATAAAGGCCGGTCTCTTAGATGGTCTTTGCTATTAGACCAACTACACCAGTTTCACTGCCTGCTCATAGTTACTTGCTGCCACCTTGTGTCATAAAAGGAAACTATCCTGTGTTTTTTCTTCTGAAGGACAACTACTATCAGCCCTTGGATCATGAAAATGAATTAGATTTGCAGAAAATCAGCTGATAATGCGTCCCACTTGACTCAAGAATTGGCAAAAGCAGACTAAAATATGTTCACCCTCATTCAATTGACATCAATAATAATAACATAATTTAAGCCCAGAATATAGCACTTTGCAAGGCAAATGCATTACAGAGCATGACACCTGTTGCTTGAGTCAGAGGGGGAGCTGAGATGGACATGCTGAGGTGATCCCACTGGGTAGGTCAGCCACTACATTATTCATTACTGTGTTATAACCCTTACAAATAGGTTGAATGAAAACATGCAACAGAGTCACACACACCTCGCAACTGAACTCCATATCAGATTCCATTGTGCTGATCCTGACGTTGAAGTTCTTGGCTTGTTTTCTCCTCAACGAGTTGAGTCCCATTTTTGCTGCTAAAGCACTTGCCATGATGAATAGCTAGGTCGCTATTCACTTTTCTGAAGTTGTTAATTCACACAGAGTGTGTACTGTCATACACGCAATGGGTCAAGGCATTATATCTATTGCTCTGCTTAGCTGATAGACGAGTCCTTTGGCATAGCTTGGTTATCCAGATAATCACAGCTGTGCATGTGACGACTCCAGGCAGCCCAGGCTTAGCTCACTCAGCTAACGTTAGCTAGTCTAACTCAAAATATAGTTAAATAGCTCATTATCAAACTTTACAACAGGTTGAAAATTGACATTTTCTTGCTTGAGCAATGTAATGTTCATTACAATATTATAATCGTTTTTGGTAAGTGACGATAGCTACCAATGAAAAAGTTAACAAAGAAACTTTACGTCAGTTAACATAACTTGTTACTATCAAAGCTTTGCTAACGTTAGCTAACTAATTATTGCATATCCAGTAACGTACACGCCCCTATCATGTACTTAAGTTATATCCACACCATGAAATCCGTTAACGTTTAGCTGGTATTCTCTCAGTGATGGGTGAATCCAGTAAGTCCCTTTTAAAGAGTACAACTGCAAAGTTCTGAACTCTGAACTGCAAACCCGAGTGTTGCTTATATTCTGCTAACGTAGTGCTAGTGAATTACTAGCTACCTTAGCTTGGAAGCACTGCTGCATTCAGGTGCTGTCCAAAATATTAGAATTAGTGTAGCTCACATGAACAATCCATTAAAGTGATAAATCTGTTAAAGTAATAGAAACGACTGGGTCGGTGTTATTGTTTGTTGTTCAATGTAAATAATATTTTTTGCTGTATGTTTCTATTCTCACTCTTTGTTATAGACGTTATAAATTTGTTAATACATATACGTTACGAGCTTTCACCTCCTCATCAGATGATACATCTGATTTATCAGAATGATACTCCTGAGAGCAACAAGCAGTGTCAAAATTCAACTTTTGTTCTATGCTTTATTTTATTTTTTTGTCGGGCACCTCTTTAAGATTGGGATGAGAGCGTTTTTACATTGTTAATAAAAACAGCAGCAAAGCTTTGCTTCCGACCAACAGCACTTCCAAGTATCTATACTTCCGAACCGAAGATGCAGTTGACGAGGAGCCGTGAAAGCAGCACAGCTTTCCCCTTCCTCTCGCCCGACCAACCAATCAAACTGCGCTATGGCTCGTCTACCCCGCCCCAAGCTCGGCCCCCTGCGCCATAAAGGGGCGGTGCCTGAGCAATGAGGTAATCGGGGTAAACAGTAAAGATGGCGACGTCTGTAGCCGGAGAGGGGCATCTAAATCTAAATGGGATTATTTCGGAGCCCCAAACTAAAAAATTGACGGACCTGCCGGCTGAGTTGCTCGAACACATTTTGTGCTTCCCTGTCCTCAAACATGTCGACATTTGTAACGTTTCCTGCAGCTGCAAGCGGCTACACGACGTTTGCCACGGAAGGGGGAAGGTCTGGGGACACCAGTACAAACTCAGGTGCTATGATGTGTTTTTTATAGTATGTCTTCTGAGTTTTGACTTTTGGTGTTTTTGTTACTTGTCTTCAGAAAGAGCTTCCCCTGTCTGTTTATGCAGTTTTCAGTTTAGAGCTCTAAATCGCTCCTCGACTGCCGTTATAAGCTTCGTTTACTGCTAACCCCCAGCTGTCAAACGGTTGACGTTCTGCTGATGCACCAAATCCATCATCGCGCCAGGCCAGCGAGAAGCTCTCCTCTGCAGACAGGTTAAGAAGCCTGTAAATCTGAAGTCACAGAAAAAGCTTCACAAGTCGCAGCTCAAACTTGATTTTGCTCGGTATGGCCGAAAACGAAGTTGTGTGACCTTGAATGTTGGAAATAGCCCGAGAACTGCAAGAGAGGGAAGCTCTTGCCAAAACCAAAGCCCTCCTCCTGACTGACTTTGCTGTGTGTGCCACATTACTCTGCTGATTGCTTTTCTCTATACAGAGAGAAGACCAGTCTGCAGTAAACTAATGAACTGATTTAATAGACTGTAATATATCATGTGTTACTGTTTTAGTCAAGGGCTTGCTAAACTAATTATGGACCTTTCACATTCATTCATGGAATTGTGACTGACTATATTAACCATTTACTGCTTTTAACAGATGGCCAAGATTGCAGAAGTATTACCGTCAGAACGAGTGTTGCGACTGGCTAAGAGAATACAGAACACGCCATAGAGTTGGTATACAAATAAGAAGGACAGTGGAATCAATCTCCAAGAGATTCTTCACAGAGGTTGTGAGTAATCCACTTAAATCAATATTACATTACCATTTTACAATGCAGATACATTAGATTTGGCTGGTGCCACAGTAACTTAAAGTAGGCTAAATATGAATAGTATGTCAATCCTCTATTGCTGGACGAAGGTGACAGAATGACAAAAGCATTCACATGCATTAGTTGGACCAGCTAATGCTAATTGCTTGATGTTTAGTACAAAAACATTTGTCACTATGGCAAAAGCATAGTTTTCCTCTCCAAGAGATACTTTAAACACAGTGTAAAGTAGTCTAGTGCATCATTATCATCTAACTCTGTGAATTGGCTGGTCTGGTGTAAGAGTGTGTGCATGTGTATGCGAGAAAGTGTGAGCTTGGCATGTTCGAACTAACCCAGAGATCTGTAACGCAGCCTTGCGTTGGCCAGGTGCTGGGAGATAGCTTTGCAGAGATCGAGTCGCTCGGAGCGCCAGAGCACTTCTGTGAAGACGAGCTCCTCTTCATACTCAATTCAGATAAGAGGTGAGAACAGCGCTGTTTCCACAGTTCGTACCTCAGTGGGAAACAATGCTGGCTGCATACCGCATTTGGCAATCATTCGTTAATGAATTGGTCGTGTTAATCCTCCCTGAGACCTTTTGTGATTATGAAAGCTCTTTTTTTGTCTGGCACTCGTTCACCCGTGCACCTCCAATGTCTCCCTCCCATTCTTCATCCCCCTCTCCACCTGTCCTCTTCCCTAGGAAAAGCTTGACATTGAAGTACTATGCAAAGAAGATCCTTTACTTCCTGCGGCAGCAGAACATCCTGAGGAGTTTGAAGACCTTTCTGGAGCAGCCTGCAGAGCAGCAGTCGGCTCTAGAAGGTGAGGCATTAGTGCAGATGTCAACCAACTCATATGTTGCACTGTGTCCATTCATTTTCCATTTACTTCTGTTTAGTTTAATCTTCTATGTATCACATTGTGGCTTAGTAGTTATTATCATAGGAACAAGATAACAGGATAAGACAATGTTCGGCTGTTGAATGTTGAAATATTTTTTCTATATTCCATTATACATCTTTGCAGACATTTTGCCATTTCAAATCTGAAGTTAACATCTTTTGCATATTCTCTCTTGGTCTCCTCTCTTATTCCAGGTGCTGTACTGGTGGACCAGTATTGTAACCCGTTGGCAGATGTCACCCTGGACGGCATATCAGCCCAGCTGGACGAGATCGCAGACAAGGTGAAGAAGATGCTGAGAATCAAGAACCCGTCCCACCCCAGCCTGAGGATTGCTCAAGGTGGGCTTTCAATTCTAGCAAAACTGAGAATGAAAAGTCGGCTTTGTGTGTTTTTTTTTTTTGTTTTGTTTTTTGTTTTTGGTTGTTTTCTCATGTCTTTCCCCCAGGCTTTGTTTTTTTTTCTCAAAATGCATCAGAGCTAGACATTTGAGGCTCCTCCGCTTGGGCTTCCTCTCCCAGTGCATTTTGAGAAAATTAATAAAAATATGTGTATTTGGGCAGATATGTCAGCCGCATAAGATTCACATTTTCCCTCTCAGCCAATGTTCTTTATGAAATTCTGTTTCTTGTATATGATATAGGTGACTGTTTTGTCGTAGAGGATTTTGAGCTCCAGAGACAGGTGGTGTGCGCCCTCAATTCTGTCTTATATGAGCAGCTTCAATACAAGGGCAACGAATTTGACTACTACAACCCTCTGAACTCTTACATCCACCAGGTAGATATCTCCCAGAGAACTTTGCAATTTTTATGCCACAAGCTTTCCTATCATTTCCCTGACTATTTTCACAGATTTTAAAATGTATAGATAAAATGACCAGGCAGTCTTGTTTCTCATTTAGGTGCTACTACGCCGTACAGGCATTCCCATAAGCCTCTCTGTCCTCTACATGACTTTGGCCAGGAAGCTGGGTGTTCAGCTGGAACCCGTCAACTTCCCCAATCATTTCCTACTGCGCTGGTGCCAGAAACCAAGAGGGTACGGTTTGTAATGAATGTAGCTCACATCCCACTAAACATGATCCTTGGAGTTGACGGTGTCATTCATGCAGTGCTTGGGGACTTTTAGCATCGGTTCAGGGGGAGAGCTGAGCTTGAATGTTCAAATGTCTATCTTGAACCAGCTATTCAAAATTCTATATCCTAACCCCTCAACCAATCACTTTATCTTGTCTGTTCTCCTCTGTTATCTGTTTTTTCTTGCAGTCTATCACCAGCCGGCTCTCCTCCCTCTAGTTCTAGGATTTATCCATCTCTTCCCCTTGAGTTATGGTGGCCTGTAATTGGCACAAACAGTAAAGACACTTTTTCACAATAGACATGTATAAGATAGCTAATTTGAGCAGAGATCCCATAAGAGATTGGGAATGTCTTGAGATTCCAATGGGCAGGAAGTTTTTGTTCCAAAACGGAGAGTATGGACCAGTCATTGGTATTGATCAGTAACTTCATTGAGCCTCCTGCAAATACGTTATGGTCATTTTGTACTATGGGGCAGTAAACGTCTTAATTATTGCCCCTCTAATAATAATCTCATCGACAGGCCAAACTACCCTACAATTTATTCATCCATGATTCATTCAGTCCTTATCTATAGTTGGGTAATAACAAGAGGCTGGATCTGGTGAATCGAACACAACATCATTGGAGTTGGGTGTCTGTGCATTACATTTACACATTGATTAAACCTTCTCCCTGCAGCAGTGAGGACATCTATGACTTTGTCTACATCGATGCCTTCGGTAAAGGCAAGCAGCTGACAGCCAAGGAGTGCGAGTACCTCATCGGCCACCAGGTGACGGCAGACTACTACAGTGCCATCAGCACCACAGAGGTGCTCCTCAGGATGGTGGGAAACCTGCTCAACATCGGCAAGAGAGGGTAAGGGGTAGGGACAGTTGAACACCAAACAGTCACCGATGGCACTGGCTGATGTGTAAATGATGGATGATGGGTGGGGGTTGGTGGAGGATGGATGGATTGATAGATGAGTGTCTGGGCTGATGATGAATGTTGCTCAATATTACCTGTCTCGGGGAGAGTTATACTTTTGTCTCAGGGAAGCAAGCTATGGGTTTTCCATCTTCAAGGACCATTCACATCAAAAGTAACACCAGTTCGTATTAGTCTATAGCCCCTTTCACACATGAAACCCGGAAAATTACCAGATTAACTTTTCCGGCAACGGTAGCAGTTTCTGTTGTTTACACAAGACGTGCCTTTTCCGCTTGTTTATCGTAATGCTGCCATTCACACAACACTGGCAATGCTGTTAAATTCCTCTGTTGTAATTTCCTGGAAATTATGTTTAACCTTTGCGCCGGAGTCGCTGCCGTTTGAATACATGGTGGGTGAAGATGCTATGCTATGCTAATCACTGTAATATCTTTATCAACTAACTAGACTAGGGGGAGCCTTGCAACATCTTGGGGATTGTTTCACATTTGAGAAGTGCTAGAATAGATGATTGGATTTGATGGTTGCTTGAATTAAATGGATAAATTCGCTTTCTGGTTGAATTGCTTTACATCAGTATACACTGTGTGGTTTCTTTCAGAGAGGGCAATGAGAAATCCTACCAGCTACTGAGAGACTCACTGGACCTCTACCTCACTATCAACCCAGACAACGTCCAGTACCTGCTGCTGCAGGCTCGCCTCTATTTCCACCTGGGCATCTGGCCAGAAAAGGTTAAAACACACACCAACCTGAATACAGACATGCAGCACTGCAGCACCATGCCTTTTTATTGGCTTTTCTCCCCCTCATGATGGAATTCGGAGGAGGGACTATAGATCGGTCCGTCATGCTCAGTATCTCGGACGCCACTGATTGGATTTTGACAAAACTTCAGGGAATGATGCGTGTCATTGCTCTTTTATGGCCTTCTCATTACACTGATTGGCCTATGAGGGGTGCTACAGTGTTTGTTTGATTGTCTGTGCGTCATACACAATATTTCAGATGCTGCTGATTGGATTTTCACTCTGGCATTGTAAAAATTGCAGTGATTGGCCTAAGAGCGGCACTATAACGTTTGTTTACTTTTGGCCCAAGGGGTGCCTGCATCATTTGTGGGATACGAGATGTTTACTTGTTTAAGATTAAATGTTATTTTGACATATTCAATCTATCAATATATGATACCCTGGTATAATTTTCATAAACAATCCAGTGGTATTGTTACTGCTGGTTTTTCCTCAAAATTAAGGCCACATTTCCCATAAACCCCTTTGAGGATGTCGCTACTTGTTCCCCCTGCTTCTGCCTGGTGTTGCTCCCTATGTATTGGGCTTCTCTTTTGCTTTACTGAAGAGGATAAACATGTTGAAACAAAGTGATTTTTTCCATCAGTCTGTCATCATTAACAGAATACTGTTTATAAAGTATTCAACACTATTTAGAACAGCACACTCAAACCATTTAGCTCTTAATAATCTATAACTGATTTAAGCACTGTGGACATAGGGGGACAGGCATGTGGAATGTTGTGTCTATCACCCACACTCTGGGGTAATAAATTTCACCAAACTCTTTTATCTTTTGATGTTTGCCGTCCATCCCAGGTGCTGGACATCCTGCAGCACATTCAGGCGTTGGATCCCTCCCAACACGGGGCGGTGGGCTACCTGGTGCAGCACACGCTGGAGCACATCCAGCACAAGAAACATCCTGTGGAGCCCGAGGTCAAGAGGCGCAGTGCTGCAGAACACCTGGAGGTCCAGTACTCTGTTGGCCTCATCATGAAACACAAGAGGTGAGTCACACTGACACAGATAGATTGGTTTGACGTTCACTCTGTCCTCCAGCCAACCATCTGTCCATTCATGTATACTGCAATCCCATCCACCCTTTGTTTTGTTTTTAAAATGATGTATTGTTTATTTATCCCTCTTCTCTTGTGAATCTTTTTGTCCATTCACCCATCTCTCTTTTAATTAAAGCTTCACATTTCTGTTGTAAATTGGTCCATTGTTGCTACATTTCGTCTTAATAATGCCAAGTAATAGTGTGTGACATTTTCATATAAATAAATGTCCATTTTGTCACGCTATCACCAATTGCTAGAATACAGCAGTGACACTCATTTCATGAAAGCTTTTACATTCGCTGCTCTAAATACCCGGTGTCAAGTAGGTCCTTCCTGGGAAGAAATCCTCTGGCACACAGGAAATTATGCATTTTACATTTCTAGCAGCAGCAACAGCAGTTTGTTTGGAATAAATAGAAGAAGAACTGGGTGGTTAGCATGAGCAGCGATAGCCACCATGGCTGAAGAGACAAAGAACAGAGCGCCACCTACAGAAACTCAAACTTCATCAACAGAAAATCCAGGTGATTGACAGGTGATCTCTGGGAAGTGCAGTGCAGCAACACCACAGCAATGAGCGCTTGGCAACAAAGATGTCACGAAAATCAAAAAGAAAAACGGTTGTCACACATTACCACTTAAAGTATGTGACACACTGCACACACACTATAGCACTCTCCATGAAGACATGCCTCTTGAGCGATCTTCCTACTGTATATAACACTTGAGGCTGTCTGTCCTGCTCCATCCCCTCCTCCAGGTCGGGTTATAACTGTGTGATCTACGGCTGGGACCCCAAGTGCACCATGAGCCAGGAGTGGATCACCACCATGAGGGTCCACCAGCTGTCCAGCGGGGCCAACCAGCCCTTCTACAACGTCCTGGTGCAGGACGGCACGTGCCGCTACGCAGCACAGGGTACGCATAACACACACACACACGGTAATGTTTACTGTCCTTATGGTGAATTGTCTTCTAGAGCAGTGGTTCCCAACCTGCGGGTTGTGAAGTTGTGAGATTAAAACACATTTATAATACACAAATGTAGTATTATTATTATAAATCTTTGATAAATGCCCTTGAGAAATAAGGAATGTTTGCAGCCTCTAGCCTTAGACTAATAATAAATCAAGTCAAATAGCCCGAATATAAATAAATCATCACTTGTCGTCAAGAGTTTACCATTCCATGTGTTTACTCTTGCAATAAAGCATTGCAAGTAGGCATTGCTTTATTTTTCACAAGTCAAAAACAATGAGAACTACTGTTGTAGAGAGGAGATTCTCAGCCGTTTTATCTGATGTATACAGCTGTAATGTTACCAGAGTTGCATTTGTTGAAAGCAAACTTTCTAAGCATAACATAGCTGTTTATTTGGGAGACAAATCCAGATGCAGTGTAAGCCATTACTGTGTATCTTATCATGGAATGTAGCAGCTCAATTTCTTTTCAAATATTTAATGTCCCTTAGGGAAATTTGATTTGAATTGGAACACATAACAAATCACCATGTTATCTGCTATACAAACAAATATAAAAGAAAGTGCCAGTTGATAAGACCAGATAAGAGTGAGTCAGTAGATCAATACAGCACAAAAAAATGCTCATTAGTGGAAAACACCAAGTTCTTATACAGGCATAAGAGGCTACATAATTATCTGTGCAAATTAAGCAATCTAATTGCAGGCTGGACAAATGAATCCCTGTCTGGTATGCAGGACATTATGTTGTCATGGTGACGTCTGTGTGTGTCTGTCTGTTTGTAGACTCATTATTGTAAACACAATAAGTCAAGAACAATACATGATAGAAACTTCACCTTACTGCATATATTTGCATATTAATGAGGAAAATCTTCTTGAAACTACTATGGCTATGCTGTAAGATACAGAGTTCATATGAATTCATCATATTTATCCGATATCATATTTATTGCTAATTAATGCATTCATAAAATGTATTTGCTCTTTAGCGTAACTGGTAATTTTGAATATATCGTGGTGATTATAGCAGAACATTAGACAGCTCAAGTGCCTCTTGTTTCACTCTTGAGTTTAACTTCAGTTTTTACTTTCTAAGTTCTACATCCCTTGATATCGCACTTCTCCTCTGTTGTTCTCCAGAGAACCTGGAGCCCCACTCCGCCCCCCTGGAGATCGGCCACCCGGAGGTGGGTCGTTATTTCTCAGAGTTCTCCGACACCCACTACGTTGCCAACGAAGAGCTGCAGACGCGGTACCCAGAGGACATGGACGAGACGCTGGGCTCGGTGCGGGAGCTCTACCACAGACTGGCACCCAGCTCCGGGAGCCAAGACCAGGCTCCCGCCACAGACCAAAACAACCACCAGGCCATGCCCATGTAGCAAAGTATCTATGACCAGTATCCTGCCGCCCAGGCCAATCCGTTTCTGGTCACCCATTCCCAATTCCCAATCCACCTAGCTGTTGTTTTACTTCATGTATTCTAGGCTAGGGCTCATTTACACATTCACAAGTGTAACAGCGAGGTTATTGTAATAATAACTATACCAGTCAGCATATTTGCAGAAACTGATGATTTGGTGTAGCAAGAAATGATTCAGTCGCTCATGTGATTTTTGCTTCACCCCTTCTGGGTTCCTGCACAGGTCTGGAAAAGTATGGAAAATGTATTGGTCATTTCCAGGTCTGGAAAAGTGTCGTAATTGGACAGAAAGTCTAGAAAAGGTTGTTCTGTGCTGATAGACATATGACCACACATTTCCTATATAGTCATAGACCCATTGTCATTTCACGTTATATATTTGTTATGAAGAAAAATGTCCAGCTATAGAGTGATATGGCTTAGAGTTGACAGACATTATCAAGCTACTATCAGGATGCATCATTTCAAAGACCGGCCAAAATCTTCAAATTCAGACCAAGTTTGGAAAAAGGATGGGATTTTAAAATGAAACGTGAGTAGGAATCCTGCTCCTTTCACTTTGAGACTGGGTCGTTTGAACTGAACAATTAAGCGGAGGAGTAAATTCAGGATGGGGTAGCCAGGTAAATCTCACCTCGCCCCGAACTGAGAAATGCTCCAGCACCCAGACCCTGGCCCCCCGGCCCCCCAGTCCCCCGACACCAGTCAAGCAAGGACCCCCCCCCCTTCTCCTCCCATCGTATTCGCCCACTTACAGTGCCACACAAAAGACTAACACACATCCAAACGCGGAGAATACTTTGGAGATGGACTTTACTTTTAACTCCCCTTGAATTACATCTTTTAATCAAGTTTCATGCACTTATGAAAGTTTGACTTTCACATTTCTAGAACATCTTAATTATTTTTTTTTTCTGTATATTTACAAGTGAAACATTGTAGGATGTCAGGGCTCATCAGTGTTGTTGAGCTGTTCATGGAAAAAAAAATAGGCCCACAAAAGAGGAACCAACAAGGAACAACAGTGACTTGAAACAGAAATGACTCTGAGCTTTGAGGAAATTTAAAAATAAAATGTTTCAAGGTTTTTTCCAGCTTTTGTCTGACTTGTTATTACCTGAATAAGAGTTCTGAATGGCCAGGGAGAAATTACAGCGTTTGCCATATTCATATCTCGACTGTTAGTATTGTGTTTTCTTACATGCATAAGGTGAAATGTATTAAAAATGCAATGACAACACGTTTTAATAGGCTACTTATCGTAATTTACTGCAGGAAGCTTGCAGAAAAAACAGGAAGATGACCAGTCATTTCTCCATAAGATGTAAGGTGTTTAGGACCTTGCGGATGCCAAATGTTTCCTCGACGCCAGCAGACTACAGTTTTTTTGTATTGACTTCCCTATAGCAGCATGATAAAGCAGCAGCAGGGAAAACTTTGCCCCGTCAAACCAGACTGTGCGCCTTGACGCACCGACTGAGCAGCGGCGATGGGAGCTTCGCAGACGCACTCCGAGCACAAGTTCCAGGAATTGGCGGACAAAACGGGATGTAAGTAGACAAATATCATGTGAAATGAATCTATAAAAAAGTTACCTTCACTTATGCTGCGGTTAGTGTTGATCTTACAATTGTTTCGGCTCATGAAAAAAAAATACGTGATAGAGATAATTCGGTTACAGAATGAGACTCGAGATGATCAGGTTTGCATTTGTCCGAAGTTTACATGGGAATTGATCGACATGAGCCACAATGCTATATGGAGATCAGTCAAAAACAGACGTCACACTATATGGCAGACACCAGATGTCTAAATTGTATACATAAATGCAGAATGATTTGTAGATCTGTCACAAAAAAAAAACCTAAACTGATTTGTGAAGATGCAATATTTGTGAATAAATGCATGTCGATTTGCATAGCTAAACCATTTTCACAGTTCTTAAACTTATTTTTGAGTTGATGAGTTAATATACTTGTGAATATCCATCGATTTGTGTGAATACTTTACAGGCTGTTGTAACGCCACTGTTTGAGCGCCATACACTGAGCTCCAGTGTTTTCTATATGGGCAATGACTTTAATTGTTGTCGCATGACTGAAAATTGACTGCGGACTGTGACATTGGTGAAAATCTGAAGTATGATGGGGAAAAACATGTGTGTGCAAAAGAAATGCCTTGCAAACACATGAAGTGATCATTTCTCCCCAAGTTGATTTTGCAATGTGCCTATAAGAGCTCTTCCCACTTGTAAACTGGGTTTGGCTGCTGATTGGACATTGGTCATTCACTGCTGTTATCTGGACAAAATGTGGCCGCTGTAAATGTGATCTTAAGACATATATACCTCATCATCTGCTGTCATAAAACGCACCCATTCTCCCCTCTGAGGATGGAAAAGTTCAAAGAAGAAAGTGAAACAGAATGCACTGAACCAGCAAGTGTAGATATAATTTTAGAGAGGGCATCTTTGCATTTTATACTGTTGGGTAGGCAGAGTTTGAACAGGAGTGAAGCCTGCATCCCACCTGCACCATGTCCAAAAGGGTGTGGATGACACTTTGACTGTTGCAACTGGTTTATAGCCTTTTTATATCTTCTGGGTAGGGCTTTGACCCTGTTTCTCTGAGGCAGATTATCTGTGCTTATGTGATTTGGGCCTCTGATGAAATCTTTCAATCTGCAAACAAGCCTATACTTGCACGTATTGAAGCAATGGATTTCTGATGTTTTTGTTTAGTTGGACTATTTCCTCATAATCACAGTTTCTCAATTGTGTTGTTTTTTCAAGGATACTAAAATAGGCCAAATAATATGACAAGGCACAGAATCCTCAACCACACAAGAAGCTCATCTACATCTACTTGATCCTACGTAAACTAAAATATTTGCCCTTGTCAGAAACTATAGCCCTTATGTTTTGAGTGATTGTCACACCGCCCACCCATAAACTTGTTTCTGCATGAGGCCATAGTCTGTCTTGGTGCATATTCCTCATCCCACTCTCAGTAGCAGTTGCTACTGCAAACATCCATTTAGCAGCCTGAGGAGGGAGGGAAAAGAAAGTCAAAATAAACAGCAGTGTTTACTGAAACAATTAAAAATGCCAAACTCATCTTGATACGGGACAGAGAGAGACTGTCTAATTCTTTATACAGCCACTAGTCCACGCAGTGAGTTAATGATTCAAGGAACCCTTTGAAATGCCATGTGAAGACAGTCACAGCGGTGCACAGTGTGTTTGTTTTGCCATTAAGGCTGATAGTATTGTTGCACCACTTCTGTCTGATCAGCTTGATCCAATCCATATTGAAACTGGATCTAGTCGTATCGTCGTAATCTATTTCATGCCAGAAATTCCAGACACAAAATGATTGTTCCTGTTTCAGAATGATCTTCTGCTTATTACCATCTAATCAAGTTTAACATCCCTAATGAATAATAGGAAGAGCGTGAGTGTGGTCACAAGATGTCTGCTGATGGGTGTGGGACAATGATGGGTGTATCGGTGACATACTTACATTTTATTGGTGCTTTGTTGTTGTTGTTTTTTCCAGTTTCTTTGGAGCAGATCATAAACCTTGACAAAAGATTCAAGCAGCTGAGTAGAAATGAAGAGACAATAAGGTACAGTATGCACTCTGTACACGTTGCATGGCTGGGAAACTGCATGTGGATTTAATGGAAACCATTCAGCCTGAGCTGTCTGTCGCCACTAAAAATGAAATACTACCTGCATGTTGACTGTGGAGATGAATTGTGGGTATTTGTGGTATTCTCGGACACAGGGTCTGGCACCGGCACAAACGGGCACATACGGTGATGCACACAGGCTGAAGTAATGCAAACACAGACACACAGGCAAATACAGTATGTTGAAATTTCAGACGCATTGGCCTAATACACACACACACAGACACAGGCACAAATGTTGATACATGCAGATATATAGACCTAACACACACTCTCTCTCTCACTCACACACACACACACACACACACACACAGCAGTCAGTCATCACTTGCATGCTGGTAGTGATGAATTGCACGTTCCTTCTCTTTAAAAAGAAACAGGGAACAATGTTGTACATAGACAATACAGCAGGTATTTCTCCTGACAGTTTACCTTGTATTGTATTTATTTCTGCTAACACTCAGTTGGCAACATAGTAAAAGTCGATTGGTATTGTAAAAGTACAGGGAAGGTCTCTTTGAAGCAAGTTCATTTGCATTTATAGGTCGGTCTATGAAGCAATGAGACAGAGAAATCTCACTTCCCACAACATAAGGGATGCTATCAGTGTAATGGTATTTAAATGTGCTGTAAGGTGTTCTGGTAGCACCTGTATAACCATTGTTCACATGAGATAATGGATTTCTCTTGTCGCATTGCAGCAGGGAAAACTTGGACAGCATACCGGCCCTCGCCAATAATCCAATCAGAAAGCAAATTATTGAAGCTTTCTTTGATAAACGGTGGGTACAGTCAAATTACATTTCAGTTGCTTTTACTTTACTAAGGATAATGGCTAATAAACTGGATGTGGTGCATTTGAAATATTATGTTCAAAACCAGATGCCTTTTATATGATCTGGCAAGACCAAAACTACTCAAACTCATACATAATCATCAAAGTTCAGTTGGTTAAAGCAATGAACCCTGCCACAGAAAAAGCCTTGTCACAAGCTCATTCAACATATTGTATATTGTATTCATAATAGGGTTAGATTGATATATTGTTCTGCCGATATATCAGACCAATATTGGCCTTTTATTAAAGATCAGATATTATCCCTTGATGTTGTCCACTGCCGATACGATGCAGATTCCTCCCTAACCACAGCTACATGAAAACAGTCTATTAAAACCTGCAATTAAATTTGATTCTGTGTGCACATTTTATTTATTCATTTAAGTGTTAAAAAAGTCTGACATATTCCGCACACTGCTTAAAAATGAGCTGGACAAAACTTTAGCCAAAATAATCAATTTATCAACACAAATGTATAGTAACAAACTTAAAAGTGCATCAACAAAAAAAAAAGGAAGACAAAAGGCCAGAGGAGCAGACATTTCAGCTGATGCTTTCATCAGTACTCATTAGTGTCCCACGGTCTAAATGCTGTTTCAGAGGATTTTCCACCAAGCATACCAAGAGTTCTGGAGGAAACACTGAATACTTATAATTGTTTTGGAATAAAAATGGTCAGCTTTAAAGATATTGAATATTGGCTATCAGCAACTTCCCACTGAGCAAATTTATGTTGATTAGCTGTTTAAAAGACGACTGAATGGTTTTAGACATCTAGGCTAAAATTAGGCTACATAAGGTTTAAAAGTTAAAGTTTTGGTCTTAGATTATGTCTTCTGAGGTATATGACAAAAATAAAGCATTATCTCGTACATATGGACTTCTCAGGTACATATTATTGATATTTACAGCTGTTTAGGCATTGTTTAAATATGTAATGTCTTCACTAAAACTGGGCTATACTTTCCCTAAAAGATCCTGGGCTAGATGAGAGCTAGAGCATAGACGTGACGTTGAAATGACATCTAGTGCTCAGTGGGTTACTGGGAGCCCTAATTCATCAACATCTAAACTTTGACTGCCTCTGCCCCTGACCCAGGAACCAGCATCAGGATGAGGTGGGCTCCCTGCAGGAGATCGGCTTTGAGCAGTTCCTCATGGTCATGTCCCACTTCCGCCCGCCGAACCTGAAGACGACGGAGGAGGAGAGGCTGGCGATGAGAAGAGAGAAGCTCCGTTGTAAGAAACTGCACTCCATGATTTACTATTAGTATTACAACACAGCCAGATACAGTGTAGTGACTGGGATTGTCATCTTTGGACCTACTTGTACCCCACCAAAGCCTCCTCTCCTGCTTCTCCCCTCTTGCCTGTCTCAATTACAACATACCAAGGGAAGCAGACCGCACGCTCTTCTTTAGATAATAATAATAAACCAATTCCTAATGAGGGTATCTTATTTCGTTCACCACTGACATGCCACAAACACCTTGGTGATGCATAGCCGCGTGTTAGCACCAGATTGCCCACCACATATCAGCTATCACACTGGAGAGGCGTGGAGGGATTCAAGGCTATGCTGGGAACAAGGCCAGGACAGAGGCATTACCTCCGCTACTGTGACAAATAGCATCAATGGGATCACTGGTGAACACAGTCAGCAGCCAGTTTAAAGGAAAAATACACCCACAGATAATCTCACACTATATATGCCTATAGATGCCTTCCAAAAGTAATTTTTGGGATGAAGTGTTGTAATTTACTTTTTTGGTGTATCCACTTTCCCTCATCTACTTCCACTTCAGTTACTGATTTCCTACATTTCCCAGAATGCTTTTTGACAACCCCGAGAGAACAGGTGTGAATTTGTTGCTGGGGGTATGGGCATCACCTATTAGCTCTTTAGCCAACTACTTTGTGAGCATTGGTGCGTGTCTTTCATAATGGCCGTACCACTTCATCATCAAAATGCGACACGTCTTGTGGTTGCATTGCATTCTGGTCTATTGAGGCTACTGCTGGTGGAGTAATTGGTCTGTCTGCCTCTTATACAATCTCTGTTTTTTTCTCCTTTTACACCACTTTTTGTTATATTATGTGCAAATAAATAAGATTAAGATTGTTGAATATCGGTACAAAATAGTGAGTCTAGAAAGAAGCCCTTGATGTTTAATTCTGAGGGACTGACACCAAAACTTGACGTTTACCGTTGATGTTTTAGACATATGAAACATTTTCTGCTATCAAACTCCATTGTAGCTGAAAAATATCTCGATGTGAAGTCATGTTTTCTACGTTTGGTAGAATAATATGTGCGGGAGTAAGAAAAATACGCCAACAAACAACAAAACGGGCCCAGAAATGTAGGGTACATTCATTGGCATGGGTCATGCGTTTCAATCTCCTAAAAAATTTGTTTCCCCTGGAGGTGCGTTCTCGTTTTGTCCTCGGTGTTGTTGTTGTTGTTTTGCCACCGCACAGGGAAATTAGCGTGGGGGAAATGTGCTTAATAAACAACAAGTAGACTGACTACTTCCTTGTAGAATCAATGGCTTGTGGTTTTGGATAATAAGATCACAAACAAGCGTGACCTTTCATTCATTGTGAGACAACTAGTTAGGTAACTTTTGGTAGGCCACTTTCATTCTTTGAAATCCTGTGCAATGTTTTTAAAATAGCCCACAAAGACTGAAATGATTTTGTTGTTTTCTTCCCTGGTGTGAAATGAGGTGAAGACACATTGCCAGGGGAAACACATTTTTTCAGAGAAACAGATTTCGGCATAACACCCCTGGGCTTTTGGGGTTTTTGGGCCACAGAAGACAATAACAGCACAACACTAGAACCAAGGTCCATCTCTCATCTCAGGACTGATCAGAGCCAGACCTGCTTGGCTTCAGACAAATTTAATGTCATCATGCCTGTTTTTTTCACACATTTGTTTCGATTTTTATATTGGGAAAATGGATGAGCAATATAAATCACAGCGTCTCTCCCTTCCATCACAATGATGAATGCTGTATTCTGCCCCCCGAAACTTTATGAGAGGTAAAAAAAAAAAAGGGCCTTTAGGGTATCAATTTGACATTTAAGCTGACATTCTACCGACGGTTCAGAAATCACATCGGCGGCATAGTCAAAATGTCGCTGAACATTGCCGGAGGAGGCAAATTGTCATCCTTCTCACTCGCTGACACAGGACCGCTAAACCTGAAGTGCTGTCATGTGTCGATCAATAGCTTGCATCATTAAAATGTCAATGTAAATGAGAGCGTTGGCATTTGAAGGGCTTTCCGTCACCTCGTTATGAGTCTTTACATTCAGCAGTCAGTCGTGGCCTGAAGAGGAGCCGCCAGTTATTCAGCTCCTCCTTATCTCTGCATTTGAGAGCAAACATTCCCCGAATCACAACTTCCTCCTCCGTGTCCATTAGTGAGATCCTGTGTTTCTTTGCGGCCTTTCATTGGATGGCAGACCGTCTCTTTTAGGAATTAGACCAGCCATTAAGACCACAGTAGTTAAGTACATTTCTTTCCTTGGTGTGTTGAATGTGCATTGTGCTCTGTCTCCCCAGTCCTGTTCAACATGCACGACACAGACAACGACGGCACCATCACTCTGCTGGAGTACAGGAAGGTAAGGGCAAGGCAACTTAGTCACATGGGCTTAGGGCAATGAGGTATACTTGATTTATATCTGGCTTTTAGACTTTTCAAGGTTTGACTTGTAGCTGAAGAAACAGGGTATATGTGCATCATGTAGTATGAGACATACGTGTAGATACATTTATTTTATTTTACTTATTATATCTTTGTTCATTTTATTGATGGAAATTGCTTTATTATTATTTTCTTTTGATGGTCTTGTTTGGGTTGAGATCCCCTCGCAAGCCTCTAGGTTTTTTTTTTTTATCTCACCCGCACAGTTTTCTTCACGTGTTTTCTGTCTTGTAGCATGATTGTTTCACTGTGCAAAGAAATAAAACTAAAATCTAAAACTAAAGATACACTAGGCAAGATTTTTTTATATAAAAATACACCTGTCTTGTCAGCCTAAATCACAAAGTGGGGCTGCAATAGAGACGAGCGTCCCATCCCACTCAGTTTAGAGACTGAAGGGCGTAATTTTGATGTTTTGCTCAAATTGAATTGGGTACGGTCACTTCTCCACCTGCAGAAAGCGATGAATCAAAAACTAAGAGCAAAATCCCAAACTGTCTCTGTCTCCTAAACAGTAGAGAAAGTTTGACTTTGAGAAAATTAGATCTTTTCCTCTCTCGTCCCTTTGGTGTTCTTTGGTATAAAGTATCACAGACCGGCTGGGTTGGTAAACATGAGTGAGCTTTGTGCAGTTTACTGACATCATGTTACACGATTTCTGAGTATTGAAGTTAAAATTGTTACACTTACTTGGCGCTGCCGTTTGGAGCTGCCAACATGTGAAGTTGCCTGGTGCAGCTTTAAGCTCAATTCTATTTCTCAGTGAATGTTTATGGAGTGTTACGTTCTCATCCAAGGTAGTAGAGGAGCTTCTGTCAAAAAGTGGTGCCATCGGCCAGGAGGCTGCCAAGGCCATAGCAGATGCTGCCATGTTGGAAGTGGCGAGCACAAATGTGCCCCACATGGTAATGGAAATTACAAGCACTAAAGCTTTACGATCAATATAGAGCATTAATATGTACATTCACAGTTAATTATCTGCAGCAATATAACTTCTAAAGTAAGAACACTATGTAAACTGCCGGGTTAATTTGTCCCTTCATTATCTTTGCAGGAACCAGACGAATTTTATGAAGGAATTACATTTGAGCATTTTGAACAGGTTTGCACTATTCCAACTATATGACACTATGACCCATCTGAACCTTTGAATATCTAATCTGATTTTTACACATTTACTTGTCCTGACAGAATCATACCATGTTTTCCTCCCACAGATTTTAAAAGGCCTGGAGATGGAGTCCAGGATGCACATCCGCTTTTTGGACGTGGACACCACAACAATGCATTGTGGGAAACCAGCCTCTTGAAGGAGTCATTCTCCTTTTAAAGAAATATTTATGTTGCTGCTGTTTTTAGCAGAACCTCTCCAGTCTTCCGCTGGAATGAAGCCAAACACTTTTGATATTTGATATGCACTAATTTTTTCATAGAGTGATTGGGACATAATCATACAATTAATGCAATGATACCAAAAGTACATTTTTTACAGGAATTATGAAGTGTCTACTGCTCATGCGGTTTTAGGTTTGCTAAGGTGCTGGAGATAATCAAGTCAAAGGAAAACTTTAGTTCCATGAAAGCTTTAAGTCTAAGCATCTAGCATCAGAATATTCCTTTTCTTATATTTTTTTTTTTATAGAAACTGTCAAGCATTTCAAAGAGATTAATCTTACCTTTCTCCACTCACATCCCTAATCATTTTTCCATGTCAAGTCCATCCTCAAAGCTAACACACTACCTCTCTCCATTCTCCTCGCTTAAACTTTGCTGTTTTTACAAATCTGCATGTGAGCACCGTGTAATGTGAACGTTTCCTTGCCCTTTAGTCAAAAGGTTCACATGTCGGGTTACGTCAACCGTTCTCTGTGGCTGCTGTGGCATTCGTGGGTCGTCTGTTGTGGCCCGCATCCAAAGCGTGAGGCAGCAGGCACATGCCATTCCTCCAGGGCTCCAGAATAGTTGCAGGTCGAATTTATCTGTTCCTCTGAGACTTTGTGTAAATGCTGCTGTTCTACCAAGAAGATCCAGGCACCTAGAACCACTTTAATGTAATCACTCACTATTTTTAAACACTACAGAATAAAGTAATGCATTTTACTTTCTTGCCAAAGACTTGATGAAAAGCTTTGCACTAATTTATGTGAATGAATAAAATAAATTGAGGAAATTATCATAAAACGAATGCACAGAATTAAGGAGGCTTTCTGTTTTGTGTAAAATTGTGAAAACAAATGTACTGAGAAGAATCCCATTTAGCAGGCCAGGCAGAAATATTACATGTTTTATTGTTGCCGATGTTGCCTTTATGGAGCCTAACTGCACTGATTCAAAATCCAGGTAGACAAACATAACATCAATTATTGGCTTTTACACCACCGTTTTACAGCACCGTTAATCCTATCTGGAGAGTGGCAATTATAAATTATATGTTACAAATACCTATGTAACAATTACAGATAATAGAAATACAGGCGTCCCATTTCTGAGTCAGTTTAAAAACCTCTAAAACTAGGAGAATAAAATTAAACAAGTGAAATAAAAGGGTACAGATTCAAACTAATGGAGGCTGGAAGTCTTACACAAGCTCTATTGTCCAAACACCCACACACAGACACACACAGCCCAGTTTGAGCTGGGGCAGCAGCGTGTCAGTGGGACGGGTGGGAGCCGGACAGCGCGTCGTACGGCACCGCCAGGCTGATGTTGTAGTTGTAGCCGGTGGACTCGGCGTAGTTGGACCTGCAGATGTCCAGGACGTGATCCTGGGAGGAGGCGTCCTCTGAGAAGTCGTAGTGGCAGATGACTCCCCTGTGTCTGCAACATGAAAACATTCATATCAGCAAGAACAACAACTACAGCAATCAACTGCAGCTTATTTCCCTTTGTGGAAATAAGCAAAACTAGGAATTCTCATTCACTGTGCTAAAAGGCTGCCCAGTGTGACCTCTGAATTAGAAAGTTTTATTTGACATTTTGGTTAAACATTATTCATATGATGTAGATCTACAAATGGGTCTTTACAAGTGAAGTTTTTAAAAAAAATTGTTAAAAAGTGGTTTTAAAAATGCAAATTAAAGGAGCTAAGTGTATAATTTGAACATCCACAAAGCATCGCGACATTAATTTTGAGACATTGGTGTAATTATTGTAAACAAACGAGACCATCGGCAAGACGATTGGCAGCCTCTACTGACCTCTACACCGCATTTTACATTGTGAGCCACCGGGTCGGATTTCTTTGGAAATCTGCTGGATTGCTTTACAGCACAAAACAGGAAGAGGGCGCTGTTCTTCCAGAGCAATTGGAGCAAGTAGCTACATCCTCTTTATGACAGGAAGCAGCAGGGTTTATGGGAAATGTCTTAAATGTCTTAATTTATGGGAACTGTCTTAATGTCCTTTATCTCACTGGCGTGAGATAAAGGACATTAAGGCCAGTTGTCTGGACCATGGTCTCATTTGTTTACGGTAATTATACCAAGGTGTCACAATTAATTTGGTCATGATATACTGAGGTTTATAAATGCTACATGCAGCACCTTGAAGAAGGTCACATTTGTTTTGCTGTATGGGATATAAAAACTTCAATAGTCAAAGTCTTAAGACTAATATAACTTTACATTCTAAGCTCACATTAAGGCACAGTGAAACAGTCGTCCTACTGAGTATTTCTGACCCAGTGATGACATTAGCCCATGGGATGAGAGGGGACAGCTGGATAAAAAAAAAAAGTGTGGGGCAGGTACGTCACCTGCGGTGAGCGGTCAGGTCGTCGTCAGTGATGCAGGCCCCCCGCGGAGACTTTTCATCTGGGATGTTGGCTGTTACCAGGGTGCTGCTGTTGAAACGCACGTGTCTGACAGGGTGCCTGCAGCCAGGAGAGATAACAAACAACACATAAATCTTTTAATAGGGGAGATACAAATGGGCACCTGTGATCACACGATTAAACCGGGGACATTACACAAACATGTAATTTCCTCTGTGGTACTGATAATATTTTCAAATGGAGCAAAGATAAACTATATTTATATAGCACACAAACAAAAGTTACAAAGATAGTAAGAAGAATAGCAAAAAGAGAACAGAAAATTAAATGAAGTTCAGTATAAAACATCCAAGTCAAACACTGATTTAGCCAGTCTGAGCTCCTCAGGCAGAGCATTCTGCACTTCAGCTCACGAGGGGTCAAAAGGTCAGAGATGTAGCTTGGGACAAGGCCTTGACGAGCCTCACAAACTCTCAATAACAAATTTATTCTAAAACTGACTGAGGTAAAGATGCCAGAATGGGGGTCATGTAGTCTGTTCTCATATTTTCTGTTCAATTTCCAGTTCTAATCTGGACCTCATGGATATGTGGCACTAAACTGGATCCTACATGCGACTTGCATTTGAATGTGCAAATCAGAATTTGTCTATGTTGACAAGAAGTAAACTCTGCATCATTCACCTAAGACTGTCGTTATAAGCTTGGCTGGACTGGTGTTAGCAGGGAGGACAATGAGACACAACAATGGAAAGAAAGCGAAATAACCAGCTTGTTTGGTATTTGGGGAAACGCCTCCATACTATTCAGTCAAAACTCACAGCACATACCGTAACTGAAGTGTGTTTGAAACATGCAGGAGAAATGCAGGTACAAAAACATATTTTTTGCCATTGGTTCTCTGCAAATGCATGTCTTCCGTATTTGTATTGGAAATGGGTTACATCCCAGAATAGATAAGAACAGTCCCCAGAGATCCTCTCACTGGCTCAGAGAGAAGAAAGTCCTACCTGTTGTGCATCTCCCACAGCTTGGCTCCCATCCTCATCTCCCACACACACACCAGTCCCTCGCCTCCGCCGCTCACTATCTTCCAATCGTCCGCCTGTACCGAGGTGACGCCCAGGTGGTGGGCGTACAGGGACGTCACGGAGGAGCCGGAGCGCAGGTCAAACACCCTCACCCTGCACCGCAACAGAGGAGAAGAAATGGTCCCATCAAGCTAAGAAATTCATCAAGAAATAGGCTGTTTTGTTGGGGAACGTTGCATTATCTGTGGGCCAAAGGTGGTTGTTTGATTCCTTAAATGCTGTTGTATTCTTGTAACTGTAGGCGAATATATTTTATGAGTAGCGCTTCTCTTATTCGTCCTTTCAAAAGTCTTCTTTAAACTTGTAATTTTCTACATTTTAGCCATTTAGCTCCAGACACTCCACAGTGACTTTGACTGAGTGCAACAGGAGAATACTCAGAAGATTAGTGAGTACAATAGTTTCAGTCATTTCCAGCTAAGCATGGTTATTTTGGATTTTACTTCCTGCTAACTGAGGAGGAGGACTCATACCAAAGACACACTAGAGGGAATATGTGAAAGAGTGCATTGATTTCCAGACACAAGGACACTGTTCTCACTTCTAAAAGGAAGTGGTGCAAAGGGAACTTGCCAACATTCAGCCAAGGGACCAATCAAAAACAAATAAAAACTGAAGCAGATGTTTCGTTTGCAAGCTTTTGTTTCTGCTTTATCTGCCCTGGCCTGCACACAAATATCCAGTTATTACAGCTCACACTGCCAGTCACAAGGCCAAGCTTACCAGCATTTATATTGGTTTTGGATGTGGAGCCGACAGAAACACCAAACTGATGGTAACATGGAAAAGATATAAATGTGGCATCAATGTAAACATGGGACAGATAGAAACATGAAACCAACTAAACATGGAACTGATATTAGATTAGATTAAGTTTTAATGATCTCTGTGAGACTCACTGCAGTGGCAGATAACAGGAAAAAGAAAAGAAATGTAAATAAGAGTAGATCAAATGGGGGCTAATAAACATGCAACAGTTTCAACACTAATATTAAGTAAAAATGAATGAATTAAAAAATCTGAAATATATGAACCTATATAACAAAATAAGAGCAATTGAACATACTGAGACAAAGAAAATGAATGGAAATACATATGAAAAGTATAAAAATATATGCAGTATGAAGTGAAAATATAAAAATATAAAATATGTGAAAGATAGAAAAAGTGTCTAGAGGTGCAGACGTGTTGTAAAAACTATTCACCTTATTCTATTACCCCTTTTCTTTTGTCTGTCTATGATACTGTTTTATTGTCTTTTATTTATGTTTTACTTGGTTCTTGCCTATGCTGTATCTTGTATCTTGTATTATAAAGCACTTTATAACCTTGCCTTGTGCTGTATTTCTTATTTTGTATTGCAAAGCACTTTGTAACTTTGTTTCGAAAAGCGCTATACAAATCAGGTTTATTATTAGTATTATTATTATTAAATATATTCAATTTACAGCTGTAGATACCATATGTACAGAACATGCAGATTTTCATATGGGCATTATTAGCTGTTCACCTTATTAAAATCCCATATGGAAGTACCATATGTGCAGAAAAAGTGCAAGGGCGCATGTGCACTGCCTCATAAATAAACATGGAACTAACAAAAATAAGGAGCTGATATACACACAGAACCAATATAACCATGAACACAACTAACCAAGAAACCTGCAGTGCTAAACATGAGACCAATGTAAACATGCAATATATTTTTGACAGTGACTTGACTTTTGATGAAGCAGTAAAGAGGATATTGCTGTCCTGCTTCCTAAAATTGTTCAATCAAATTGTTTTCATACTCCGTTTTCTTATCTCATCTTGTTTAGACTACTGCAACTCCCTTTATTCCTGCTTCCGTTTTTACTGGTGCCAAATGAAGAGAACATAATACAGTATCCCCAGCTTTTGGCAGCTCTCCACTGGTTACCAGTTAGATATAGAACTGATTTCAAGATGTTATCGATCACATTTAAAGCTAGTTCTGGTCCCCCGCAGACTTTGAGCTGAAGCACAACCTGAGACTCTCTAAATTCAGTTTCCTCTTTGAAATCATTTCTTAAAATGCAGTTTTATATAATTGCTTTTTTGTACTGTTTTTGATTTAGCCCACTCCTTAATCTTGTTTCGTGTGCTTTTTATTAGATTTTATGTAATTATTATCTTTTTTTTATAACTTTTCTTTTGAATGTGTTCATTATTTTTACCCACTTCTTATTTCAGTATTCTTGTGATTGTATGTTGTTTTCCTTGCCTTCTTCTATTTAGCACTTTATAAATCCTGCTCTTAGATGAGTGCTAAGTAAATGATTATTATTAGTAGTAGTAGTAGTAGTAGAAACAGTAGTAGTATTAGTATTAACATGGAACAGAACATAGTATAAATATAAACATGGAGCTGATAAAAGCCAGTAAGAGCAGGCTTTTCTCTTGCTGGGTTTCATGAGACAAAAGCTCAAGGGACCTCAGCTCCATCTGTTGTGATTGTGGCTTTATTGCAACTCAAAGCATCCAGGACATGACTCCATCCACGCTCAACCTTCTTCCAACAGTTCATTACCATAATCAAATTCAGTTTGGTGGCCGGACAGATTTAATTTCCGCTTCCAGAAAATTTAAAAGAATCAGAGTTGAATGGCTAAATGGGCACCGGCGGACTTGTTGTCTACTGTTAGGTTCGCCTGCTGAGTGGCATTACGTGATGGGAGCACACGTTTTAACAACGGGGATTAAACATTACTGGCAGACTGTGGGGAGCCATAAATCTAATGTTGGAGCCGACTCTGTCTTCAGTGAGCTGTCAGTGGCCAGACTCCTCTTAATTAATCAGGAGGATCACTGCCTAATAAGAAAAGTGTGAGAGAGGCGGGGATGAATCATGAAGACTTAGTTGCCTACAGCTAGAAACACTACAGAGCCATTACATTGATGCAACCGCGTGATCTGGTCATCACAAATGGCCTTGTGTGAAACGTTGTCACAGGCTATGATAAACCACTGCAACCACTTCAGTTTCATTTTCCACACTACTGGATGCCTCTAGGATTGAGAAAAACACATTTCTGTACCCGGGAACTTACCAACTCACTCTCCCAACTAGTTCATTCAAAGGGCCGTTGCAGTCAGTGCACAACGAGCAGACTATCGTGCTTTGTTTTAGGGTTTCTGTTTTGTAGTCAAGACCACCTTAGTCGAGTCCAAGTCAGTTAAAAGACCAGGTCCAGTCGAGTTCGAATCAACACCGGGTCGAGACCAAGTCAAGACCGAGACCAGAGCAAATCGAGTTCTGTTCAAGACCAAAATACCCAATAAACTGTGTAAAAAATAATGCGTGAGTTTCTTGAATATTAACTGAGGTGTGGAACTATCTGCAGGAGCTCTGTACTAACCCTGCAACCTCCAACTAATTAACGCATATAAGTTTGAGGACTATTACATACTATACACAGGTGCAATCCCTTAAATTGTTTGTAGTGTTGGAGAGAAAATAATGAAGGTAGATCAGGTGGAGAAAAATGCATCTTTGAAAACTTTTAGATAAGAGGGAAAAAGTCAAGTCAACATCCAGTAATGGCCGAGACCAAGACAGGGCCAGTCCAAGTGAAAATAGGCACAAGACCAAGACAAATCCAAAACCTTAGAAAAGTGGTCTCCAAACGGGACTTCAAGTACTACAACCCCATATACGGGAAAGGGACCAGCAGCCACGGCCACGGTGGCACTCTCTATTTCTTTGTCTCTCATTCTCTTCCCCTCCTTCTCTCTCTTCCCGGTCTTTGGTGTTTGCACAGACGTGGCGTCCGTCCAGGCGGCCCTTATCAGGACCCCTCATTTGCTCCCTGGATCTCGCAGAAAACAGAGGGACAAAACTCATTTGGAGGAGAAGAGGAGATGCATTAGGGCCTGGCCTTAAGCCACCCTGTCGGAGGGCCAGCATCGCCGACTGTCCCTCGCTCTCCCTCATTTCCATTTGTCCTCGACCCGCACAGCGCATCAGCTGGGGCCAAAGTGTCAGAGCCAAGTTGGTGCTTGTCTCTCCAAGCAAAACTACTTCCCCGCCAGAGAGCAAAGACCAAAAGTAAAGCGGATAAGAGTAGAAAAAAGGAGTCTCACACATACTGTATAGAAAAACAGCCATTTGAACTCCTCATTCAAACACTGCTGTTGAACTATACAGTATATACTAGAATCAACACAACAGCGAACATCCATTTTGTTTTGCAGCCCCACTTGATGAAGCATCTTTAATGGAGCATCTTTCGTCCATATGGTTACAAGGAGTCAATAACTAGTAAGAAGAAAAACCCGAACCTAAACAATATGGTGTGGTCTGCCTTTCGCTTTCAGCCAACTGCTTAATGGCCTGATGGATTCGGTGCTGAATAGAAGCAGCGGGGGCAGCTTTGGACGAGACGCGCCAGGGATTTTTCTTTCCCTGCCAGCTCATGCGCCGCAGTGTCCGCTAACAAGTGGAGAATAGATGAGAATGGCTCTTTTATGTGTCTTTTCCTCATCTGGAGAGCCAGGTTATGGATGTGGCAAGTGTGTGTGTGTGTGTGTGTATGTGCATGTGCGAGGACACACGTATGGATGTGTGTGTTTGTGCACTTGACCACTGGATGGGATAAAGACTGCCAGTTTGAGCCTCCTGTAGTATCCCAGGGAAATGCCTCAAAGTGATGGAGGAAACACGCACACACACACACACACACACACACACACACACACACATAGATACACACACACACACACACAGAGGCAACATCTCTATTCAAGCAAGACAAAGCGGCCAACGTCTCACTTCAGAGTACTGCAATGCCTCTGCCTCCTCCTTTCACCAGGCTTTGTTTTTCAAGGCGAGCCAGAAAGAGAAGCAGAGAGAGAAGCAGGGAGACATAGAGGTGTGAATAATGCAAATTGAATAGCGTCTTGTCTTCTAACACACTTTCTAAACACCTGTTCTCCGCTGCAAGTAGCCTCAGCTTTGCAGCCTCCTTTATCAGGTGCCACTGTGGGAAGAGTGTTTAACAGGCAGGCTGGCTGTCAGCTGAAGCTAGATTTGGACCGACAGAGCCACTGCAAAGACTGTGGGATGTTTAAAGTGGGTGGGTTTGTCTTTGTGTGTGTTCACCTGCCTGTGTGTTTACCCAAGTGTGTGTGTGTGTGTGTGTCCGTGTGTAAGTGTGTCCTACCTCCTGTCTTTGTTTCCGCACACCAGCAGGTGGGGGGGGCTGTCTCTCAGGTTGATGCAGGTGAAATCCCCCGGCGAGTTGCCGACACAAACCGCCAACTGGCCCGTCTCTAGGCTGTACACTTGGATCTGAAATGCGAACAATATGAAATCTTTTCATTTAGACAATCTGTGGATGTATAAGCTTGGAAATCTTCTGCAAGCTTGTGTAGATCTTAGAGGACTGGGACTGGTGTAAGACGCCAAGAAACCACCTGACCCCTTGGTGTCACGGTGTCTCTCCCCATTGATTAACATCTACTCTCACATATTTTCCTCCGCGACTCGCTCTAATTCACTCTTATCTTGAAGTAGGAGAAAGAGAAATCCCCTTTACCTCTTTCCTTAGCTCTTATCTCCTTTCCTAGCACTAAACAAAATCATTCAATCATCATCACAGGAATGCTGTCAGGCCGCTGTGGCTCTGACCCGTGACACTCCTTATTATCAGTTGTTTGTATTGTTGGAGATCTAGGGATCATTGCTCATTCTATTGTTGTCCTTATTGTAAGTCACTAAGAGAATGAGCATCAGCCAAATGACTAAAATGTAAATGTCAAATGTGTCTTGACCTGTGCCTGCATCTATCCAATCCTCCCACATGTACACAAGTCGTACAGGAGTCTACAGGTCTACTAGTTTTCATGACGCTCTGGGTTTAAAAAAATACATGAAAAAAATGCATGTCTCTGACCCCCTCCAGTGTTTAGATTATCCACCATTTTTAAGAGGCAGAAATTCAGCAGTACATTCTGTCTGATTATACTCGAGTCCCTGGCTGGAGACTCAGGTATTACTGGCTGGAGATTAGTGCAAGAGACTACAAAGCAAAGAGACTACAAAGCTTGATGCAGTGACATGAGCAAGACCACACACACAAACTCGCTCTTTCTCTTAAGCACACTGCAATCACACACAACGCACATACACACACACACACACACACACACTTTTCGGATCAACCGTGCTAAAACAACTGAGTGATTCATGCCATTATGAATTTCCCTAGATGCCCTTTTTAAAGCTTTGATATGTGACCTGTTGTCTGACTGATCCAAGTCCACTTCGGTGGCCATTTTGACTGAAGTGGCCATTTTGGAAAGGTATTTAAGATCCATTGTCTCTTTGTCATATCAGGCCATGATCAGATAGGATGCGTTTTTTGTAAAGCACAGATATGAGCGTTGCTACTAACAAATAAAGCAAGAGCTCAAAGGGCGCAAGGAGCGTTACATGTTCTCTTGTTGCTACAAAACACAGTTTGACAACAACCTGCAAGCTATCTAACTAGCATTAGCTAGCTAACCTCAAGTATCAAAGGGGATAAATAAAAAAAAACCATAATAATAACTCAGCACTTTTCTAAAAATGGTTTAAAAAGTGCTTTACAGACCAGCATAAAATCAAACAAGACAATACAGCGGCAACAAAACAGCAAATAGAAGAAATGCCAACTGTTAGAAGAATAAAAGAAGAAACAAGTATAAGAAGAAAACAGTGGTAATAAAACATCAGTAAATAGAGGCAATGAGAGACTGTAAGAACAGTAAAAGGAAGCGAAATAAAAATGCGCAAGGGAAAGTCAGCGACTGAAGCAGAGGATGAGGAGCCCAATCCGAAGCAGAGGATGTACACACATGACAACTTCTGAGAGAACAGAGAGTCTTATCATTTTTTCCAAGAGCTCTGCATAGATAAAGCCTGTTTCAAAGGCTATTTTTGCACTGAAGTAGTGCGTGGTGCAACTCCCAGGGGAGCGCCCCAAAACACGCGGAGCAAACTGTGGACCTGCCGTGACCAAACCAGGGAAAATAACTTAAAAAGGCGCGGTGCGTTCAAAACAGCATCCCATGTGATCACGGCCATTCCCTGATGAAGGCTGACATTTGTCATGAACTTAGCACTGCCATTTTTAAACAATGCACATAAGTACAGTACATGAGAAATATGCCATAGAATAAAATCATAGACAGACATCTAACAGTTCAATGAGACAACAACACATTACACAAACCCTCCTAAGTATTTCCCTTTGCATTTAAAGTCTTGATTGACACTGGCACAAATGACAAATGACTGGCATAAAATAAAAAGTGGTTAAATCTGCAAAAAAGTCCCCCGATTTTTTTAAACATCCATCGGCCTCAAAGAGTAGCTGAATTTATTCCCTTGTTATTCCCTTGTTGTCCTCAGAGATTTGTGCGTGGGAACACATGAATTTTTACAGCGGTTCAATCTGCATCAGAAGACCTTAAGTCACCCAATTTTTGAAAAACATCTATCAGCCTTGAAGAGTAGCTGAACTTGTTCTTCCTTCCTAGATGCCCCTTAGAGATGTGTGTGTGTGTGTGTGTGTGTGTGTGTGTGTGTATGTGGTAAGCTAAAAGCCCTGGGAGACTAACACTTTATCTGTCTGAGCTGGCAGATTGATCACATCGCCTTCCTCCCTCTCACATCCGTCCATCCATTAATCTGTGCTCCTTTGGGAGTGACACCATCCTCTGTAACAAACACACAGCTGGAAGATGAGCTCGTCCCGGTGATTTGGAAGCCAGGAGGGCCGGAGCCTCGGTTACCTGGACAGACCATACGCCTTCAGCACATGGGTCAGTAGCGGCTGCACCTTGCTCCAGCGTGGCGTCAGCTCATCAATTTTTGCCAAATGACCTCTGAATCCTATTTGGTCGACTGTCAGTTTACAGCCGTCTGGCTCATTGTAATTTACACAATACTAAGAATAACAGCGATCGGACGTGGGCAGACATGGGATTGTTCAGCTGTGAATAAACAATGTGTCCCCACAAATGATGCAGGCGCCTCTTGGGCCAATCAGTAACAAGATGCATCGTCCTTCCAAGTGTCATCAAAACCGGACCAGTGGCGCAGCAGCTACGGCCTTTCAAATCTTGAAATTTTGACCTTTAATAATAACGTCCCCATTAAGCCATTTTATTTTATTTTAAATGCCAGAACACAGAGCCAAAATGCCTCATCCCTCCAAGTTCTGTCAAAATTGGACCAGTGGAGTGTGACAAATCAAGTTTGGGTTAAAAATTTTGACCTTTAATTATGGCGCCACCATTAGGCCAATCAGTGTAATTGGTAAGGATAGATGTGTGTGCACAGCAAGTTTTCTGTGAATCGGGCTTACAGTGTCGTAGTTAGGCCAAATTGCAGCATCACTCAAAATTTTGTCAAAATCAGTCCAGTGGTGAGTGAGATATCACCTGAAATTTCACATTTGACATACAGACAGAGACAGCCCCACCCACCCCCATAAATACATTCACCCTTATTAATAATAATTAAGATTAGGTAGTAAATACAATTTTAACACAAAAATAATGCTATTATAATATAATAATTCTATAAAATATGCTAAGTTTTAAAATGATGATTAGGTGACTGGGTGGTCTAGTGCAGTGATTCTCAACTTTTCATATCAAGGACTTTTTCATATTCCATGACTGTATTGTAGGTAGAGAGATAACAGTGAAACTATGATCAAAACAGTCATTCTTCTACATTCTCTAATTGTGTTAACTTCTTGTAAATGAAATAATGGTGAAGTTTAACAATTCATCAATTTGCTGGGGACCCCCTGGAACCCCCTCAAGGACCCCTGGTGGTCCCCGGACCCCTCATTGAGAACCACTGGTCTAGTGGTTAGAGAGACTGCCCTGTAACCAAAAGGTCACCAATTTGATCCCCGAAGCAGTATCCATTAACATAAATTTGTCCTGTCCAAGTGTCCTTGAGCAAGTTGCACTGGATAAGAGAGTCATGCTTAAACGACTAAGATCTAAATGATGATACTGGATATCAGGCAACATTAATATTATATAGATAAACTGTACAAAAGACAAACACAGCTAAGTATGTACTGCAGCAATGCCTCTCCAGTTAATTAAAAGCACAGCAGCACATTAGTGTTAAAGCTGGGGGAAAAAAAACAATCAACCTAAGGGCAAGCTTCAATTACAGAGGGAGATGCACATTGTTGCCTCCGGCTTGATAGCCGCAGCAAACTTTCTTTAAACTAGTTACAATGATGTCATCTGGAGCCGGCGTAATTGGTCAATTAGCGGCTGGTGTTTTCTCGTCCAAATGAGACAGAACAAACGAGATAACCGCCGGGCAAAATTGTCTTTGAATAATTAAAACGATAAAGAAATTAAACCAAGGAGGGAGAGAGGAGGTAGAGGGTGGAAAGAGAGAGAGATGAGAGAGAGAGAGAGAAAGAGAAGGGGTAGTAGCAAGAGGGGGAGAGAGAAAGAGAGAGAGAGAAGGAGGGAGAGACAGAGACAAAGAGAAAGAAGAAGGCTGAAGGAGAGAGGGAGGCATGATGTAAGCCTTGAGAAGGTGCCAGCAGTTTTTTGTGTGTCCCCTGTTTGGGCCAAGCAGAGCCTTAATTGTGCACCGCCCCGGGGCAAAGCCAAAATCACACTGGACTTTGAAATGACAGCTTGATAGGATTTGGACAGGGGGAAGAGAGGGGGAAGAGCTGAGGAAGAGGAGGAGGGGGGGGGGGGGCATAAATGAGGTTCTGCCTGCTGTTCTCGATGAATCATTACAGTTTTGGGAAGATTTTTTTTTATTAAAATAGCTGTCCAACTTGCCCACTATAATGAAGAAATGCCACTGAGGGAGCTGTTTTGTGATAATATGGCAGTAGTTTAGAGAGAGAGCAGCAGTATGTTTTGTGGAAGAATAATCATGAGCGTGGCTGTAGAGGAGTCGTTAGGTTAATGCACTCGCTGGAGCCTTGGCGAGAATTTCATAAAAAACGCTAATCTAGGCTTTGTCCTCGGATGTGAACGGCGTTACTCACTTTGCTTTTCAAAAAGATGAAAAATGACACAATTATTGATGCAGTATGGTTGGACAGCGGCTGCGCATTTGGCTACAGTGCGGACCGATCTGAACACTATGAAGACCTGAGGAGCAGTGCACAAAGTTTGGTTAATGTTATAAGGTTCGTAGACACACACCCGCATGGACAAACAGGGATTAGCATGTTGGACCAGATGCTTAAGAATGGTTGACTACAGTTACGCTCCAAGAGAAGAAGCACCAAGCTACTTCCTGGTATGTGGATGTGCAGCACACCAGCCTCCAGCTGGGTGATGCTTGTTTGACTTCTACCGTACAAACACACATGCAATTTTCAAATCGCAGGAGGCGCAATATTTGTTAAAGGTGAAATGTGTGTCAAAATACCATTTTACCATTTGCTGCAGAGATGTCCTGGCCTACACATCGTATTCTACAGACTTAAGAAAACATCTTTGTTTGGTACAGATCCCCGCAAAAATCACACCATAATCATTTTAATACGTTTTTCAATGAAAATGAGAATAGTGATGTAAAAATTATCATTCCCTCTAAAATCGCAAATCATATTGCAATTGCAATATCAGTCAAAATAATTAGACATTAGCAATTTTTTCAAAATCGTTCAGCCCTAGCGCACACTGTGTTTCCGTTATGAAGGGCTCTTGGGGCTCACAGCTGTTCTATAACCGTGTGTTTTGACTTCCTGAACAGCACCATCCATCCGTTAAAGGTGCATTAAGAGATGCAGTAATCGCTGAGTCGTGGGTATTGATCAACAACCCTACCAACCCCCACAGATACTGTATATTATGGTAATTTTGTGCTATGAGGCAGCAGAATCTTACTTAATGGCACTTTAAACATCCATCCATTCATCCAACCAACCATGTATTCATCCCTACCATGTGTTAACCATCTATCCATGTATCTATCTGAACCTGAGGCAGTGAGAGGATGACATGTTTTCTTCTTGCAGGTCTGCCTGTGCTCTGTGTTAGACGGACTGCAGTGGATGGACAGTTTGCCAGTGGAGATGCCAGCTTGTGCTGAATGCCCAGCCGTGAGCTGGGTGGCTGCCTGGCTGCCCCAGGTCCACTGGCAAGGAGCAGACGAGTAGTAATGAGGATCTGGAGACTGACTCTGGCCACACACACACACACACACACACACACACACACACAAACAGACTTTCTGACGGTCCGCAATGTGCATGCATGAACACACACACACACATTCTCATATGGCAAAGGCACATAGATCACACCAGGAGGAGACAGGGGATCTGGAGACTAGCTGTGTGTGCACGCACATACACACACATGCATGCACGTATGCAAACCACACACAGTCACACACATTAGTATGCATTCTCACATGAAAAGGCAGGGTTGTCAGGTACACACTCACAGCACAGAAAGACTTGGATCAATACACAGGGGCTCTCTAACACTCTTTCTGTCTCTCTCTCTCTCTCTCTCTCTCTCTCTCTCACACACACACACACACACACACACACACACACAAACAAACACATCAGCAGGTTGTGATGACACGTAATAGCAATAATACAGACACATCGGCAAAGACACACAGATACAGACTCAGAAAAGACAAACAGACAACAGACAACTGTAGACAAGTAGACAGAACCCACAAAACTCCCCCCCCCGCCTCCACACACACACACACACACCCCTACATACACACCCACACACACTGAAAACAACAAAGAAGCATGAGGAAGGCTACAAGACAAAGCCACAGGTCGAACGATAACACATGCCAAGAGGTAAGAAAGAAGCTACTATATCATCAAAACAAACCTGCTGCAACACACCCGCAATAATGAATTTCATTTACGTTTTAGGCATTTAGCAGGTGCAACTTGTAACGATTTAGCAGCAAAGTCACTGATTAGCATAGTCTGAATCAAGTTAATAAAATTTGACAATGTAGTGGAGTTTATCAAAGTTCAGCTACGACAAAAGATAGTGATGATTCACTCCTCGCCGGTGAGAAAAAAGTGAGACATGACATCCTTGGATGGCACCTCCATGCATTTTGACAACTTTTAATTAAGCATATGTCTTCTTAGCTGCATAAAACATGTTTGGCAGCACTAGCGTTTGCAGCCAATTCATGCTTCCTCTTCTTCGCAGTATGAAATTGCTGTTAGGAACGCAACGAGAGCGAGAGACATGTTAAGCTGATTAAATTTTTCAAATATTTTAATTAGTAAAAGAAGTGCGCTAATAATGAATTGGCATAATTTAGGTGGGAGCTTGGACTAAGTTCTCTATGGAAACAAGAAAGTTAGGATGACTTTCAGTGCTTTTGCTGATTTGCCTAATTAACATGCAGCAAATTAAATACTACAGCTTATGGGACAAATAAATAATGAATAGCAAAGCCTACTGGAGATAACACTGTTGCTTTTTAGTCTTAACTTTGGACATCTTAATGCTGAAGACAAATATTATGATTTCAAATGTAGTGACGGTCTTGTTAAGGAAGTAAGGTGAGATGTTTTTTTTATGAACCTGATGCTTTTTTTGTAATATCACAATTAATCTCCTTTTTTTCTCTTCTTTCTGTGTTCCATCATAATGTTTTTTACTTCACTTATGTGTTTTATCACTGTGCATTTGAATAGACTAAACTAAACTAGACATCAAAAAACGATTACAGAACCTATTCCGGCAAGACTGCGTGTTTCTTCCTGAATATGATATATGTTTGAATTGATAAGTAGGAACAGGCTGCTGCAGTAATTTGGCATGAAAATATAACATTAATTTGTGAATTTGCCATTCAGCTGTATGGACTCACTCCAGATATGACAATTGTTTTACACTACCAGTCAAAAGCCTGGACACACCTGATTGAATGTACTATGTTTTTCATTCTCTTAAAGCCATTTTGATCTAAAGGCTTATGCTTGCATGCTTGAAATTTGTTTCTTAAGACAAATAGTGAAGTTTATGCCTATGTATGAATTTCTTTCCAAAGCCTTTGCCTTTCCATCAAGGCAAAGGGCGGCTACTTTAAAGAATCTAAAATATAAGATAGTTTTGATTTGTTTAACACTTTTTTGGTCACTGCGTAATTCCATTGGTGTTATTTCATAGTTTTAATGTATTTATTATTATTATAAAATGTGAAGAATTGTAAAAAATAAAATAAAATACTGACTGGTAGTGTATCTCCACATTGCACAACGTAACATTGCTTCATCACAATAGGTTGTGAGACAATATATTTATATCCCTCATTGCTACTCTCCTGTTGGTCCACTGTGTGGTGCTTTAGTGCTACAGCATACCAGCCATGCTTTTCTAATGGGGGTGATGTCAGTGGAGCGGCACTGCCAAAGACCTGTCGATCACAGACAGAGTGCTGCACAGAGACACAGCCTGCTCTAGTGGCCACTCCTAAGCCACTTGGCCAGTCACTTAGGTAGCCCGCATCTGTGCCTGAATTGAATATAAAAAAAAACAACAATCTTTGGATGCAACTGAAGTTTGAAGTAGCCTTTTGTAGCATTTATTTTATCCATTGACATGGCACAAAAGCGCCTCTCTTGACAAAGTGCACCCATGAATTGAAAAGCATGATGACTGCTGCATAATTGAACCAACGTTGCTCCCTGATCCCGACTGAATAGTTTGTCTTGTGGGTATGTGTACTTTCTAAGTAAAGGTATAAGCCTCAATTAGGTGCATGGGGTCCTTAGAAACACAGTATTATTGGAAGCAAACAGAAGCAGCTTGGGGAACAACAGTTGATCAAAGTACATTTAAAGGCTGTAGTAATTAGGAACAGAGCCCAGGAGGGTTTGGCGCTATTTAGGCTAGCTACTTCTACTAAAGAAAAATCCCCCACAGGTACCTTATATTCATTTCTAAAGGGACCCAATACAAGAGGGTACAGAGAGAGAGTTATAGTGATCACACCGTTAAGAGACCCAGTTTATATTTGCAGGGCTGAAATGCATTTAGGGATGAATCTTTGTTTGAGATCTAAGACTCTAATCAGTGGAAAGTGCAGGCCAGACTTTTCATTTGAACAAAATGAAAAGTGTGGTCCACACTCAGAAGGCAGGAGGCATGTTTTCTCCAAAAGAGTTTAATTCATTTAGGGGAGAGGAAGGGAAGACGGGCTTTTCGGCTCTAAGCCAGTGATTACACTGATAATGGCCAAGTGCCAAAACCTCTGTCTTGTCTGCTCTCCCCTGAATGAATTAAACTCTGCATCTGAACATGCATCCTCCCCTTTAAGTGCGGACCACATTAACCATCTTGTACACTTTCCCATATTTTCAGTCTACGCACCTGTTCAGAGCACAACTGACCTTGTTCACTCTATGGAAACCTTCCATTGCATTTAGTATGGTCCAGGTACCAATTTTATTACAATACCAACTACAGTTGAGCTTGCTGGGTTCCAAGCCGTTGCCATTTAGTGTGTCAACATTCAAGGTTGAGTGGCCAATAACATCCTGCCATCCAAATTTAGGGTTTAGTAATGGCGCCATTTGCCTTCCCCACCTGAGCATCGCTTTGTCAAGTCCCAAGAGCACAAAAGCCTTGACACCGCTCCATCAATTCCATTAACACACAAAGACTAGATAGTTTTTCACCATACATACTAGATTGTTATCGACAATGGACTGGATAATGGTTAACAGAATGCGTGCATGGGTGGCAGCATCTAGTGCCATAACATTCAATCATTCCCAGTCTAAACAAAGAAATCACAATTTATCATTTTTTCCCCCTGGAAAAACGTGGCCTGTTCCAGCTTTAATTACTGTATAACTCAATAGATAAGAGGATGGTACTAACACTGCCAGGGTCAGGGGTTCTCTATTGAAAAACTCCCCACCAATGGCATTTCAAGATACTCACATTTTCAACTATTCAACAATGGAGGACAATGGTACCAGCGTAGCAAGACATTTCATCTATGAAGGCTAAAAAGTCTCTTTCTCAAGCCAAAAAAGCAAACAACTAAGCAATGTTTTCATTTCATTGTGATATATTATGTCTTCACTAGATTCATCTCTATTTTAAAAATGTAGAGGGGAAGCTCTATCGATGTTGCAGTTCCTCCTGGTCGCTGACAGAGGTCGATAAACATCATAAATAACTTTTAAGTAATAGCCAAGTTCGTATGTGATGGAAACCACACAGAGAGGCTGAACCCACCTTGTTGCCTCCGTCGTGCATGGCCCAGCCGCCGCTCTTCACCCCCAGTGCAGCGTGGGAGTTGGAGGCGTCCAGGCAGGTGACGGGGTGTCCGTACACCGAGTGGAGGGTGCGTGGCTCCTCGTCCTGGGGGTCCAGCAGGTACACGCTGTCTCCCGCTGCCACGGCCGCCAGCGGGCGCTGCTGGCCCCTGCCTGGCACCAGAACCACGCTGTCCACCTGCCGTGCAAACAGCAGCTTACATTACTCCTATACCAGGTGAGCTTCTGTCCTCTGGAGTGTGTGTGTGTGTGTGTGTGTGTGTGTGTGTTTCGGGTGGGTGGGGTCATTATTCAGCAGCAGATTTTAAAAGACAACAGTCAATTATATACAAAATAGTAACATAACACGTTCAGTGCCTTCAGAAAGTGTTCAACCCCCTTGACTTTTCCCACTTTTTGTGGTATTACAGCCTAAATTCAAAATGGATTAAATTGAGATTTTCTGTCAACAATCTATACAGCACATCCCGTTACGACAAAGTGAAAACATGTTTCTAGATTTTTTTGCAAATTTATTTAAAATTAAATATTGGAATGTCTCATTTAAGTAAGTATTCAACCCCCCTGAATACTCCCCTCCCTTAATACATTGTAGAAGCACCTTGGATAGCGATTACAGCCTCAGGTCTCAATTTAATCAATTTTGAATTCAGGTTGAAACACCACAAAATGCAGAAAAAGTCAAGGGGTTTGTATATTTTCTAAATATGAATATTTTAACATGAAAATCACATATGAGAAGAAAATGTCAGATGTGCAACCTATAAAATCATACAAAAAATTCACAATTGAGATGAGAAATAATAATGAGGGATCAGTCATACAGGGAGACACAAAGTGACAGGCCTGACTCACAGTCTTGGGTAGTTGAGCCTGGCAGAGGGTCCTCCAGTAGCCGCGGTCATCGGGCCGGTGGAGCCGAACGTCCGGCCCGGCAGCGCAGGCCAGAGTGGGGCAGTCGGGACTCAGGGCCAGGGCCTGGATCCCGCCTGGGCTCTGGAAGTGGTGGATGGGCTCTCCACCCGTCTCCGTGCTCCACAGGTCCACACAGCCTTCACCCAGGACAAGGAAACAGGTTGTTTACAGTTGATCTGCCACCTACTCAGATGATGTACTGACTCATCCCTACTGGTGCAACTTCAAAATATTTATTAAAGCTTCAAAAGCGCAAAATGATAAACGGTGCATAATGAGCATATAATAAATAGCATATAATGAACATATACAGGCTGTAAACATGCAGAATATTACAATATACTATACAAGTGTATGTAGCCAGTAGGGCTGGGCGATAATTCAATGTTATTGTTTATCGTCTTTCGATCTTTTGATGATATGGTGATTTTGGGATATCACGATGCACAATTGTCTACATTGATAACAAGCACATTTTATTTAAAAACTCAAAAACGTCAAAATGAGGTAGATAGATAGATAGATAGATAGATAGATACTGTCCTGTAGCTCACACAATCTGTATTAACATATAACTATAGATTAAATGGTATTAGTATGAAACATTTTAAGGAATATTATTTGAAAATTTCAGTTTTGTTTGACATCATACCTAAATTTACCATTCGGTTCAATGGGATGAACATTAATTTGATTACTTAACATGTGATTTTGCATACATGAGCCATATCGTGATATAGGTATATACTATATGTATTGATATCCTTATGATTATTGTGATATTGATATTAATATCAACCATATTGCCCGACCCTAGCAGCCAGCTAGAAGCTCATTTTTTATCATTCAGTTTATACACAGGGATTTAGTTGAGGGTAAACCTACCTAAACTCAGTTTACCTACCTTTATATTTGCAGTTTAGAGGTTACTCACCTTTTTAGTCTGACACAAATCTTTATGATATCATTTCTAAGTATAGAGTATTGTAAGTTGTAAAAGTGATGCAAGTTACATGAGGATATGGTCTTTCAATTGACAAAAACAGCATAAATTAATCCTTTTCTGAAAATACAATTGACTTTTGTTTAAACGGGTGGCTGTGATGCCTTCTGACGATCCCCCACTGGAGTTCATACTTTACCCACCTTTTATTTTTACCTCTTCATCACTGCATACACACACACACACACACACACTCACCATCTTCATAAGCAGCGGCAGCCAGTGTGCTGTTGACCTGGACGTGACTGACATGTGGTCTGGGCTCTGAGTTGGCTGACAGGCTGTTGGCTTTCAGGTAGGAGGCAGTGGAGTCCCAGTGCAGGGTGTCCCACAGCCTCACATCACCAGACGTGTACCTGGGACACATACAAACATATGAAGTCATACTACACACACTACTCATCTGAGATATCTCCAAAACAAAAGGCTGCCAAATGTGACAGCAGGGTCACTGCCCCTCGTCCAACTTCACCTCACATCACAACCACTGAATCACATCCCTGCTCTCACTTCTCCCTCTTGATTTCCTCTCATCAGAAAAGAAATCCCTTCTACCTCTCTCTCCTTGGCTCTAATTTTTGATTACTTTCCCCAGCACATTTGTCTTATGTGATCATTCTAGGGTCACAGGAATTTTGTCAGAGCGCTATAACTCTGAACATGGTGATCTACAGCATGAATTGAAGCTCATTCTATTCTGTTGAACTCACTGTTAGTTGCTCTGAATAAGTCAAGAGCATGAGTAAATAAATAGGTAAATATTTATGTGTAAATTATAAATGTAAATTTAAATGCAACACAAATGTCTAAACCTAAGGATGCCAGCTGGCTTTGGGAGCAAATGTGTGTTGATGTTCCTTACGGACAGGATGAGACCAGAGCTGCAGATCCAGAATTATATTGTTTTTGAAATCTAAGCAATTATGCAACTTTTGACAGTATGACCACTTTATTTGCTACCTGACAAAGACCTATTTGGCTGAAATAGGCCTATTTCATGTAAGGACTGGGAGCGTGAATGCACTACACAGAGATTTTCAATTTGTCCTTAAAGGTGCTACGTGTCGCATTTTTTAAACATCCATATGTCCTGGTAAATTGTATTGTGATACTTTGGTATAATCATAAATGAGAACATGGTCGAGGCGACCGGTAACCTCTGTGTCATGCCAGCGGTATTGTTAGTGCTGATGTTTCTCAATATTAAGACCACATTTCCCATAATCCCTGTTGCTTCCTGTCACAAAGAGGATCTTTGCTTCTTCAGTCAAAGGTTTTCTCTTTGGCTTTACTGTAGAGGATGAACATGTTGGAAGTGATTTTTCCATTGGCCTTTCACTCCTTCCATCATCTGCCATTTGCAAGAAACTCTGAAATCTTTAGCTCCATTAGCACTGGAAGAACTGCACCCTCTTGCTGTTTTGTGCCATAAAGCAATCTCCCTATAGTCAGACATCCTGTGAAATCTGACCCGGTAGCACACAATGTAAAATGCAGTCTAGAGGCCAGTAAAAGCTGGCAATTTTCTTATACTAATGTCTCAAAACTAATGGAGCAGTTATTTCTTCATCTTACAGTGCTACACATAGCACCTTTAAAGTCCACTTTTATCCAGCACCTGTTCTAAAATAGACTGAATGTGACCTTTTACTCTCTCACTCTACCTCACCTCATCTCATGCTTTTTCCTCTTGTTAGCTAAACCTTTAACTCCCATCCACAAGGAAGTAGTGCAACAAAGTAGACACCCCCTCCCTCTCAAACTCCACTACAACTTCTTCCACCGCACTCAACAGGCTTCTGTTTTCACCCGCCCCCCCCTTCCCTTCGCTCTTTGCCCGAGTCGATGAGCTCTCACCGCGGGAGACGAGAAAGTCGCTGCCAGCGTTGCCACCTCCGCAGATACCATCATGTCTGAGCAAGCATCCGCCTCACAGCACGAGTGTGTGAGAGAGCAACAGAGTGAGAGAGAGAGACGGGGTACGTGTGTGTGCGCCCGTGTGTGTGCGCCCGTGTGCGTGCGTGTGTTTGACATCGCGGGGTTTGTCAGGAAGTCAGCAATGGGAAAACACACTTTCACTTAATTGGTGCATCGCCCGAATGCCAACAATCAACAGGATGCTGATGCTGAATCTCATCCAAGTAATTCATCAAAACTTCTGTTTACAGTAAAACTTTGCACAGATTACGGAAAGCTTTCTGCCTCACAACACTTGACCTATATCAGTGTACGACTCATAAGAGTTGTTGGGTTAATGAGACAAAACTCTCTTGTTGCAGAGTGCAGCACGTGGCCTCCAAAATGCCAAATCTCATTCCACCTGTTTTCTAATCGCATTTTGTAGATGCAATTGAATCAGTCTTGATTCTGCTTAACTGCTATTGATTATCTGCTAGTTAAACAAACTTAAGTACTATCACTTAGCTGAATTAAGCCTAATGATGGCAAAATGATTGATGTTGCGAACAGCTGAAGTATATAAACAAAGGAATCTAGAAAAACAGCTGGTGCTAGAATATCTTCACATGATGCAAAGTGCTGTATTGCCTTTCTCTTTGGCACTATATAGCCTATATATACTAACCTGAGAAGACACAAACAGAAAGGCAAGACACAAAGACACAAACAGTGAGACTCAGCAGGAATCTAATCACACCGCTCCCTGGAGACCCTGCACATCTCCTTCTGGTCAGTCTATCAGGCTCCTGTGGGCCTCACAATCTATCACTGTCTCCTCCCAGTTGTTTCAGGCTTGACTCATTTAATCCGCAGTCCACCTGCTCCTCCCTCACCAACTGCTGCCTTTAAGCAAGGCACTTAACCACTAACGGCTGCAGTGGAGCTGCTCAGTGGAACAGCAGTAGAAGACTGGGGTTGTAATGGGAAACACACAGATGCAAAAGTGTGTAAGTGTCTGAATGTGAAGCAGGGTGGTGTTGAGAATGAGTGCGTGCTTAGCAAACCTTCCAAGGTTAAAAAGTTTAAAAAAAAAAAATAAAAAAAAATCTGCATTTATAGTTCAGCTTGTTCAGAATCAAGAGCACAGTGGGCCTCTAGAGCCCAATTAAAAAAAGTTAAAAAAAAAAAAATTTCATGAAAGTGGTAATCCACAATTGATTTTGGTAAGATCTTGGTTGCTAAGCACTCATTGCTGGGGTGTTTCTGCACTGTACTTCCCAGAGATCACCTGTCAATCAAACAGTGTGGGCGGGACTGTGACGTCTTTTTCCTTGGATTTTCTGTTGATGAAGTTTGAGTTTGTGTAGGTGGCGCTCTTTTCTTTCTCTGTTCAGCCATGGTGGCTATCGCTGCTCATGCTAACTATCCAGTTCTTCTTCTATTTATACCCAATAAACTGCTGTTGCTGCTGCTAGAAATATAAAACACATCACTTACTGTGTGCCAGAGGATTTTTCCCCTGGCAAGACCTACCCAACAGCAAATGTAAAAGCTTTCATGAACTAGGTATAGGTTGAATCACTATTGTGTTTCAGTCAGCAATAGAAAGTAGCAAAGCTCGGTTATGAATCATTGACAAAAAAGATAAGGCAGATGAATTCAGAGCATAGGAGAAATCAAAATCTCAATTAATAATAATATACATCAGATGTCAGTCCTTGAAGCTTACCCAGCCAAGACGAAGTTGTCACAGGAGCTGACATCACACAGCACTTTGCCCAGCTCAAACTGCAGCTGGCTGATGGATCCCACGCGGTTCTAGGTAGAAAACATCGTTAGGCTGAAAATATAGTTTGGCTGTTTCTCACTCAGAAGGAGCTGACCTGCATCCCCCACCATGCTGACCCAGTTCACTCCTCGTCACATTGACATTTATGGTGCAGTTAGCAACCTGGGCACAAATATGACTTCATTGTCTCCTGGCTACAGTCAATGTTGGCTTCCCAAATTCCCAAACAGCCACTTTCATTACTTTTTTCCATCCAAACTGACACTATCAAAGAACTGATTGCTGGTTGCCTGCCAATGTCTTAATAATATTACACTTTCCATTGTACTGCTGGACTCTTAACTACAGTTGTAACCCACTGTATGTCCTGCTGCATGAATACACACATAGTGATAGCATGCTTTTATGTACAGATGTGGAGTGATAGGGCTGGGCGATATTGACAAAATCAAATATCACAATATTTTAGACCGAATACCTCATTATCGATAATGTGACGATATTTTGGGAATGAGTATTCCTGCTTTCATCAGATATTTGCACAAAAGAAAATTTTGAAAATAAGGAAAGATCATTAGTAATCACTAATGCGTAATCAGTAATAAGTAATGTGGATATGATGAGCAGGTAATGCCAATCATTGTTCATTTTACTCAGCCAGAACAGGCTAATAAGTTCAGAAAATTGTCTCACTTTACTGTAACGCAGCCTTTAAGACCAGGAAGAAGAAACATTTATCTAGTCTCATATCACAATATCGATATTATACCATATATCGCCCAGTCCTAGCGGTCGATACATTCCTACGATAACAACACCAAGACAAAATCCTGTACATGTATTGCACTTGGGGAATAAGGTGTTTCTGATTCTGTTCACAACTACAGCGAGTACAGAACAGTCCAGCGCATCTCAGTTTGGTTCAGTTTAAATGCTTCAGCTGAGTCCGGCCCGAGCCCAGCTCACCTTCCAGTTGGAGCGCACGGCGTTGTCGGAGTTCCTGCAGTCTCGCAGCGTGCTCTTCCAGCAGGGGGAGTCGGACACGCCGGCGTCTCCGTGATATCCCTCCCTCCTGCAGATCCTGAACCACAGAACCCCGTCCTCCGCAAGGACTTTCCACGCCTTGCTCACCTGGGAGGAGATCGTCGGAAGACAGCGTAATAGCGGAATGAGTCAGCATACGTTAAGAGCTGGCGTGACTTAATTTGTCTGTGCTTAACTGAGCTGTGTTGGCTGCCAAACAGACTCCACAGTGGCTGCAGTAGAGTGCAGCAAGATGAAATGCACCAATCAAGATCACTTTAGGTTTGGTATGTGTTAAAGCTGCACTAGGCAGTTTTGCACATTGGCGGCCCCAAATGGCAGCGAGAGGTAACTGTTGGACTTCTATACCCAGAAAACCTGCAACTTAACGTCAGTAAAATGCACACAGCACGCTCAAGTTTACAAAACCAGTTGGTCTGTGATGCTTTATACCAAAGGAAACCAAAGAGATGAGAGAGGAAAAGATCTAACGTTGGTTGCTGGTCACTGTTTAGGAGACAGTGGAGAAGATTTCCTACCAGTGTCCGACACTCGACACCAGAATTTCATTTGGGCAAATCTATGGCGTCACAAATAGAGGGAGTGGGATGCTCGTCACTACTGAGGCCCCACTTTGTGTGATTTAAGGTGATTAGACAGGTTTATTTGTCACATAAAAATCTTGCCAAGTGCAGCTTTAACAGGGTGATGATGGCAGCTTACCTGGGCGCATCGCCCCAGCTCAGTACAGTTGAGATACTGGAATATCTTCGAAGCCAACTCGTACGGCAACTCAATATCAAAGAAGGGAATGTCATTGACCTCATTCTGCAAAAAACAAAAAAAGAATAAGAATGGTTCAGTGTATTCTGAGTGCTCAGTTATCATCATCATCATCATTATCATCATCATCACTATCCTCATACCAGATCCTGAATGAGCAGATCCACCAGCTTCTCGCCTTTATTGGCCTTTTTCAGTGGCTGCTGTTGCACGGACTCGCTGCAGACATGACTCATGCTCTGATACTGCCTCTTCCTCCTCGTCCTCTCCTCCTGGATCCTGTCCAGCAGGGGACTGGTCCTCCCATCCAGCAAACCACTTGCAATGGACACATACTGTGGCTGATCCTCTGACTGTCTTGCCCTCTTTCCCCCTCCATCACATCCTTTATCAACATCGGTGCAACTGCTCCCCTCTGATTTTGAAGGACTGCTGGCCTGTCTTCGGTCTCTGGCGTTTGTATTTTGACAGAAGTCTTCAAAATATCGATTTTTCGAGTCTCTCCGGCCTGGCTGACCAGGAACAAGTGGACACTCCTCTTTCTTACTTACTAGTTCTTCTTTCCAACGCTCCCTGAAGGCAGCAAGTTCATCCGCTGCCATATTCCTCAAGCATCGCTGACGAATCTAATAGCTGTGACTGCAGGCTGTTAGAAAACGATGCTTTAGGAGAAAATGAGTAAAATGCAGCAATTAAAGGAAGACATATTCGGCACCAAAGCAAAACAAGCACGCGTCCTTCTCTATAAACAGTCCGATGAGGGACAACACGTTGTACATAAGTTCCGCGAATTTTAATTCCGCAGGGTTTATTATAGACGCGGCATTTCTCAAGGGATGATTTCACTTTCTCTGCATAACTCAGTGTTCATTGCAATTGCTCTGAATACAAATGCATGTATTTAACTATGCATGGTTGTGTGAGTGGTCATAATCGGACGGACCAAACGCATGTTTTACCCATAAGAAAAAAACAGAAAGATCAACGCCACGTCCCACCTCACCCTGTAACAAAAGGCTCTCCCAGATCAAACCAGCGGAGAGGAGACTTTTAAGAGTTAACGATCGCATCTCTCTTTTGGGAGAAGATGATGTAAACCCCACACCATGTGACACTGTAATGAATAATACAGTAGAGTGAGAGAGAGTGAGAGAGACGGAGAGAAACGCAAACACAGTTAAGGTTTGATCCGGACAGCGAGGGAGGGTCATATTCCATAAGACTAAACGGGGGAGACAAGGACGACAACAACAAGCGACTGTTTGTTTTTCATTAACCAAGATGTGCTGGCTGCCGATAGACCAGCCTCTGCTGCTGCCCGGTGACTCCACCTGCGCCCGGAGACCCTCGCCGTGCTCCATGGCTCAGCTCCTCGCCTCGCGCCTGAGGAGGATTGGGGATCAGCTGGAGAAGAAGAGCTGGACGGCGGCGGGGGGGACAGACAGCGGCTACAGCTGCCGGGGGGACAGGGGCAAACTGACCGGACGTGACCACTTAAAGAGCTTTATATGCACCGCAATACACATCACAGTGCTCGTGCTGTTTGTCACGAGGCGACACCTGTAGGGCGCGCGGGTTCGCGAGACTGCAACACCAGCAACAGGTACGTACACTAGGCTATCACATGTGTGTATGCAGTATAGTGGTATACATGAAAATGTGGGTAAATTGTGACCTCCAGTCGGTGGTTATCATAAGGTAAACCACAAAAAAATCAATTATATTTTGAGAAAAGCATTTGTTTATGTGGTAACGCGTTATTTGAAGTGCACTGTAATGCATTAGGCTACAGGTAGATTATAAAGCCAGCAGTACCATACTGTTGTCATCTGAAAAACCTCGTAACTCCAATTTTGGTGATTTTCCTATTTTCACTTCAGTTGATGCTCCCCTAGCCTATGGGTTGAGAAAGTTCTGCCATCCTTGGGTTTATCAAATCCTTTCAAATCACATTGGATTAACTCACAAATGCGTTGTTATCAAGCTAAAACAAAGCTGCTTTTCTTAGCTTCTGAAAAGTTTACGTTTTTGAGATAGGACGATAGGTAACTTTTCCTACAAAATAGCCTAATTATCAGGAAAAACATCATTAGACGAACATCAGAAAATCGCATTCTTTAATTTAATATCGTTAACTATATTTGCCCCAGAAAGTATTCCATCTCATATTTTTGCACACCATTATGCAATAATACATAATTATCAATAATAATAATAATAGGCCTATTCAATAATTATCATGCACTCACAAAGTCCTCAGAAAGCCTCATGAGCACCACTTCAGGTAGACTGCTACATTTATGTTTTTCCCCCTTAAAAGATGGTGTCTTGATATACTGTAGGCCCAATTTACACCCGTTTGCTACTACTTATCATAATTTACTATACTTTGAATTTCATGTAATTAAGGTTTATGGCAGTCAAAAATGGTGGGTAAACTTGATTCTGCAAATAAAAAGGTGGGTTAAATAAGTTTTGCACGGGTTTACCCTCTACTACATCCCTGTTTATAACTATGTAAGAATGGGCGAGGTGGGTGCTAAATAGCCTATACACTGAGTAAGAACCGCCTATAAGGAAATTATAGGGTGAATAGAAATTACAGAATGCAGAGAAAATTATGTTTGTTTACATTTTGGTGTCAGATGGTGCCCATTGGAAATGGCACAATGCTCTCCCGTTGTGATTTGATAAAAAAAAAAAAAAAAACGTGAAAGATTTATGGAAAATAATTGTATATATTTATATTTTGTGTAGATGGTGCCTTGATGACCATGCATGAGGAAAGAAACGGACTCAGAACAGTTGCACTAAAAAAAAATCAAGGGATGCAAGAAGAAGAGTCGGAGGACGGTCCAGGCGAGGTGTGCTGCATGCGCGTAACACACAGTAGCTTTTTGGGAGAGAATTAAAAATGTGTTTCATAGTCGGAACTGTGTGCCTGACTAATTTCGTGTGTCATGAGGACTTATTTGGGCCTGATATGTGGGCTGCACTGCGAGTTTCACGCCGAGTTCACACACTGAACTCCAAGCAGTCCCGCAGTCAGCTGCGCATCCTCCCCCTGCGTGACTGTCTGACTCTGTCATCCCAGTTATAAAACGGTGATGTCATCCTCCCCTGGTAGTATGGAGGGAAAAACTTACTAACTCGACTCCTTTGAACCTCCACCTGCCACCATATGAACGCACCGATACTAAAATACTAATTAAGCTAATTAGATGTGGGAATGAATGTAAAATTTGTGCAGCTTTCTTTGGAAAAGCATTGGATGGTGCCCAGTGGGGAAAATGGTTTGGGGCTTCACATTGCACTGTACCTTTTTTTTTTTTTTTTTTTTTTTAAATATATAAGCTATAGCCTACTGTAAACATAAAAACATGTAAATAAATGGATGAGGACTTGTTATTCTAGATGGTTTTTCTACAGTATTTAGGTGAAGTTTAGCGTGGCTCCACAGATTCTTCCGTGCTTTAGCATTATGTTTTGGGGGGCAGTGTTAAGTGGCATTATCACCAACACCATACAGGACTTGTGCATAGGAGGCTATGCTGTTATGCTATCTGTGATTTCTGGAAATAAGCTGTTTTTCTGATATAACGGAATTGTAGTGTGAGTGGAATTATTGAAACTGTGTCTTTTCTAAAGTGTATGTTCTTTATACTTAAATATTTCATATGAATTTTGAGTAGTCAACAATAAAAGCGTTTCTGAAACATTTGTCTGCACTTGTCATTACAATTAGACAAGAAAAACACTTGACAAATTAAGCTATATTGCTTGAATTTAATTGAAAATCTTGATTGTGTACAATGCATACTACAAGCAAACAAGAGTGACTTTTTCAAAAGGAAACTGATCAGTATAAACACATCTGAATATTCAAAAGAAATCTCATGAACTGTGCACCATGGTACGATGGAGGAAAATCTGGTATGAAAAATGCAAGCAGAAATGCACAATCAAAAGTCAAAACCTACAGTCAAAACCTATTGAATTCACTGTCTGCACCACTTAGGCTACTGTCTACATGATACTTGATCTACATAATGTGCTGCTATGGCTCCACAAACACTGAATCAAAATTACAATTAATTTCCAAAATGCTATATAGCATTTCTTTTCATTCAAATATGCAAGTATCCAGTCTGCAAAAGTGTTACCATTTGCCAACCAAGAACTTAAGTTACCCACTATCCTGCAAAAAGTACCAACATTTGATTTCATTTTGTATTGCCAATCATTTTCAAAAGCCTTAAATACCAACCCTAGTATAAAAAGAACAATCAAAATTGTATCCAGGCATGACCCAAATCTTAACCTTGTGCTAAAGTCCCTGTAGCCATTGTGTTAATATCGTGACTATCTACAGTATGGCCATACTAAATCCTAGTGGCATAACAATAGCTACATTTACATGCGCACGATAATGCCAATATTGCCAACAGTCCAAGTAAGACAATAATGTGATTAAGCCGTTTACATGATTCTATAAAATGACAGCCTAATAATCCGGTTTAAGTGTGACATGTGGTTATTGCAAGTATTCAAACGGAAATTTCAAACGACACAATGCACAACTTGATCGCATAGGAAATGTGATTATACATGTTACGACTGGTGTATCTGATTCCTGGTAATCTGATTAAAATACTCCACATGTGTTACGGAAAGCATAATCGTCCTAGCATAAACAGAGTATGGTGTTTTTTACGTGGGTCCTGCCTTACTGGCATTATTGTCTCAATCACACTACGATCACATTTTCTGTGTGCATGTAAACGTGGCCAGCGCTAGTAGATCTGGAAATGAGCGGAGGTGGTGCCGTCCTTCCAGCAGCGCAGGGTCTCAATGACAGCAGAGCGGCACAGCGGACACGTTCGCTCACGGTCAAACCACAGGCACAGGCAGTCCTCGCAGAACACGTGCTGGACAGAAACACACAGCACAGAATTAAGCAAGAAGAATTAAGCACACTGTCCACTCAAATGCACAGGTAACACCTCTACGAGATCTACAGATAACGGTTCTTGCTTTTGGCACTCGAGTGGTTTATGCTTTTCTTCACAGCTTGACTGTTTTTTACAGATTATTACTGAGTGACCCTCATGGGCAGCAAGGATCCACCTTGCTGAAAGGTCGTTGAGCAAGAAACTGAACTTCCTACCAGCTCCAAGGGTGCTGCTCTGTATCTGACCCTGACCTCTGACCTCACTGTGGAGGTGGGACAAGTGAAAACAGAAGTTGCCTTCAAGGATCAATAAAGTATCACATCATTATTATTATGAATAGTAGTGGTGGTAGAAGTAGTAGTAGTAGCAGCAGTCACAGCAGGAGTGGGAGTAGTCGTAGTAGCAATAGTAGTAGTAATGGTAGGAGTAGTAGGAGGAAACACAGGAGTAGTAGCGGTAGTAGGAGTAGAAGTGGGAGGAGTAGAAGTAGTAGTAGTGGTAGTAATAGTAATAGGAGTAGGAATAGTAGTTGCAGTGGTAGTAGTAGCAGTAGCAGCGGTAATAGTAGTAGTAGTGGTGGCCGTAGTATTAGTAGTAGCAGTAGTAATAGTACCAGTAATAGTAGTAGTAGTACTAGCAGAGTAGTAGCAGTAGTAGTGGGAGTAGAGGGAGTAGTAGTTATAGTAGTAGTAGTAGTGGTGGTGGCAGTAGTAGTAGTAGTAGTAGTAGTAGTGGTAGTGGTAGTAGCAGTAGTAGTAGTAGTAGTGGTAGTGGTAGTAGCAGTAGTAGTAGTAGTAGTAGTGGTAGTGGTAGTAGCAGTAGTATTGGTATTAGTGGCAGCAGTAGTAATAGTAGGACTAGTAGCATCCTAACCCAAAAAAAGTCACATTCAGTCACTGTAGAAACACTAACAGGAAGCCTACTCAAGGTCTACTGTCAAGGGCAGATCCTCAAGTATGTACAATTCTGTTAAAGAAAACTGATGCATTAAAAGATTTCTTCGCCCTGTTGGTTTCACACCTATGGGGGCTAATCCTGCACCTCCGAGGAAGGAGCTGGGACTCAGCATGGAGAGGCTGATGGGACCTGAGCACAGCGAGTGACTCTCATTTGATACAGCTGTGGAAGGTCGTGACAAGTTACAGCATGACTTGACAATGTTCCTCAGTTTGTTTGTTTTTTTCAGCATTTCTTCTTGTGAAAGGCCTGTATGTGGGCAGAACATTGTACGCTCCTATAATGTTACAAATTGGCAGGTGATGTGGTCAAATTCAACAAGCATTGTAAAAGGCAAGGGAATTGTTTTCTTTCCCATATCTCCTGAAATCTGAGGGATGCATTTGTTCATTTATGTTAATTTGTTAATCCCGCCCCCCCCCCCCTCCCAGTATATCAGTATGTGGTTTCATGTGTTTTATCTGTCAGTGAGTCCTTACCTGACAGAGAAGGGCTATGGGATCTCTGAAATCAGCTTGACAAATAGCGCAGACATCGCCTGCCTCGCTGCACTGCTGGCTGCTGGCCCTCACACCGTAACTCTGGACGAGACAAAAAGAGTGATGGTGAAAGGTTTACGTGTCGAACAACAACTTAATGCTTCGGGCACGTTGTGTACAAGCAGCTCATCAGCTCACTAAAATGTCTATTTAAAAACTAGAGTACACTGAATGTGGTTTGATATAATATGCAATGTTTGTATTGTATATAAGATAGTGAACAATCAAATGAAAGCTGAGCATATCAATGTGTGTTGTTTGTTGAAAAGTGCAAAAAAAAGGACACTGAAGATAAAGTGTCGTCATATCTGACCTGAGAGCTGCAGAGGATGACCATGGCCTTGCGTATGGCGGATATACGCCCACAGATGTCAAAGGACTGCAATAAAGAAAGACCAAGTACAATCAGACTCTTGTGTTTACACCGTAAATATTCCTGTTTTAGCTGTTTTGGCTGCATCTGACCAGCTTGTTATGCCTATTGAGCCTCTCTGCAGTATCCAAGTATCATGTCATGCCCCAGTATCTTTCTCATTTATTTGTTCTTTTATTTCTATATTCATTAAAGCTGCACTAGGCAAGATTTTTACGTAAAAAAAAAAACAACGCCCATCTTATCAGACTAAATGGGGCTGCAGCAGAGAAGAGCATCCCATCCAAATTAAATTCTGGGGTCGGGTATGGACACTTCTCCGAACGTCTCCGAACTCCTCTTTGAATCAAAACTTAAGAGCGAAATACAAACTGTCTCCTAAACAGCAGTGAGCAGCGCTCCGTCCAGAGAAAGCTGGACTCACCAACATTAGATCATTTCCTCTCCTCTCTTTTGTTTCCTTTGGTATAAAGCACCATAGACGGCCGGTTTGGTAAACATGAGCGTGCTGTGTGCAGTTTTCTCAAATTTTTTGAACAATTACCTCTTACAGCCACTTGGAGCCACCAACGCACAAAGTTGCTTAGTGAAGCTTCAATTTAACTTTATTTATCCAGAGAAGTTTTTTCTCTTTTTCAGCTCCACCCTGCTTCGAATTCATACTGTTACACATGTTTTGACCTGGGAGTTGCTCAGTACAACCACAGTCACTCAGCAGCTTCACTGAGCAGCCCAACTGAAGTAACTGGAGGTCAACTGCCTTAGTTCGTTAGTGAATCAGCAACGGGTGCATATCAACATGCTCCAACAGTGACACAACAACCCTGATCTTGGAAAACACCTGATTGCTCCAGTTCTGCACATGATCAGTCCACACCCAGGAAGTAAATCACCCAATTCATCTGAACAAGCCCATCATCGAAAAACGTCATGATGAATCACAGGCGTATTAATGCAAGCCTGGGCTATAAATGTCAACAAACCTTACAGAACACATGATGGTGACCACTGTGCTGTGTAAATGTTGCATCATCGTTGCATCATTACACATCTCACTAGGCCTCAGACATTCGCTGATCCAAGTTCCCCTTAGCTTCACTATGTCGCCTTCCCACTCACTATGATTAAACTGATCTGACTCATGTCCAAACAAGTTTTTTTTTTCCTGAGTTGTGTTATCTAACTGCTCTGTAACTGCACTTGCTCTGACCTGAAACTGTGGTTTGCCGTCACATACGGCAGCCGGTCCGCACCGCCCTGAGCAGCACTGATTCCCCAGCTTGATTTCTGGTCTACAGTCTTATTCTGAAACTACCGTTGACCTCTCTGTCTTTTAAACCCAGTCCCCAATTTCTTTCAGATCCAATGGGCATTCACAGACCCAACACAGACATAATTCTTCTCTGGACAGCATTACAATTACTGGTGGAGATTGCAATATTATTGCAATTTTTCCCCCCAACTTTATCCTATCCAGAGCGGCCATGTCAGTCATTTTCCCTGACTACTTCAGCGAAGATTCTGTCCAAAATTACCTATTTAATGCCTCAGTAATTTGAGACACATTACAGTGATTACTAGTAGTTTAGTTTTTAAGGAATTGTAACTTTTGAACTTTTTCATTTATTCATTATAGTTTTACAGACAAAAATAGGAGCTAGCAGGGCACCCTGGTGTCTTAACCAGTAGAGTGCGTACCATTAAGTCTAAGTCCTAATCACGGGTTCAAATCCAGCCCGTCCCCTTTGCTGCATGTCGTCCCCTCCCTCTGTCCTGTCTTTGCTGTCTCTCTCTACTGTGACTGTCCAATAAAGCAGAAATGCCAAAAAAAAATCTTTAAATTATTGCTGTTATAAAGCAGTTATCCCTTTTTCTATGACACCAGGTTAAACTTGTGTCGTCTGGGGAGAGTTAAAGTGATGTTGAGCTTTGGTAGTGCCTTGGGTTTTGTAGCATCCTGGCCATGATAAAACCCCAAAATCAGCAATTCTCTGTTATCTGTAACTCTCCAATCGTCTCTACTGGAGCCCCGGAGCAACAGATAACACAGAATCACCGATTTTGGGGTTATATCATGGCCAGGAAGCTACACAACCTACCAAGTACTATCAACATTTAACATTACTTTAAAATCCATATAATGGTGCATATATATTTCTTTAAGTTTCATCAATGCATACATTTCTTTCTATTTCTCCTTTGCTCTTATTTCTTTTTCCTTTTCCCGGCGCATCTCTCTTCCATCATCATTCGAGGGTTACAAGGCTGCTATGGCTCTGACCCTTACTATTGTTTGCTGTAATGTGGGTGATGTAGGAACTCAGGATTATTCAGTTTATTAAGTTGCTCTGGATATGAGTGTCAGCTAAAAGAGGAATGCCAGCTAAATGTAAAGAAAAACTAAAAAACACTATCGAACTTCTAGAAGTTCAGCGGTTACCTTGCAGAGGCTGTAGATGATGATGAGCGTGGCTCCTAGAAAGTAGCTGTTAGATGGGTCTTCTCCCATGATGTACTTGTACCAGAGCTGGATGGGCACCAGCGCCCGAAAGAGCTGGCTCAGCTCCTCGATCAGCAGGTAGAACTTACCCTGGACAACAAACACACACACAATTAGAAACCACACTAGCGGAAGCCGCCTCTATAGGTGCTTCATCTAAACTGGGTGCCTGTACGCAGACAGCTGGGACTTGCAAGTTAAAAAACTAAAAGTAACTACTTCTTTACTTATAATGGAAGTGCATTTGCAGAGGAAACAACAAAAGCAAAGGAACCTCAGGAGCCTTAACCAAAGTCTCAACCAAAGAAACTGGAGCACTTTAATAAATAAATTGAGCCAATATGTATTCAGTCTTTCTTTGATCCACTCACTGACCGTCCATAAAGCAGAAAGAGCTCAACAGCTTCCGGGCACTCTTCTATCTAGTCAAGAGCAGCGCAGTATTAAAAGCTTAAAACAGCATGCCTCCAGCCCAAACATGGCCGCTGTCCAGGGCTCCGCAGTTTCACAGCGGTACAGGCAATTTCCCCACACTGCAAGGGAAACTGGCAGCGGCTCTTTCCACCTGCTACCCAGCGCCCACATTAAGCCCAGCCCTACGGGGGCTTGCAGGCTTCCTTGAAAGGACCGCTCCTCCCTCCATCATCACAGAGGAGAAACGAACTTCTGAATAAGTCCCCGCTGCCACACAGTGCGCTCAGTGAATTGGGGACGGTTAAAAACAGAGATGCCCAAATTGAAGGCAAACTTGATTCCCCGATGGCCCCCGTGGCATCCCAGCTTGCATAATGACTTCCTGGACGCTAGCTGACAAAGATTGATGACTCTGGGTAAAGAGCTGCGAGCAGCCAGGTTGGTAGGGGAGGAGGACCTCTGCTAGCGGCCAATTCATCTTCCTTATTGTCCCCTCAGCCTCGTATCCCACAGTGCCCATCACGCCCACGCAAAAACTGTCAAATCTAAGGTTTGGACACAAGCCAAGCAGTTTGAGTAATCTCCACTGCAGGCCGTATTTGAGCAGTTTCCTGCTTATTTGGATTTATTACTTTGTCTGATTTCTTGATCCTCTCCACCATCACACACAGAAACTGACACACACACGCACATATACACACAATTTAAAGTGGTAATCTGCAAGATTGCTGTTTGTTTGTGTTTTTTAATTTTGGCAATGTCTTTGGTTTTACGCAGTTATGGCTGTATTGTGTTTGTGCCGCACTTCCCAGAGATCATCTGTCAATCAAATAGTGTGTCCAGTACTGTGGTGTCTTCCTTGGATTTTCTGTTGATTGATCTGTTGAAGTTTGAGTTTATCGCTGCTCACGCTAACTACCCAGTTCTTCTTCAATTTACTCCAAACAAACCGCTATTGCTGCTGCCAGAATCATAAAACACATAAATTAATGTGCGGCAGAGGATTCTTCCCTGGAAAGACCTACCAGACACCGGGTGTTTAGAACAAATATATGTTGCAAATATAAAAGCTTTCATGAATTGGGTGTAGATTAAATCCCTATAGTATTATGACAATCGGCAATAGAAAGTAGCAAAATGGAAGTGTATTTATATGAAAATGTCACAGATTACGGTTGCTATAGTTGAGCTACATCCTTCAGCCACAGAAACTTATTTTCATTAAATCTTGCTTGAGGTGGATAGAGTGGCATTGCATCCAAAACTGAACCACAGACTGATGTTAAGAAGAAGACCAAACCACAGGAACTACTGTAACTGCCAAAAGTCCCAGAGTCACCTCTTACACAACTGTGTGATACATAGATATGCACTTAGGCAACGCACAACGAGCTGACCTGTCTTGGGCCTGCTGTAAGCTTGCGTGCTATCACTTGTGCAGACGCGCGCTGACTGCAGTGCTTATGCAGGGCCATTAGCGTGTCCTTGGCTGGATGCTGTAATGAAGTGGAATGGCTGATTGTGTGACTTCATGGGGTTCGGGACAGACAGGACCACTTGGCCTTCGCTCTGTGTCAGGTGAACTGGGGAAAGGGCAGCAACGGCACAGCCTGGGAATCTCCAAAGCTATGAGAGTCTGTGTGTGTGTGTGCGTGTGTGTGTGTGTGTGTGTGTGTGTGTGTGTGTGCGTGTGAGAGCGGAGGGTACAGGTAATGGTCCAGCTCCAGGGAGGGATGACCTCACCCCTGCAACCCCCTCGAGGGAGAATGAGCTCAGTTGCTGGCTGCCTTGGTTCTGATAGGCCTGTAGGTCTGTTTATCAGTGGAAAATTTAATCCTAATACTCTGTGACCCCCCCCTCCTCCAACACACACACACACACACACACACACACACACACACACACACACACACAGAATATGAGCTACACCTGTATGGAAATATAAGTTTGTGTGTGTGTGTATGTGTGTGTGTGTGTGTGTGTGCATGTGTGTTCGCAGCCACATACATATTCTGTTGCCTTGGGCCATACCAACAACACACACAGACACCCGCATGCACAGGCTCACCTAAGGAGTACCATTTAAAACCTTATGAATACAAAACAGTGTCACACTGTGACCCTGTAGCACTTTCCTCACTCAGTGGAGTATTTCATCGTAGTTTTCTCTCAATTTTCTTTTCCTAAATCATGAAGTCAGGTCCATAACTTTGACAGTGAACTCAATGTAACTCAACCATGGTCTACTCTATTTCGTGGGCTAGGGTTAGAATGATTTATCAATAGCGCAAACTCAATTTAGATGCCTTTTCCAAGGGGCCTATATGGTTTTCCTGACCTACTCTTTCAGTTATTTAAAAAGAAAAATCCATCCTCACACACTGTCCTTACATAAAACACAATATGTCCTGTGGCTGCATTGCATTACGGTCTACTGGGGCTAATGTTGGTGGAGAAATTGGCATCTCTGCCTCTACTACAATGGATTTCACCCGGGCCAATTATCCACAGAAATAACCTAGGTGGATTTGTCCTTTACGGTTGCATTAGCAAATTGTTTGTATCATGGAAGAGAATGAGCTATGAATGAACCATCATGACTCACTTTTGACCTCTCAAAAAAAGATGTGATGATGTGCGAAGAAGTAAGAAGTATTTTCAGATCATCAAATACAAACGTGTATGTGTGCAAATGATGCTGATAGGTTTCACAGTTTATGCGATAAGAGCTAGAGACATGAAAGTGGATTTCCTACCCTCGATTTGAAGGCCAGGAGAATCTTGGGCAGGAAGAGGACAAAGCATTTCAGGCCGATGGTGAAGTACTTGAGGACAAAGTCAGTGATGCCCACCGCCCAGATCAGATCAAAGAAGTCAAAGCTGTTGATGTTGGGCTTAGCAAATATGAGGCTAGAGGAGACAAAATATCAGGATGGCATGTTATTACAGGCGGCTCAGGTGTTTTCACTGAGGATGGGTAGAAGGAAAAGGAACAGCCAGGCAAATGTTTTAAAAAAAAAAAAAAATGTAGTAAACTCTCTGGAAACCAAATAATAAAATGAACACAAAATACTCACAGGACAAGACCAGACAAGAACAGGAACACTCCCTAAAGGAAATGGAAATAAAAATAAAATGGCTTACACAACACAAAACGAATGGCAAAACCTAAAATTCAAAAGTAAAACGGACACCAAAAGGATGGTATGCAAAGAAACACGCAGCCACTGAATAAACACCCGCTTACACACTACCTGTTCTGCAGCTCCTCTTGGCTGAATGTGTAGTAGAGATACACTATGTTCCCTGCAAGGAACATCATGATCCACAGAGCAACAAATACAGAACGTTCCTCCTGGTGACGTAAAATTGACACACAAAGCTATTACAGGGTGACATAACAATAAATATCTTTGCATTTAAAGCTACAACATGCAACATATATTTTTACATGAAAATAACAATAAAATGAATATTTTGTACATTATCAGTCTTTGTCAGTATGTGGCCTTGTGTGTACATGCTTACATTTCCCTGTTTGCCTGTAATTGGCTTTTCAGTGATGTTCAGCTCATTTTGGGGCATAAACCATTTGCTCTAGGTGTGGCCAGTGGGGAGCTGGGTTGGGATTATTAAGGTGGAGGGAAGTCATAGCAACAACAACAATGGCGGAAAGCAGTAAGAAAAGAAATACAGCAAGCTAAACGTACGGCAGACAAGGCCCTTTCAAAGTTGCTTGTTTTATTGCTGATTGGCTGCGTTCACATCAGCGTCTTCAATGCCTGTGGAGGCTTTACGGATGCCGGTTGCCTCAGCCTAAAAATAAAAGTGTTGGGGCGGGAAATTGACCAACTGAGGGGGAGGAGGGTGGGGTTAACAAATCACTTCCTGCCTCAAGGGGAAATGTTGCATGTGGTAACTACAATGAATGTGGTTCACAGTTGTGTGAAGTGGAAAACGAAATGTTAACATGAATATTAGTTATTACCCGTAATGACACTTGGTGCTTAAATGTGGAATTGGCGAAGGCAAATGTGCTGGCCATCCCCACACACACAGAAATACCTGCCAGAGAGAGGAGCAACATTATCGCTGAACCAGAACTATTATCTGAAAAGCCACAGCTAATGACACTTTTCTGTATGTACTACTAACCACTATTACCACTGCTACTACACACACTGGTTTACCTAGCTTGTGCTGGAAGCAGACTTTAGCCAGGAGGATGAGGATGAAGGGGAAGCCCCTCTGCAGCCAGGTGACCACCGCCCTCAGCTCGGACAGGGCCGGGGCCGGGGTGGACGGGTCCTCCTGGGCCTCCTCCCTGGAGCCGTGCCTCTCTGAGCCGGCCGCCGTGGTGGCCTGCTGCAGCAGAGAGGAGGTCCGGTGCTGCAGGGGCTGGTGGTGGAAGTGGTGGTGGTGGTGGTGGTGCTGGGGCGGCCGGGGAAGGAAGGGTCCGCCCTCGGTGCGGTGGGGCCCCCCTTCCTCCCTGGACGAGGCGGTCATCTGGATAAAAACGTCCGGGGGAGAGCCCAGGACGAGGCCGGCGGCCTGGAAGGGGGCAGAGGAGACGGAGCCGGAGGGGACGCCCACCAGGCCGGAGAAGAGCTGCTGCGGTGAAGTGGGCGAGTCGGGCTTCAGGCAGTCGAACACGCCGCCCTCGTCCAGGCTACTCTCTGATCCCAGGGTTTGGCTACGGCTCCTATACAGAAGAAATCATTAGTGAGTCTGGACATTGGCTTTCTTTTACCTTGAAGCCCTGATTTACTAAAGCCTTTCAGTGCTGGCCTTGCTCTTCCCTGCCGACTGCTGCCTTCGTTCCACTGAATTTTTTGCGCTGGCCTCAGCCCCCGATCCCTATTTGCCTCAGCCCGCCCAAGGTTTCTTCCTAGCAAGGTTTTTCTTGGGAGTTTTTCCTTGTGTGCATTTAGGGTCTAAGGCTGGGGGTGCCGGGTAGGCTAGGCTATGTAGAATAGGTAGATTGTTTGTCTTGCTAAATCTGCTCTTGCCTACTTTGTGTTTTTCGCTATGTGTCCTACAACATTTTGTTCACCATGGATTGTGTTTAGTTAGACCTAGCTAGACACATTCTCTGTGTCAAGTCCTCTGAGACATGCTTGTGATAAAGGGCTATATAAATAAACTTGAATTGACTTTCAGGGGTGCAAAAACGTATATGTAAAACCAATGGCAACTCCTGATTGGTCAAACAAATTGTCTTGCACCCATCACGTCTTGTGTTGACTTTGAGCATTGCAAAGGTTTTTGTACCCACTAAAGGCTTTAGTAAATCTGGACCTTAGTGTGTTAATCCTATAATACATTCTTCTGATGTATAACGCTTTAATATTATGTTGTGTCAGGGTTCCATAAATTTGGTAGCGTTCTGTTTCCATATGGCTAAAGCTATTCTGTTTAAGCATGCATTTTACCATGTAGCCTAGCTGTAAATGAGAGGACCCATGCTATTGTTTGTCCACGTTGTCCTCTATACAAGACAATGCAATAACAAAGGAGCCTGCAGAGACTGATGCTCTTCCCACCTTTCAGAGGGCATGCCATCCGTGTTGCTGCTGTGTCTCCTCTGCATGGCATACCGCTCCTCACCACATGGTCCAGTCCTGTGGATGCAGGTCGAAAAACATCAACAGTGTCTTGCATTGGCAGTTGGAGACCTACTTGTAACCTCAGCTATTCTGTCCCATGTTTTTTTTTCATGCATTAGACAGCTGGCAGCGGTAAGACAGATTAGTAGAAGGTGATTTATGTTTACCTGAATCAGTACACTGAATTATCCTTCTGCACTTGTCATAGTTTGCGTTTGGTTAGCTAGGTGGACTGCTGTTGCTGAAAAGGAGAGGAGGAAGCTTCGTGAGCTCCTGGAAGGATGGACGCTCTTCCTGTATGACGTCAACGCGGACGACTATCTACCAATCAGCGTCCTCCTCCCTCCCACCACACCACATCCGTGTTGGAAATTTGTTTTGATGATGGTGGATGTCAGATTTCGTGGGATAAAACCACACTAGCGGCTTGTTATACGTAATTTTGGACATTGCCGAATCGTTTTCGTCAGAGGAGATGTAACTGCGTTGCCAGGGGGATCTGTGTCGAAAAAAATAATTGTTTTAGTTGTCTCCCATCAGTGTCTACATAAGACTACTAGCTAATGCTAACGACAGCTAGCTAGTAGGCTAACAAAGCAGTCTTTTATGTTGAGACACCGTTAGCTTGCTTGCCAATTAGATAACTGTCTCTAACTGTATGTGAGCAGCTTTCATAGAGCTTTAATGTATGTCAAGAGCCATTTTTGCTTTACAGCTGCAAAGCGCAATGTCTGTTTAGCTTACTGTTAGTGAGCCTACAAAATGGGTTAGCTGATGTAGCTGGCTGGATTCAGAAACTGGAATGCATTTACCTGTTAGTATTTGTGCACCATATTTGTATTCTAACAAAGCTAGCTAACGTTAGCTTGCCAGTTTTGCTTGGTTTTACATTTTTTAGTCAGTCATCAGATAGACACCAATTATTACATATCCCTGACACATAATTTAGTCAGGGGATTCAGACCTGTGCAGGTCTGATGTTTTGGACTGTTCATTGTCACTGGCATCTCCCCAAGAAAGCCATGCCATGATGGTGCTACGCCGATTACTGAGAAAGCGCTGGGTTTTAGGAGTAGTCTTTGGACTGTCTCTTATCTACTTCCTCACCAGCACACTCAAACAGGTACAGGGACAGGTAGCCATTTCTGAGCTTTGTCATACTAAATTATACTTTGAGGACATTTCATCATTTGCTGTTGTTGTCTGTCTTTTTCAGGAGGAGAGAACGATACGGGACCGCACCCTGTTGGAGGTGAGGGATTCAGACCATCGCATCCCCTGGAAGGTCCGTTTCAACCTGGGCAACAGCAGCCGGCAGATCACTCAGTGCAGAAACTCCATCCAGGGCAAGACACTGCTCACAGATGAGCTCGGTGAGTAATGCAGCCAACTGGTCTCCACCACTTGATATAGTGATGATAAAGTGACCGCTCTGTCATGCTGTTTTGTAGCCTTTAATCAATGTATATACTTATCTGTGTGTCTGTGTTAATGTTTTACAGGTTACGTCTGCGAGAGAAAGGACTTGCTGGTGAATGGCTGCTGTAACGTCAACGCTCCCAGCTCCAGGCAGTACATTTGTAAAAGCTGCCTGGCCAACGGCTGCTGTAATATCTATGAGTACTGCGTGTCTTGCTGCCTCCAGCCTGATAAGGTAATCTTCTAAATCGAGGATACTGCCCAGCTGTCATTGCTGTCCTCAGCAGCAACTCAATTGCAAACATGGCATCTATCATGCTATCTATCTTTTGCATTCAAGATGTTGAAATGTGTCTCAAACTAGAATCTTGATATTGTGATCTATGTACATCACAGAGCAATGACCATGGAAAAAAAGAACAGATTAAAATCTGCTTTTGTGCCTGCTTTACACATGCTCTCTTGTTATCTCTGTTCCTCTTCTTCAGCAACCTCTTCTTGAGCGCTTCCTGAATCGTGCAGCTGAAGGCTTCCAGAATCTCTTCACTGCTGTGGAGGACCATTTTGAGCTGTGCCTGGCCAAGTGCCGGACCTCCTCACAAGTATGTTGCACAGGGAAACTTCAGATCAACTTTCACAGACTAAACACTAGACACTCCCAATTTACTAAAATGCACTGGGAAAGTAGAGGGCCAGTGTATTATAAAACTATAGCTGTACAATTAATCTAGTCATCTCGAACCAAGGCGCGATCAGTGAAGTTAGTTGTCCCACAGATACAACCCACACTGGTTCCTTTTGGGTTAGTCTGGACAGAGCCGGTTCCTATCCACCTCTTGGACTATAGAATACACAGTGAAAGTCAATATCTCACTTGTATATTTATCATCACAGTTTTCAGACAGCTGTCAATGTTGGAGAGACATACACGGCTTTCTGTTTTGCTCACCAGTGACTCATTATAATTGTTTGCCTCAATGTTCTGAAACTGAAAGACAGGATAAATAGCGAAAATGGCATTTCCTTTTTACGTTTTATGACTGGCTCTTATGTCACACATGAATCATCTAGAGATATATATTTGTTACATCCGTTCTGCAGTGGCTTTGACCCTTTCTCTCCTTACTGTTGGTTGCTTTTGATCTCGACAATCTAGGAGTTTAAGCTCATTCTACTGTTGCACTTAGTGTCAGTTGCTTTTGACAGGAGTGTCAGGTAAAAATATGAATGTATTCTGGTCTCCTTGGAGAGCTAAATGAATGTGTTATTATTCCATTCCCCTAAACCAGTGGTTCTCAACATGGGGTCTGGGGACCACCAGGGGTCCATGAGGGTGTTCCACGGGGTCCCCAGCAAATTGATGAATTGTTAAACTTCAGCATTATTTAATTTACAAGAAGTTAACCTAATTAGAGAATGTAGAACAATGACTGTTTTGATCATAGTTTCACTGTTATCTCTCTACCTACAATACAGATAGTCATGGAATTATGGACAAAATCATATCTAACAATACAGATATATTCTCAGATTTGGGTCTGACAAAATCGCATCAAATGGGGGTCCGTGGCCCTAACGGTGTGCCCTAAATTAGGGGTCTTTGATACGAAAAAGGTTGAGAATCACTGCCCTAAACCACCCTGGATAAAATTTGAATGCATTACTAAAGGTTGAGGATGCCATGTGCACAGCAGTACTCTTCAATAGTCCAAACAACAAGAGTAATCCACCGCTTACTGAAAGGCTTCAGACCCATTTCATATTTAAATATACTTAATGCTTAATGTCTATACAGCAGCAAAGAATACATTTGTGTGAACAACAAAAATACTGGAATGTGTTAACCTGACTTTTGTTTTTTTTTCTCATGCAGAGTGTTCAACATGAGAACACCTACCGAAACCCTCAAGCAAAGTACTGCTATGGAGAAAGTCCTCCAGAACTCCTTCCTATATGAGTGTGACTTTTGTCTTGGGATTAAGGAGGTCCAAGAGAAACCCTGGGCCTGTACAGCGCTCCTGTGGGACCCCTAAATGTGTATGGAGAAGAAACACAGCCCTTTCCACCTCTACGACGAAATTTGCCATCTTTGCATTACAGTGGCATAGCGACGGAGGTAACCAGGACACCAGACCAACCTCAAAAATGGACAAATACTGTACGTGATTTGATTATTTACACTTCATAAGTGCATAGAACGCTTCATAAATTCATCCGTGATGATCATCAGGTCTACATAGCAGGCAGCTCATCCATCGGGATTCGCTTCATACCGTTCAATGTCCATGAAATAGGCTTCATTTTAACCCAGATATGAGATAATAACAGCTGTTTTTATGTATCGTTGGACGTTTCAAAACAGCGGAGAATGTGTCATAACTTCTGTGTGTAGCGCATGCATATGGAATAGCTATTTAATAAAAGTGACTGTGAAATTACTTGGCTTATAATTTATACTGCTTTTTTTTCTTTGTTTTCTGGTTAATTATTTTGAGGACAGTGTTTTTCTCCATGTGCTAATGGGTCTTTAAAAATGATAATAGAGCATTTTCTGACATGAATGAACATAATATGAACATGAATTCATATTAAAATAATTCATTAGTAGAATTCATAGTATTCTTATGATGTGACATACATTTCCTGCTAACATGGTTTTACCATATACACAGCTCATTGGATGTGGCTGTCATTTGATTCTAATCACCTGTTACTTGATTACAATCGCCTGTTATTTTCCTACGAAGATGGCCGTGTGGTGATGCAACAGAATACTATGAGTATTAGAAATGTAAAGAAAATTTAAACATAGGCTTATTTGTTGTTTATCACAACTAACAGTGATAGGCATGGCCACATTTTTAACAGCTGCAAAACTGAAAGCTCTAACACTTACCAAGATATGAAAATAATAGGATTAAGGTGTTGGAAAAAGAAGAAATACCCCAATATGGTCAGGCATATGATTAAGTGAACATGCAATCACCAAACAGCCAAAAAGAGCAGAGAAAAATATGATATAATGAAGTCAATGGGAGTAGTGCTACTACAGAAGGGTGAATCAAAGCATTGAAAAAGTGGTGTTTGTTAAATAGAAATTAAGTTTGACAGGGTTTCCACAAAGGTCTGGAAGGTATAGAAAGTAATAGAAAGTAAGGTATATAAAATCATTTGGGGAATTTCCATGCCCTAAAAAGTATGTTAAAACATCAAAAATACTGAGGAAGTTTGGAAAAATTAAGGCCCTGGAAAACATATGGCATTTTAAAATGGAAAATGTGTGAACCCTGTTGATATTCAGCAGTATGTTGAGGTGAGGACCCATTTGAAGCTCCTATAGAGCCATCAAAAGTTGGACTTTCTAATTGAATATTAATTGATAACTTAATTTGAGGATGGGGAGGCCCACATTAATCTTTGTTACAGTGCAGTTGTTCCCTTGCATCGCTGTGATGGGAGTTTGACAGCCTTATCTGCCTTACCATGCACTGTCCATCTGTCCACAAATTTCACCGTGGAATACAGTGATTGGAGTCCAAACTGGTGGCTCCCTGAAGATGATCCTTATCAGGTTCTCTTTCTACCTCAGGCAACGTAGACCTCACAAGGGAAAGATGGCCAGACCAAAACAATTAATCATTCTGAAGGCAGAGAAAACAAACTCTGTCGTAATTAGGAAATATATTAGAGCCCCCTCTCATTTTCCTCTCTGGCAAGTTGATTAATTGCTGTCACATGGGAGCAGTGTGTTGCCACTAAGTAACAAGTGTAATTGAACAAAGCCGTTCTTGATATAGTTAGTAAACAGTTTACAGTAAAAAATTGCAAAAAAATCAGAAGTGCTTTGCGATTAAATCAACTGTATGGTTGTATTTTATATTTCATATTATCTATACTGTAGGCCTTCAGTAAGGAATCAGTGACAGTGGAAAATCAGAATCAGATTTTATTGGTCAAGTATGCAACACATACAAGGAATTTGACTTGGGTTAAATTGCATCACACTTCACACATTACTTCTCTAGTGTATGAAAAATGGGACAGACGTTTTTAATGTATAAAAGGTTTGTCAAAATGTATTATACTTGACAAATGAAGAAGGCATTTCCAAATCTATAAAACAGACTTTTAGGAAATTAATTTCAAGTCAGGCAGAAATAATAATAACATTTTCAATTGCAATAATTACAAAGGATAAAGTTTTGTAAAAATATGCTTAATTTAACAATTGTAGAAAAGCTTCCATAAATAGTAATCATGTCTGCATCACAAACTTAAATCATATTGTCACCTCGCTGTGAGATTTGCTGGAGATATCCACTCCCCTCAAAGTATTTTGTAACAGGTGCCTCAGTATCTTTAGGGTTTTTATTACTTTTTACTTCGACTTTAGACATTTGGAACATAACCTCATGCTCCAGCCAGGCCAGATAGAGTCTGGCTGCCTCCAGCAGTGTGTGGCCCCACTTCTTCCTCTCAAATGCGTGCTTGGGCATTTTTGGGCGTGGTGGCTCCGGGGAGCACTCCCCTCCCAGAACATCCTTCACACACACTGCAAGCATGTTCACCATGGAGATGGTATCCTTGAGCTTCTTGTGAAGTGAAACATCTTCAGTGTTCAAGTTATTTTTCTGGTCCTCCAGGACTTCCTCCAGGCCTTGGGCCATGAAGAGCAGGCTACACTGAACTTTCCCCCCGAGTAGAGGGGAGTCCTGGGGGATGTGGAGCTCTGGGAAGCCTGGGGACCACAGAGGGAGATCCTCCCCATTGGCTTCATCCTGGAAGGGGAGTCAAGCAAGGGAATTAGTTTCGTGTATGGCTTATTTGCTACATGAAACACCCAACTGTCCAAAATATCACTATTACTCTCACAAATATGGCTCTCACCCCTCACAGTTCTGTGTTTCTGCAGAGTCAGACAAGATATCTCAGTGTGGAAAGACACAATGAGATTTTTTCCATATGTATATGTAAAAAATCTGTGGGAAAAGTGCCTTTATACAATAGTTAGTTCCACTCGAGTAATTTGATTGGACAGGCGTGCTGATATACAATATGACAGCACTGGGACGTTTCACTATACGTATACCCCCCCGCTTTACAGGTGTTCTAATACAAACAATTTATGTGTTGCTTGGCATCTGTTGTCTCAAATTACCATTACTTGACAAATAGCTTTGTTTACAGAACTGTTGTATAAAAGCAATATCACACTCGAGGTCATGCTGTTATACTGTACATCAGCACGGCTGTGATTATCTACCAGCCGAAGATTGGGTCATCCAACCAACTATATTATTAATAGTAATTTTGTACTGTATGCTAATCATAACTTTGTTTATTTCTGTGTTGTTCAGTTCACATAAGATATCTTTTTATCTTTTGGAATTCTTCCTCACATTTGCATTCCCTTTGAAAGGTCTCCACTCAACTGTTTTGGAAGTGTTTTTAGGGATAAGAGCTTGGAAATTGCCTCACACACTGAAGATGAGTCCATTTTGCAGCAGCTATAGAGTCTTGTGCCTTTTATAACAAGAGCTAAGAAGTTTAATTTGCACGTCATTCTGGCTCTGAAATAGATAAGTTCCAAATCTGTGGGAAAGTAGTTCTACAGTTACAGTTTCTACAATTACAGTGTGCTAAGACTGTGGTCAAGACACATATACAGTGAGCTGTAGGAAACCTAAACGATGATGTTACTTACATAGCTGGTCAAGCACTCTTTGACTCGGGCTATGGTAAGAGCTGTCATCTGTTTCGGCTTGCAGAGCGCACCGGTGACAGCTTGGAAAGGCTTCTTTGGCACATGGGCTGCATCCCAGCTTTGCAACAGAAACACCATCCAGGCACACATCACTTTCAGAAATCCTGCAGATCGAGAATTACGTGCACATTCACAGGTCTTGCAGTTTTCACCAATCTCATGCATGAATTTCAAAGTTTGAAGGAAGTGCGTCTCAACTTGTACAGCCTGACACAGTTCAACTGTTTGACTGATGAATGAAGGATAATGAAGTTGCATGGCCTACTGTACCTGCTTGGTATTTCATTCTTAAAGTTGGTTCCACTCAACGTGCCCAGTTTTTCAATACGTTAAAGCGATGTCAGATACTTATAACAGTGAGTGACCTAATTGAAGTCACTCAAGAAAAGCTTTTATATTCGCTCACTCCTCACAAGAGGCGTGAGAAAGGAGCACTTATGATAACTTCCCCCATCTCTTATCCTTTGATGAAAAAGACATCAGGCAACCCAATCAAGACTCGTTTCCTCTACAAGGGCGAACAACTTGCATGTCATTCTTTATTACCAATTAAGGAAATGTTGCGAACTACTGATGAATTCTTATAAGTATGTATTCAGAACAAACCTTTATGAGTGTGGACACCGTCATAAATTGGTGACTCATGAGATGTGTGTTTTTGCATCTTGAATTGGAAAAACATTTTTTCATGGTTTATTTTCAAGCAAAACATTGGATAGCCATTGCACCAAAACATAACTGTATTCCTAACATATGCAATTGGATATTTGGTTAAAAAATGTACAAAGACAAGAATAAATGATCCTGTAGAGGCTTTGGTGTTGTGAATTGTTTAGGTGTATAGGTAGAAACCAAGCAGGAGACACAGCTGAGAAAAGACTTTTCAAAAGAGTTCATTATTGGCCTTTATCCACCTTACAAGATCTAACACAACAGTGAATTTGTATTTCATAGAAGTGAAAATAATTTCTAAACATTTCTTACGTTGGATCAAATGGCAAAGATAAGGCAGCATCTCATCTTTGTAGATCAAAGGTTTTTAGACGAGTTCACCTTCAGCTTGTCTACTCTCAGGTTGAACACTTAATTTAACCAAAGCCAAAACTCACCAATAATGTAGGTCAACTTGTTATTAATTACACTTTTGATGACATATTTATGGTGTGATTACAGAGGTTGATTAATCCATTTTCTGACCCTCCTTCTGCTATGATAATAAACTTCCTGTGTTTAGATGTGACTCTAACCACAGCTGCCACAATATCCTTATGCGTCAACCTGGTTTGTTCCAGTTTTGTGCAGTCCAATCTAACTTCAATTCATAATTCTACATTATTGAGTCATCCCAACAGTATTTTTACCGCACTGGGTTGATTTGCTTGATCAGATATTACATAATTAAAATGTGAGGTGATGGATTGCTAAAAACTGGTCACATCTTTGCACTACAGCTGAAAAACACATGCAGTAGAATGTTGACTATGAAAGCTTTCAGCACTTTTTGTGAAATCAATAAAAAGTGAATAGAAACCAAACATTATAGAATCAAAAATGCTTTGTGAAGTACACATACATGCACAGCTATAGGAATCCACCTTGCCGGATGGAGCAGTTGTAGACAAACAACACATACAGACTGAAAGCAGCATAAAACATAAGAAAGTATACAAATACTGCAGTACAAAGCTATAAGATATAGACTTTATAGATTAGGTTGAGGTTGTGGTTGGACAGTTACTTTACACAATATATTGTATGTACAATATATAATATAGAGATTTACATTTATAAATAAATAAATAAATAAATTGATAAATAAATATATAAATAGATAAATAAATAAATAATATTTTATATATGTATTTTTATATAAGATAACACTTTATTAATCCCCTTGGGGAAATTCAGGATATAAATAATAAATAAATAAATACTCAGATAAGTACTCAAGTCTGATTGAGGCTACATTACAGTCTGATGGCAACGGATTTGTTAATTCAAATGAACACTTCAACAAATAAATATCAATAAATAAGAGTGCATTAATAAATATATATGAATAAAAACAGTTTAGTCTTCATTTAAGAGCTTTGACTCGCTGCTGTCTGTTTGTCACACACGCCCTTTGCTTCCAAGTCCTCAAGTTCTTGCACCACTTGTTTCATCAGATCCTTCAGGTTGGATATAACGGCCCATCCGTAGCGCTTCTTATCATAGTCGCCGTTGTGGGGCAGCTGTGATGGGGCCGCCTCAGTCGGCAAAGAGCTTTCTGGGTCGAGGATTTTGAGCAACTGCCCTACTCTGCGGAAATGGCGGGAGAGATGGGTCTTGGTGTGCTTCATGGGCTCCTGAAGAGATTCTGGTTTGCCCCAAACAGTCTGGTATTCGTCTGCCTTGGACAGGTGCCAGTGGAAAAGCACCTCCTTGGTGTAGATGTTCTGCAGCTTCTCTGAAGTGTTGGTGCCGGAGACTGTGGCACCGGGGACCTCGGGTGGGATCGAACCGAACGTACTTTCATGAAACGTCTCCTGTAAGAAAGTACAAGGTCTGAAATGAATAAACTGCACTCTTCTAGCATCAATCTAAGCATGGAGTGAGAGTGATCATGCTAAAATAAACACAAATGAGCAATCTTATAGACTTTTTTAAAAATCCAAACAACAGCCCAATTGCAGTTGCTTTAGTACCACCACCACTATATTTACCATTGTTTAAATTTTCACACAAGTCAACTCATGTCAAGAATGGGCCATGTAAATTGGTGCGGAAGTGTACATGAAAGGAAAAGCGAAGTCCACATAAAAAAGAAGGGACACACGCAGCTGACTCATCCTTTATAATGTCATATACAAAGTTAAACAACTCACATATTATGATACCGGTGCAAACATATCAGTTAAAGCTGCACTAGGAAACTTTGCACGTTAGTGGCTCCAAATAGAAGCGACAGGTAACCGTTTGAAAAGTTTGAACTTCAAAACCCAGAAATCCTCTTACATCAGTGATGCTTGAAACCAAATGAAACCAAAGGGGGGAGAAAGGCAAAAGATCTAATGTTGGTGTGATGTTTTAAACTGGACTGTAGAATTCGTAATTCATCAATGAACCACATCTTCATTCTGGGGTAGATAGGAGGTGAAACTTCTCAGCATCTGCAAAGAGGCGTCTCTAGATCTTACTGAATTTGGCAGAAGAACCCTGTACTGTTAGGACATCTATTTTTTTCGATACTAAAAGTGAGAGGGAGGGACTGGCGACTTCCTCTAGAGCCGTGTCAAATATCACAACAATGGAGATACAAAAGCCCATGAGGTCACATTTACACTCCATAACAGGCAGTGTGGGAGGATGAATTTGTAACATTTGTAACTGTAATAGCAGCAGGCTCAATTTGTGTCCCACTGACTTCAGATCTCAGACCAATAGCTATGCAAGGATAAGAAAGACCAAGATCAAATATGTGTATTAAGGCTGTCTTCGGATCAGTGGGTAAAATGAAGCATTTTTCCCTGGGTACAAATACATGAAGACTGTACCTGATGCAAAATAGTCTATTTTGTAGGTACACATTCAGTGCATGGCTACTGTAAGCTATGTAAGAGAGTTAAAGAAGTTCAACATTTCCAGAAAAAAAGAAATTTAGATGAGGATGCTCATGACCACAGGATCATGCTTTGGTTTTACACATAGAAGTCCAGAGGGACCATTACAGTAAATGAGGTGTGTGTGTGTGTGTACGTGTGTATTTTGCAACAACAGAATTACCAGCTGGTACTTACGTATGCCTTGAGTAGTTCAGTTGCCTCATGTGCCACTGTCTCTGCAAGTTCCTTGGTGCCTCTTAACTCACTGTTACAGTCCACGGGAGTTGGAGCAGGAAGCGCTGGCCGGCACTTGACTACCAGGAGAGTCAAGAGAATTACTAGGAAAAGAGATTGTGGTTAGTTTGTTGAAAAGGGAAGTGTTCGGTGAGTACGTCTTTGTCAGAAATTTTACCAGTTAAGCAGTGGAGGCTGGTGACTCAAAACGTTAAAGAGGACAGAAGATAAAAATAAAATTCCTCCCTTTCTTCAAACTGTTATGTATTAGCACTCTGTGATATTCAGTGCAGTTATTTTTGAGTTATTTTGTGATGCAGAGTTGTGATTTACTGTTTTGGTATATCCACTTTCCCACAAACTAGTCTACTTCTACTACTACTTCCCAGAATGTCTTTTGATAACAACCCTCAGGGTACGGGTGTGAACTTGTGGAGAGGGTGATAATGATAGTGATAGTGATAGTGATAGCGGAGAGAGAGTTATTCAGTTGAGTACAGTGAGAGTCGCACCGCTTATTCAAAACACAAACTGTCTTGTGGCTGCATTGCATTCTGGTCTATTGTGGCTACTGTCAGTGGAGAAATTGGTCTCTCTGCCTCTTCTACGATGGATTTCTCCCTGTGTGATTGTTGAACGTCTCTTGGTGCAAAACGGTGAGTCTAGAAAGAAGCCCTCGCTCTTTGATTCGGGTGAAAAACCAGACATTTACCGTTGATGTTTGAGATAGATGAAAAAATTTCTGCTGTTAAACTTAATTGTAGCTGCGCTGGAAATATCTCCACATGATGTCACATCATCTATATTTGGCCAGTTATCCAGAGGAATAAGAAAAATACACCACCATACAACAAAATGGACCAATTGCCAATTGTCTATCACCTGCTATCACCAATATAGTTAAAGTGTATAAACAGGCAGGACAGCTATGGACCAGCCTCCCCTGATATGTGGATACGTAGGCCAACATACTCACTCTACTACTACAAGATATGCAACTGCACCCACATGCACATCTATCTCTGTATAGATCTAGCATGTAACAATTAATACAGAATGTAATATAAAACACGCAGCATTGTAAAAGGTACCACTTATAAGCCAAGATATTGTAAAGATATTTACCATAGTGCCTTAGAAGTCCATTGAGTTGATAATCCATCGTGACAATAGCAAGTCTATGCTCAGATAGAGGAAGTGATGATTGATAGTTATGATAAATGAACCATGAAAAACAGCAAGTTTACAGAACAACTATAACTTTTCATTGGTAAACTGGCCTATATATATTTGAAAGTGATCTCCTCCCATCTACACCCACCCACCCACCCACACACACACACACACATACACATACACACAGACCACAATAAATTATAAAAATGCACCGTTTCCATGATAACGTATTTTTTTCTCATGACAGCATTCATGTCATGACAAGCGGTTTTAACAGAGGTGTGGCTTTCATTCCTTAATGTGATACACCGAGTAATCTGAGGAATACGCAATGTCAACGCTAAATTAAGATTACAGATGTATGTTACAGGCAGGATTTAGAAATATAAACAGAAGTGGATAGGGCCAGTCAGGGAGTCACTAGCTTTATATAGCGCAATAGTTACTCATCAGTACAAAATGCAAAATGATTATATAGGCGTAGAATGTTACAACATTTCACTATGTCTAAGTTGTATCTTGCAGATATCTGATGATGAAGCAAAGATGTCAGAGAAATGGAGAAAAACCACTTGGGTAACTTGGGTAACATATTGACAGAAATGTTAAATGTCAAACTAATACTACTACTACTACTACTGCTACTGCTACTACTACTACTACTACTACTACTAATAATAATAATAACTAGAAGGGCACTCAGAGAGCGCAGACCTCCGCCAAGGTTCGTGCTGTTATTGCTTGTTCGTGAGTCGGATCTGGATCCGCTCCAAAATTTAATGGGTTCTTCCTTGGCCCATGCTACACCTTTCCATGAAGTTTCATGAAAATCGGGCCAGTAGTTTTTCTGTAATCCTGCTAACAGACAAACTGACAAACAAACAAATGGCACTGAAACATAACCTCCTTGGCGGAGGTAATAATAAACAGAATGGGTCAAATTACATATTCATATACATACATACATATAATTACACTTCATTTAATTGTTCATCTGTCACAGAACGTTTTCGTACATCCGGCCTTCATCAGTGTGTACAAATGAAGGAATACGTTCCTTATTTATAGGGGACAGGTAAATTGCCAGTTGAACCTAATTTCTAATCATTGTGGTGTTGTAATCACATGGAAATACATCACATAGAATGGAATCACATAGAATTTCACTGCCAGTCAATACTGTGCATTGTAATTTCAAACAACGTCATCTGAAGTACATCCACCATCCAGTCAGACATACTAAAATAACAATATATAAAATTTGCATTATTCACAAAGCATATTCCAAAACAACTATGGCTATCACTGTGGGCCTCAGGTTTCTCACCGTTCATAAATCAGTTCAAACCAATAGTTGGCAAAAACCTTTAAACATGTAAATATAATCAAGGGATCAGTACAACCTCCAAAGTTATATCTGTTATCAAAGCCACACTTATTAATTTGATATAATGCAACTTTGAACAATTTTCTTAATTCCTTACAAAGTGACTTAAACTTTTTGAACTTTTTTTGGATGGCAGGAACAGATAACACTCTGGAAAATATAGTGTCACTCGACTTATGTTTATAGAAAAGGGATCAAATTACATTCTTCATTCATGCCAGCAGGATAAAGGGTTTTTAGCTGATGTATCCAAAAACACTCCCGTTTTTTTTTTTTTTTTTCATGATTACCACCTCTTCGGTTGAGCCACACTTTTTCAATTCCAGTACATTTTAGATCCTCAACTTTGTGCCCATGTTCACAGAAATGGCGTGCCACGGGTCTGATGCTACTTCTGTGCTCATTGACCCTAATTTTCAACTTTCTAACCCTTTGACCTATGTAGTATTGTTGCATTGACAGAATAGTAAATAAATTACATGGGTCGTGTTGCAAGTGATTAGGGATCTGATTCTGTACTCCTTTCCTGTGTGTGTGTCATTGAATTTGTCAGTTTTCACCATATTGCCACATGAGGTGCATGATCTACAGCAGAAATTTCCCAAAATGATGTTTTGTTCACAGTCTCCATCACTGAGTGCAGGCATGATTCTAGATAACCCTTTTCTCTGAACCTGTGTTCATCTTCTGTGCTACAGATGCTTTATGATTTGGTCAGGTGATGATTTCTTATTTAAACTCGTGCATTGAATCAATTTCTTTCTCGATGGAAAATAGTTTAGAATCTATACATTTCTTGGATGTTAAACTAATCAAAGATGGAGACAAAATAACCACAAGAATCTTTAGGAAACCCACTGACAAAAACAATCTATTAAAATTCGAGAGCCACCATCCAATGTCCCTAAAAAGAAGCCTACCTGTGAGTCAACTTTACAGGCTTAAACGCTGTCATCAATGAATCTGGAATAATGCTTAATATATTGTCTATAAATATTGTTGTTGCAAATAAAGTCTTCCTCAAATTTGCCCATGAAGAGGCATGCATATGCATATGCAAGCAGAAGGGGAACCCATAGCTGAACCATACTGTTGTTGATAGTAACCATTCTCAAATAAAAATACATTCTTATTGAGGATGAACTGCATTAGTTCACTAATAAACCCATTAGGGGGTGTCTGCTCTGCCCTGCTCTGCTCTGTTTAAGAAATAACTTGATGATTCGAAACCCAAGTCACGCGATATATTGGTATATAGAGATGTTACATTGCGAGTCACCAACCAATCACCATTATTTATATCTTTGACTGAATCAATCCTGATAAGGAAATCAGTTGTATCCTTGATATATGAAGGAAGACCCCTTACCAATGGCTGAACATGATGATATACAAATTTGGAAATGTTTTCAGTCAGAGATCCCTTGCCAGAAACTATGGGATGAAGGGGGGGGGGGGGGGGGGCTGACCAAACACTTGTGAACTTTGGGTAAACCATAAATCACAGGTGTGATAGGGAATTTATTGAGCAAAAACTTTGCCTCTTTTTTGGTAATCCATTTATTGTTTTTACCCCTTTGGATAATAGTATTCAACTCATGTATATAGTTCTCTGTGGGATTCACAAGTAAATTCCTGTAATATTTTGTATCCATCAGCATTTCCTTTATTTTTTTGCTGTATTTACTTGTGTCCAATATGGCTATACCCCCTCCTTTGTCACATGGCATTATTGTGATGTTCCTATTTTTGTTAAGTCATCTAAGGCTTTTCTCTCTGAGATTCTTTCTCTTACACTTTAGTATATGTTCTAATTCCCCAAATGTATTTTCTACTTCTTCTTCTACCAGTCTACAAAAAGTATTTATGGTTGAATAGTCAAATTACATATTCCAAAGGGAAAATACAAGGTTCCTGAAAGGTTATTATGTGTATATGTTATTATGACCTGATTGAGTTAATTCACATTAAAACCATAAACTGCCTGACATACTCTCACATTTAACACTGCACATTATGATTCATGAATGATTTACTGATTTCCATTGACAAGGTGATGACTAGGTGTGATGAAACACAGATGTGAATCAGTCTCGGAGGAAACTGTTACTTCTGAGGAAGATCTTACACTACGCGGACCACCTCTGTAAGAAGGACATATACTGTAGATCATTTCCACATAGGGGACAATGCTGCAACTTGGTTTACGGGAAGGTTTAGCAATGTCCGTCCTGGTAAGCAATGGAACAAGTGAAAGTGTTTTTCTGTGACAGTTATGAATGCAGACAACATCTTTCACTCTTTTAGCAACGAGCGACCACAAAGGGTTTGAAGTAGAAAGATGTTACAAGACATGTTACAAGTCTTGGATAACATCATCACTACTGAGTGACAAGATTAATAGTTGGGCAGAGAATAAAACGTTGATCATCTCATTTATTATATTATACATTTTATATGTAATGACTGTTATGAATAATTTTAATACACATTGTGGAAGCGTGGACCATTCTTCATTATAAATAAACTATTTTAATAACTGATTGTGCATATTAGGTGAGAAGATTTGATGAGGTTGTAACAAGTTTGAGTTGTTTGATTGTTTGCAATAGCACAGCATTACATAGGCTATTTTATTTAGAATTCTGTGTTATTTTCTTTAAAAAATTCTTGGAGTTTGTATTTTTTTCTAACTCTTTAAGGCTTTAATGCTATAGATGCAATGTATTATTAGGTAAAAAAAAAAAAAAAAACAGTTAGCAAGGCAGTTTCCTACTGACAATATTTGGGGATTTGTGCAAGGTTTTATTATTAGTTCGAAGCAATTGACAAGGATGTTGAGAGCTAATGGGTAATACTACTGTCAGTGTGCAGACTTGAGAGATGTTATAGACTTTATAAATTATTTGTATCACTCAACACTTAAGAGTTCTCCAACAGCATGTTTCAGAGAAGGGGTTTGCTGGTTGCTCTGCCTCTGCAGCATGTTTATTTATTACCTGCACATTTTATATCTATTTGCATGCTATTTATGCAACTTGAGTGCAAGTTTTACACATTGTGCATCTTGTGGTATTCACTGTATTGCCTAAGTAGCAAGTGGGCTAAGGCAAACCATAAAAAAAGTATTGCAAGAGTATTTGCAAATACTATTTTGTGTGTCTGGATCACAGGAAGTTTGAGGATTGACCTGCCAACCCTGAACTAGAGGCAGTTGACATTTGTTGCAACATGTTGTCTTGCTATGATCATGCATTTTTTAACAACTTGCTGAAACAACATAGACAATGAAGTCAAAAAAGACTCATTTCAATACTATTTATTGAATGAAGCAGCACAAAATTACAAACGTTTACAGAATACTTTTGTTTTACTTCAAAGTGTACAAAATGTAATTGTACCAAAGAAAACATATCTAAATGATATTAGCTAAAGTCTCCGGAGTTTACTGTGCAAATAACAAAAAATAAGACATAGTGTTGTTGACCTTGGGATAATGCTACGGTTAAGAAATGTTGACCCTTTAAAAAAAAAAAGTATTATTAGAACACTGACCAAAGCAACTGTCCATCTTGGAAGCATTTGTCTTTTTTTAACCAGTACTACCTGCAAATTATTTCCAAAACGAAAAATAAAATCCTCAATTTTCTTTTGCATGAAAAGCAACATCAGATCAACGCTGTCACCAAGCCTCACTCTTTTAGTTTCATAAAAAAAGAAAGAAAACAAATTAATTCTTGCTAAAGGCCTTTGACACAAAAAGGGTCGCTCAGACACATGGCGTTACAATATAAAACATTACTGGAAGACTCAGTCGTGTGTTTACAGCACTGGTGAAGGGTGTGTGAGTGTGTATGCAGCAAAATAACGTGTTAAGAACAATTCAGAGAGGGAGAGAGAGGGAGAGAGAGAGAGAGAGAGAGAGAGAGAGAGAGAGAGAGAGAGAGAGAGAGAGAGAGAGAGAATAGTGTATAATACATGTACATACAGTATATCTGCAATTGTGCTTGTGAATTTGAATGTGTGTGTGTGTGTGTGTGTGTTAGGTCTGATTGTGCATTTTGGATGTGCATGTGTGAGCTGGTAGGCCCCCGAGAGTCAGTGCATCCTGCCTTGGATAGGTAAGACAAGAGGCCTCACACAGACGTTTACGCACACACCACAGACAAGCGCTTCTGGTGGTCATGGCAACAAGTTCATAGTAGTTAATACTGCTGTCGATGCAGTGCTAGTCTAGGCACAGAGTTAGCCTCCTTTCCTGCTGGCCTGCCACCCCAGGCTACTAGAGGGGAGGGGTGGGGTGGGGGGGAGCTCTGATGGGATTTCCAAAAATCAACTGGCGGCTGGTTCCTTCCTCTGATGCTGGAGCATGTCAGTCACACTCACTATGTCCTCCTCAGGCACCTGGAAGAGAGGAGAGGAGAGTTGAAGGAGAAGGGAGAGAATCACTGACTTGCTGTATACACCCAGTGGTGGAAAGAGTACTGTCACTTTGCTGATATTTTAGAGTAGAAGCAGATGTACTGGTATAAAAATCTACTTTCACTTTCTCATTTAAAATGTACTCAAGAGTAAAAGTTACTGAGTTAGTTTTTAGAATAGAGAACGTTGTTAGATGTGATCTTTCCTGTGCGATTCTAAAAGGATGAGAGCACAGAGTTCAAACTAAATCCTTTTAATTGGAAAATTTGGAAATTACAAAATAAAGTGCACAAATAAAGCCGGATTACTCTTCTTTTCTTTGCTGACTGACCATTCACTGTGAATGGCCCTACACTTTGTCAATCTACAATCGTCCAGTTTGTGTGATGTAAATGATATGTAAGTGTTTAGCTTGTAGTTAGCAAAAATACAGCTTCGACTTGAAAACGGTAACAGAAATCGATGGACCCAGTGCCATTAGAGAGATATGTAGGTAAAAAAGGGCCAACTCTGAAAATCCTGCATTAATCATAGACTGTGACAGGGACGATTATGTGAAAACTCCATTGATTCGACCCTGCCGATTTGAAAGATTTTAGACCCATTTCCAAATTACCATTTTTGTCAAAAGTTTTAGAGAAAACTGTTTACTTACAGTTGATTTCTTGTATCAATATGTATGATATTTTTGACAAATTTCAATCAGGTTTCCGTGCACGTCATAGCTCCGAATCTGCTCTCATCAAAGTGACAAACGACCTTTTACTTACAGCTGATGCCGGTGATTGTTCGATTTTAATTCTTCTGGATTTGAGCTCTGCTTTCGACACTGTGGATCACTCTATGCTATTGGATCGCCTTGAAAAGTGGGTTGGCATCAGGGATACTGCTCTAGACTGGCTTAAATCATATCTATCAAACAGAACTTTCTCAGTAGTCATGGGTAATGCCTCCTCTTCTGTGGCCCCTCTGACCTGTGGTGTTCCCCAAGGCTCCTTGGCCCCTTGTTATTCTGTATATACATGCTACCACTGGGACATATCATAAAGAAATACAAAATCCAGTACCATTGTTATGCAGATGACACACAAATTTATGTCCCATTAAAAACCAGTGAAGAAGGCAATTTTAATCATCTTTTATCTTGTCTGTCAGAAATAAAGTCCTGGATGTCCCAAAACCTTCTCCAGCTAAACGAAAGCAAATCTGAAATAATTATCTTCGGTCCCCCAAAGTCCATCCCCATTTTACAGAAACATCTTGGATCCCTATCTTCAAATATCAAACCTGCAGCCAGAAACCTGGGTGTGATATTGGACAGTGACCTTTCATTTGAAAAACAAATTACAAACGTTGTTCAATCATGCTTTTATCAACTAAGGAACATCTCAAAGATCAGGTCTTTTCTCTCTCGGCCTGATCTCGAGAAGGTCATCCATGCTTTTATTTCATCTCGTTTAGATTATTGTAACTCATTGTATTCAGGGTTGAGCCAAAAAACCATCTCGCGCCTTCAGCGGGTACAAAACGCAGCCGCTCGGCTTTTAACAAATACTAGAAGACAAGATCATATCAGCCCTGTTTTAGCCTCTCTTCACTGGTTACCAGTTAGTTTTAGAATTGATTTTAAGATTTTACTGATCACCTTTAAAGCTCTTCATGGTTTAGCCCCCAGCTACATTGCTGAATTGCTGCTCCCCTACGAGCCAGAGTGCAGCCTCAGATCCTCGGGCAGGGCTCTGCTGGCTGTTCCAAAGTCCCGGCTCAAGACTAAAGGTGACCGGGCTTTCGCAGTCAAGGCCCCTCGGCTCTGGAACTCCTTGCCGGAGGATCTGAGGCTTGCAGAATCAGTGACATCTTTTAAATCACTTCTGAAAACATATCTTTTTAAAAAAAGCCTTTTATTAATTCTGGCACACCATTTTTGGTTTTTGTCAACATGTCTTATTTGTTTTATTATCTTATCTGTCTTATTTGTTTTATTATTATTATTGTTATTGTCTCTATTGTTGGGGTTTTTTATTCTATTCCATTTTATTTCTGTACTATTTTAATTGCCTGATTTTATTTGCCTCAGTCATGAAATATCCTGTTGCACCCATGTAAAGCACTTTGTGACTTTGTTTTGAAAAGTGCTGTACAAATAAAGTTTATTATTATTATTATTCTCCCCAAAGAGAAATCACTATGTCCATATTTAGGCATGTGGGAGTTAAGACTTATGAGGTCTACTAGAAGGGATTCCAACTGATACTGATTTCCAAATGCGAAAAATGGAAACATTTCAGATAAACCTACTCCCAATCTTTAACTGGTCAAAACCGCATGACATCCTGTGTGTACAGTAGCTTCCATGAAATCCCTTGGTGTCAAGTGGAAATTCCTGTACAATCTGATGAAGACAAAATAGATCTGACTAATTCACTGAAATAGGAGCCGGAGGAGGAGGAGGAGGAGTTGATGTTGCAGTTCGTTCTCGTGAAAGGACCTCCTGTGGTCTACAGATAAAATTAAGCTTTAGATAGTATAACAGGCTGACAAACACTAAATTATCCATTATTTAATTCCAGCAACTACAGAATGATGGAAAACTAGAAAAACGTGGGAGTTGTGCATTGATTGACTTAACCTGATTGCTTCTGATTAGCCTGAAAAGCAATAACACATCTTTCCCCTCCTGAGTTTTCTCCACCTGAGAATTTCCACTCATATCTAGAGTTTAATGTTTCACAGGTCTTTCCGTCTGCCTACACTGGGAAAAGACTATGACCCACCTGAACGCTTTCTTTCTGAACACTAAAGATAGCAAATCATGCAAGTCATCTGCTCTGTGAATGCGTTTGTTTAGTGCTGTAGGAAGCTGAGGTGTGAATAGTTTCTCAGAATTGTAACAGAGGAGGCACTCTGACCTCACAGCCACTGTTTCCGTAATTCTTATCAACAGAATTTTAGCTATTATTAGGACTGTTGCAAGACTGCCATTTCATTACTGTTAACGAGGTTTCGATAATTGTGGAATTCCATGACATCAACACAGTAGAATGACCTTCTTGCTCTACTAAACCTGACACTTTCTGTTTATGTGTTATGCTCCATGAGAGGCTGAACAGAATGACAAAGCTAGAAAAGTGAGTTACTGACTGAAAAATGAAGGAGTGTCAAGACAAATGCCAAATGCATCGAGAATGTCAAAAGATTCACTTTGGTGATCCATGAGTTCACAAAAAGTTAGTGAGTTCAAAATTCAGTGACTTGGCCTGACTCTCTCTGACTGGACGCTATGGTAACACTTTGTTTGCAATGTAAGGAGATGGAGAGGGAGAGCAGAAAGACACAACATTTAAATAAATACACCCACAAGAGACGCATAACAGCCATTTTCAGGCCAAGCGTGGACATAATCTCATAAAATCTGCTCTTTAGCACCAGATCTGTCAATGTCATGTTGAATTGACAAGTGTAGCTGTAGCTGAAGACAAATTTATACAACAATAGTTATTTGCATAAATGTAGCTAACCTGCATGACCTTACTGATTAGAAATGTTTTTTGTTTCTTACAGTGGTAATCCACAAGATTGTTGTTTTTAAGATTTTGGCGACATCTCCGGTGCTCAGTGCTCATTGCTGTGGTGTTTCTGCTCTGCACTTCCCAGAGATCACCTGTCAATCAAATAGTGTGGGCGGGACTGTGACGTCTTTTTCCTTGGATTTTCTGTTGATGCAGTTTTAGTTTCTGTAGGTGCCACTCTGTTCTTTGTCTGTTCAGCCATGGCGGCTATCGCTGCTCATGCTAACTACCCAGTTCTTCTTCTATTTATTTAAATTAAAAAAAAAAAAAAAAAATGCATCACTTCCTGTGCACCAGAGGATTTTTCCCGGGAAAGACCTGCCCGACTCCGGGTGTTTGGACCAGCAAATGTAAAAGCTTTCATGAACTGGATATAGGTTGAATCACTATTATGTTATACCAATTGTCATTGATATCTGGTGCAACTGACAGACGTCAGCTGAAAACAGTCTGCGTCACTTGTGAAACAATCATGGGAGAATTATGATAATCCAAAACCTGGCAACCAGGAAGTGGTCTTGATTACCAATGTGTGATTGATATCTTAACCGAAGAGATGGCAATTTTTCACCCACTCACGGTAAACCGCAATTTTGGCTTTAGTGATTAATTTAGTCACAGACATGTTGTGATAGGTTTCTGGGTAAAGGCATTAAAATGACCCAGATACACTTTTCCTCATAATGTGTAGATAACACAGGCGGCACTGGTGCTGATGAAGGTGGCAGACAGAGATGAATTTCACATAACCGCTGAGTGGCATATGAGAAATCAATGCTCATGAAACAACACGGGAACTGTTCAGCAGCGTATAAAGTAATATTCTTAATAGCGCACTGATGGACCTAGAGTGTCAATGTTTTCCATTGCGTTTCAGTGAGAACAATCAATGCATTAGGCATTCGAAAACTGTACCTGGTTGGTTCTGGAGTAGACTTGAGTTTTGATGCTGGAGCAGAAACTTGGGCAGTGCAGCCACTTTTATTAATAAAGTGAGTTTTATTCCCAGATTATAGATGTTTCCCCCGTGTATGACAGTCCTATAATAGTACTGACTTCATTGTTGAATTACAGAATAAAGGAAATGGCTGTAAGCACTACTGACAAGTGTTTGTGTTAAGACATGGCTGATGACACTCTTTGGTATTGGATTATTGCACAGAATAAAGAAAAGTCAAAGGCACTCTTCTGGGTATAAAAACACATTATTCTGCTGCTATTCCGACAGTAGGACAATAACCTTCATCAAGGTCTAGGAAACAAAACTGTTCTGCAGCTCATTCATGAGAGCTACTGAATGTCAGAAACATTAAAGGGGCAATAGAGCTGTGTCAGAGACTTGTGTAGGAGGAGATACAATCCACTTTCTACTCATTCCAGGTAAAGATTACAATGCAAGTTATGAAGATGAATCATAGTTCAGTTCAGTGTTATCTTCCAGCATTACAAAATGTGTGTTGCAGTTGAAGACCACATGGTTCCAACACTAACCCTTGGACATCAAGGACTTTTCAATGACTTTCCAGGTGTCAAAATTGGCATGTTTTCGGGGTAAGACATGAAATTGGTCAGAATTAGGAGCAAGCCCCATCAAACGTGATCCGCCAAGGGACCGATTCCTCCTCCATTCATTTTCTGTAATGCAGTTATCTTTATGAAAATGCACGTGGTGTTGGCCATGCGAGAACCAATCCATCCAAAGAAGATGAGGTTGATTGCACAATGCTTCTACCCACTTTCTCATTAGTAGTATCATTAGCTGCCCAAACATGTCTTTTGAGAACAAATGGATTATAGCGGTGTCTGGATTTCCCCCGAGTTGTATGAACCGTGTGTCCCTAACTGTCGGGACACTGCCCCGGTGGGTCTAAACAGGCTGTTAACATGGATTTACCAGTGAACTCCGCAATTGTTAGCAATAGTTTTTTCTCAAATGATTTGGATTGAAACTCATTTCTCAAACTCAGCTATCTAAACTCTTTGAATATCAAAATATTTGAGTCAGAGAAAGTTGATTAACTCCCACTAGTCAACACGCCCAGAAGCGGCCAATCAGAGGGGGGCGGCCGCCGCTCTACACAAATTAATCACCAACAGTGGGGCTTGTCTGTTATGTCATGGAGGCCTCATGCTTTACTAATGATCTTGTCACGCCAAGAAAACATGGTGAAGTCATTCATTTTAAAACTGCTGCTGTATCAACACAAATATCCCTCATGGGGTTTTCCACAGGGTGTGAAGTGTTGATCCACAACGGAGAGAAGTCCAGAGAGCTGAGGCATATTGATAGATTTAGGCACTATAATCTAAAAGATCAAGTACTTTCAAGGCCATCCATTCATTTTTCTCAAATCCACAAACTTTCAAGGACTTTCTAGGCCCATGGGAATCCTGAAAACAGTAACATACCCACCACACAGATCCCTAAAACCAGTCTACTGTCAACTCCCACAGGGCGAAACTGAGCCAAACATGCAATCAATCTTTAATCATCTGCCCTCAGTCACCACTTTGGGAACTTTTGTCACGAAACTGCTATGATGATGTGTGCAATATCCTACGTTTAACAAATTTCTCACTGGCCTGAGTCATCTGTGGAGGTTTTGGCTCCATTCCCACAATTTAAAAACTGAAATTTCAATTGATTCAATTTACTCGACATCCCGACATTACAGTGCCACTCTACTCCGCCGATGGCCTACGGTGACCCCAGATGGCCAGGATAAGGAGGTGAAGATACTCACCAGTGCATGGTCGAAGCTGAAGGTGCTTATGTAATAGGCAGAGATGTCGCTGTCAGCTAGAGGCTGAGATATCTGGGCAACGATACCGCACTCATCTAGAGGAACAAGGGCAGAGTGGAGGAGAAACGCAGTGAAATTACAGTGCACACTTCAGATTAAAGTATCACACTCGAGAACAGGGTATGTGCAGGTGTCCCAAAGCCAAATTTAAGACCTTTTTAATGCAACCTGGAATTAAATTTAACCGCCAAAATAAAGAAACAAAAAACTGTCAGGCAGCCTATTTCCAACTAATCATAGCTATATGCAAAACATGTCTGTATTAACACTGTTCAGTATTAATCTAAGAATCAACATGAATGTGGATCAAATTTACTATGAACTGTAAGTGCAAGCAAGGTAATGTAACATAAAAAAGTTAAATCAACACTACTGCTGGTCTCATTCACATTTCACAGGTCATTTGCCTCAGCCTTACTTTCCTCCTCTACTTTGACTAGATCACCAAATGTAAATAATCTGTCAATACCTCTATCTAAATTCATATCTGCATCAAAATTAAACATAAAGAACCTACAAAAAATAAAATAAAAAACAAGACCTCTAAATCTGTATTCAAGACATATTGATACTTTTCAAGGCCTCACATTTAATTTGAGACTTTTCCAGACTTTTCAAAAAGGACCCACAGATACCCTGGTGAACTTGGAGTGTTAAATATATAAATATATACATTTTGAGGCCTTTAGAAGATGTTTTCAGTCAAGAAGCAGCCTTACCAAAGCCCAGCGGCTGTCCCCCAATGCGCACCATTCTCCACAGCTCCCCAGAGGAGCTGGTGAAGAGAAGATCAGCAGGGAACCTACAGCACACAGATCAAGCACCGATTTCTACCAAGCAAGCAAGAGTATATACTGTACATGTACGAGTGCGTTTCAGAGGTGGAGGGGAGAATATGCTCCGACAACAACATTACCCTCATGAGTGCCTGTGTTATGCCGAATTCTGCATCCCCGCCGAGCATTGCATCCCCACCACGCAACTTTATTTCTCTATGAAACAAATGGTTTTAGCAGCATATATTTTTGTGTCATTTTGGCTCGACAGTGTGAATATCAGGTCAGTAATGACCCAAGCTGAAATAACAGGGGATGCATTATTTGGCAGCCACAATCAGTTCTGCCGAATAATGCATTCAGCCCTTAACACTCAGTAAGGACACTTCAAATCAAACTGTGATAGGAATAAAATGGTGTTATCAGCACATGCTTTATTTGATCGAGTTTGGCAGAGTTTGGCATTTTTCCGCATTTAAAAACACCAACGAGTTCGCCCACAGAAATATTGACAGATACATTTCAGACCAATCGTATCAAGGAAATGCTACTTCTACTGAGTCTAATAAAACATTGATGACTCTAAACGTTCATAAACTATAGACGTCAGATCATTTCTCATCATTGATGAACACCCACAAAGAAGATTATATCGTTTTTAAACAGTACGTTGCCGTAGAAATCAGGTGGGGATGCAATTCTCGGCGGGGATGCAGAAAACACCTGCAGGTGCTGCAAAGTGCACAACCGCACCCCAAAATACACACACCCACATACACACACCAAACCGCCCACAAAGCAGTGACCCTACATACAGAGGGATTTCAGGTGACATAACACATAACACATCCTCTGGCGGCCATATTGGAGGTTCTCAGCTCTTGGGCAGTGACTGTGAACAGGTGGTTGCATCTCTAAACATACAGCTTGGTCGTCTCAATAGAATTTAATAGACATGGTTCATTTCTATGCTTTTTCTGACTGGAGAACTGATCATTTTGCCACTAATACATCTGGTCGATTTTGTGTTTAGATTATGTCAGCTTGTTAGGTAGCTAACCATAGTATCTGGTTAGCTAACTATCATTATCTTGTTAAAGGAAAAATCCACCCTCAGATCTTACAGTTATCATCAATCTGTGATGTTTAATGCATTCCAGATGTGTAGGTTAGAGTGTTTTAGGGTGGATTTTGCACTCACTCACTCACTCACTCACATCTCATCTGACACACTAGCCAACATATCTAGTATTTAAGCTAGCTTCAGTGGTGGCTAGTACTTCCATTTTAACATTAACATGTTGCTTTGTAAAATTAGCCTGTTGCCTAGTTAGCTAGCTAACAATGGCAAAAAACAGGTTTAGGTTAGCTTAATTGTAACTTTTCAAGCTACACCTTGAACTAAAACAAATGAGTCACAATAACCTAAATTTGGAAACAAATCTAATTAGCCTATTCACTTTTTCAGGCATTTGTTTTTCTTGCCTTACATACTTAGACTTTATTTGTGCACAGCCAATTCTCCACTGGACCTCCAAGAGATGGCACTAGCTGTGGTTGCTGGAGATTTGTGACAACTGCAAAGCCTCTACAGTGCTGTGTGAAATGTGTGTGTCAGGCGGTTTAACGCCTGTATGCATAACCATAATCATCTTCTACACTAAGATGTATTAGATAATGGGACCCAATATCTACCTCCTGTTTGTGCAAGCATTGTCAGTATGGCGGCAGATGTAAGCTGGTTCAGCATGAGAAAGTTGGTCAGAAGCCTTACTGTCTCTGAGCCTCGGTGTCCATCACCAGTGAGATGTAGCCGTCGATGAGGGAGAAGGAGAAGAACTTGATGCAGTCCAGGTCTTGGCTGGGGGTCGGCGGCGCTCCCTCCTTAGGACTATCATGGGAGAAAGGAGGAAACACAACCAGGAAGACAACGGTGACGCAAAGATGAATGGGAACACATGCTTATGTTTTATGTTATATTATGTGCTGTCATGGATGGTTGTTGATGTTTTTGATATTCTTTTATGCTCTTTGTGCAAAGCAAATTCCCCCGAGGGGCAGTAAAGGTTACACTCATTCAACACGGTTTCTTTTTGAGCCATTACAAAAGTCTGAGGCCCTTCCTATCAAAACAAGTCACACAATGAAATGATTCTTGAAAACCACAACAAAAAATGACTCAGAGGGAAGTGTTGGTTTTGTTCAAAGCTCAAAGCACAAAAGTGTCAAGTTTTAGCAAATGGTTACAACATTGCCATGTTGACAGATACTCAGATACAGACAGACAAGTGGTGCTAAAGCAGATTTTGTCATTGTTTACACCTTGGGTAGTTGTATATGCCATTTCCGAGAGAGAGCTGAGAGTAATAACTCCATTAAAAAGGGTTGGATATGATTGAAGCTTGGATACATATGTAGATGATAAACCAAGCTCCTTAGAAAACAAACAAAAAAAAAAATTCTGAAGCAGAGGCCAAATATGTGCCGCAGTCCTGTCACATCCAGGCCAATGTAACCCTGCCATTTTTGAGGATTCTGCTCCAAAGTGATGGATAAATGGTACAGACTCTGTATACATGACCTCACATGCCCTCAAGCTGGGCCAAAGTGGTGGTGCAACTTTTTTTTTTTTTAGATCAAACTAATTAAACCCATATATAACCTATCACAAATTAGCCTGTTGTTACTGCCCATTGTCAACATCGTCAGTTCTTTAACATCACCAGATGTATCAAATATGTCAAAAATGTAAATTTAACACACTCTTATGTCCAAGTTCTCCAAAATCCCCAATATGTCTCTCATCTCACTGGAGATTAAACTGGTTTCAAATAATTTATCTGGCATGACATGGCAAATTTAGAAAATATTAAGTGTAGCATGCAAGGGTATGACTTCATTAACAGCAAAACAATGACAAGCCAATGATCCTGTGAGCCAAGGAGTCTTTTTGGAACTTGTGCTGCCACCTTGTGTTTCAGACAGGTACTTCAACAGAGAAGCAGTGGGAACTCACCTGTTGGAGTAGAAGAGGACGTCGATCAGAGTGGTGGCGATAGACGGCAGCGTGTCTGGGTCCAGAGACATCACACAGAACTGGTTCTGGGGGATCAGCACCGGGTGAACCGTGGGCTGGATGGCTGGGAGCAACAAGGACAATGTCGGTTTGTAAGAACAGCTAACCTACCTGGGCCGGGTTCTCACATAAAGCCTGGCAGAACGGAGGCTTTTCTGTTGCATTAAATACCTTTTCATACATTTCAAGAATCTTATTTTCACGTGAATATATTACTTCTCAGCACAGGTGTAGATCTGGGGGAGACATATTAGGAGGAGGATGCAATAATTCTCCCTTTCTCTCATGCCTGCATACTTTTCTCGTGTAAAATAAATATTTTCTTTCAATCTTCCTGATGAAATGAGGGAAATTGGAGTTGTGTTTAGGTTACTACTATGCCCATAGCAGGTCAGCGTGATTTGCTGCCCGGCATGCTGATCTCTTCCTCCCCCCAAGTTGAAATGAAGCCTACAGTCTTGCTTCTTAGATAGAAAATCATGAGAAATTGATTTTGGATATTATTTTGCAGCACAACAGAACATGTAAAAAGTCAAAGGGTGGACAAACTGTTGAGCATGATTGTGTGTACTGCCCGCATTGTACAGAATGTACTGTACCTAACAATGATGTAAAGAGCGTTTCCTGCAAAGGACACAGTAATTCAATTCAATTCAATTCAATCATCCCTTTGTGTTTGCCACCTACTGCGTTCCCAGCCTGTTTGCACTGTTTCCAGCTAACATACATTATAAAATGTTTGTTTAAGTTAGCAAACATTGGCCTTGGCACACCAGGTGTTCTTGGACAGCAGGTTCCTCTTGTCTTGAACACACATTTCTTTTCACTTACCTTTCTGTGACTCTTCATGATGCCAGGCAAGATCGATCAATGCCAGAAAAAGAGGTGAATTCATACACAACAGCTGTACGGTCTTCTCATATCTGGTCCTAAAGCATGTGACCATTTTTTCAGTGATGGATAAACTATTCATACTCTGTACACAAAACCTCAAGGTGGTGCTACAGGCTTTTCACTTTTCTTTTCTGAGACAAGCTGCATCAGTGCCAGAGAGGTGGGTGAGTTCACACCAAGCAGGACTTTGACCCGTACCTTCCTTGCCGTTCTTCTGGAGGCCGTTGTGAACGTCCTGACAGTGCACAGGCACAGACTCTCCTCCCACCTCTCTGTAGATGTTGAACTCCTCCTCCAGAGTGGTGATGACTATAGACAGGTCTTTCTCCCTCACCTACACAGAACAGATGTGGAAGAGGTTTCAAAGCACTTACGAAACAAGCATAAACTGAGTCCACAATCAATTCATTTGCCATGCAAGATCAGCGTACATTAGAGTGTTGTTTCAAGCCACAACAACACTGGCTCCGTTTGTTAAGGATACAAAAGGGGATATCCGTGTATCTGTGTTCACTTTGCATGTCAACTATTAATATGCTTGCTGACAGAAACGTCTGTCAAGGTGTTGTCCATTTCTGTCCACTTAACACTTTCACTTGTCATCTATCAACTAACTTTTAGCGCCCTCAGCTCTGTTGGGAATTAATTCCTTACTTGTTGAAATGGTGAGTAGACAAAATTAAGTGTGGCTTCTTTTGCTTGGCAGCACTCTGCAGGTCAAAGGCTTCTTTGCCAGACAAACTTTACTTTAGCATTGCTCCCAACTAGGGCTGAACGATTTTGAAAAAATATCTAATTGCGATTATTTTGACTGATATTGCAATTGCGATATGATTTGCGATATTAGAGGGAATGATAATTTTTACATCATTATTATTTAATTTTCATTGAAAAACATATTAAAATGATTATGGTGTGATTTTTGCAGGGATCTGTACCAAACAAAGATGTTTTCTTAAGTCTGTAGAATATGATGTGTGACACTCTCTGAAGCACGACAATATTTAATTTAAAATGGTATTTTGACACACATTTCGCCTTTAACAAATATTGCGCCTCCTGAGATTTGGAAAGTGCAGTAGGCCATATTGCAATTTCAATAAAATTTTGATTAATTGTTCAGCCCTACTCCCAACAGCTCTAAATTATAAAATATCAAATATTTCCAAGTGGCCCTATCATTTTTACAAGAAACATGCGAACACTGAATGAACTGGGTGGACTGGAACTTAAAAAAATAGGTCGGACTCACCAGGATAAAGTCCGTCTGATAGGTGGAGAGCATGAAGACGGACACGTGCTGCTGGGCCAATGGGGCGATGACTGACTTGGCGATCTTGGTGACCCCCACGGCCTGGGAGCTGCTGGAGGCGTTGCCATTGGAGACCACGTTGAGCGGCAGCCAGATGGAGCTTTCCACCTGGAGATGCTCTGAGGGCTGGAGCTCTGGGTGGGGATGGGGTGGGGAGCGGGAGAAGGTCGGACGGTCAGTGAGTCCGCAGCGTCACATACTGTATGCATGGACTCATTACACTGCATTACACTGTTGTATTACACTAAACATGCACTCTTTCTATCTCCCTCACTTAAAAAAAACAGCTGCTTTACTTTCAAGGTAAAAGCAGACCACTCATTTAAAGTAATAGTACAACTAGAGCACTAATGGGAAAGGCAGCTACACATTCTCCTCAAATGAATTTCCTCATTGAGGAGGAGCTCATTTTGCAGGCACAGAACTCCCCCAGTGTGACTAATATGTTGAGCAGGGTTGAAACTGATAAATACCTTATCATGAGTTTATCTTATCAATATTGCGATGGAGTATTTAGGTTCGCGAAGGTGTGAAACTCTATGAGGCAGCTTTAAGTGTTGTATACAGTCTGCTTCCTGTTGTTGCTGCCTAGTGTAACGTACCCCCACTTCCTCTCACACCGCCCCCCCTCTCTCTCTCTTCCTTCAGTGCCATCAGCACAGAGACCTAAAATGCTCCCCAGCTATTTATACCGTACAGCTACACAAGTAAAAATTATGGCCAGGATATGCCTACACCGCAACATGCTTTATAGGCTATTCAGCGTGAGCCGATACCCACGCATGAATGTGCACGTACACACGTTGACCTAATGGGAGGTAGAGCAGGGTTAAAGGTCATAGTTCAACCAGGGTCATCCTTCAGACTCGGCTGTATCATCTCACACAGGATGGGCAGTAAAAGCAGAAGCGTTCACGCAGCTGGGCACGTCGCTGAGCCAAAATGGCAGGACAGGATACTTCACTCTCCTTTCCCAGGACAGGACCCGAGTGGAAACTGGCAGCTACCTGGGAAACAGGTGCCTATCCAGGAAGTAAGCAAGAAGTTGGGAGAACGGGACATGGGGGTGCTGACCTAGCGAGATGTGCAGCGCAAGCCTTTTCAGCGTTGTTGGAATAACAAGTCGAAATAATAACACGCATTCTCCGTTTTCCTAAAAGCATCCGTAGCTTCCTAGCTCTTCATACACTGTTGGAATTGTATAACAGTGCAAAAAAACATTCTGTTTGAGGGAAAATTTTCCCCGGATTTCCTTCAAGACGCATTTACATTTAAAATCATGCAGAACTTACAAAACTTTTGGGCCAAAAAAAAAAACCCCAAAAAAAACATAAATAATGATGAGAGCTTTTGAGCTACCGTTCAGCTCACTAAAAACACTGTCAAGCAGCGTCTACTCCCTGCTGTGAAATGTCTTTTCCTTTTCTTTTGCTCTACTCCCCTTCAAAAGGGCCACTGTTCTGGTTGGCATAATTTGTCAGAGGCAGCCCCTGGTGGCTTCTCTACACCAGCTTTCACCTCTTAAAATAGACACACAGATAGAAGGGGAGAGAAGGAGACGGAGAGAGAGAAACAGAGCAGGAGCCGGAGGCGATGTATGCCTTTAACAACTACATCCATTTCAAAAGACTTGGACGTAAGCGGCTGGATGATAAGTGGAGGGAACAATAGAAAGCACACAGGAAGTTGTATTGTTGACTCAAGACCCAAAGAGTGTAGAGGGAGAACATAGGGTGTGTTCTAACTGTAAAACAATTGATAAGCAAAATATTGATGATTGATTGATAGATCACTAATCAGGCTCTCCTCTGGGACATTCAAAAAGTTGCCCTATGGTGTTTTTGTGTGGTGTTTTGTACTATATCTACTAGTGGTATTTCTACTATTACTAGGGCTTATGGAAATAAATGAAAAGGTTTGCATGTAGTGCTGACCAAAATGGGCTCATTCTCCATTAAACTTGCCTATATCTGAAGTAACAGGGCTAGCTGTTTTTCTTTGGAGCTGCACTAGGCAACATCGCAGGTTAGTGGCAACCAATGGCAGAGAGAGGTAACTTTGAATTTTATAAAAAAAAAAAACAGAAATCCTGTAACATGACGTCAGGGAACTGCACACTCATGCTCATTTTTACCAATTGGCCGGTCTGTGATGCTTTATACCAAAGGAAACCAAAGAGACGAGAGAGGAAAAGATCTAATATTGGTGAGTCCAGCTTTCTCTGGACGGGAGCTCTCGCTGCTGTTTGGGAGACAGTTTTGTTTTTCATTCTTAAGTTTTGTTTCATCACTTTCTATGTGGAGAAGATTTTTGGGCGAATGGGACGTCTCAATTAGGGGAGATGGGAGGCTCTTCTCTATTGCAGCCCCACTTTGTGATTCAGGCTGATAAGACAGGTGTAGTTTTATGTAAAAAATCTTGACCAGTGCAGCTTTCATTTCTATATGAAGAGTTACGCTCCAAAATGTGATCTCCATCATTTTCAAAATATGACACCCACTCTCCCATATTGACTGCTGGCATGAAGGTTATGCACATTATGGGTTAGTATTGCAGTTAGGAGTCATCTTAAGACATCTGCTTATAAAACTGTTTGTTTTTTGCGGACAGAATCATATGTCAGATGAATTTCAGGTAATAAATCTTTTTCCAAAATGGATATACAGAGTTTTGGAAGGAATGAAACCCTTCGTTTGGTTGTTTATACCCATTGTACCTGGTGAGGTCTGTGAGGGTGGAGGAAACAAGGAAGGAAGGAAGTAATATTAGAACGGTAAAACAACAGAGCCCTAATGGTGGTCGCATGAGGGTCTCGGAGAGACGCCTATCTGGTTAATGTGATGAAAGCTATGTGTGTGTGAGAGTGTTTTACCTTTGAATCCTTCTTCATCAAGGACAACTGTGTAGTTCTCCGGTGTCTCCGTCAGACTGAAAAACTTGCATCTGAGACGGGAGAGGAAGGACAGATGGGGAGAGAGATGAGGCGGGAAATCGAGAAAATGTGAAAGACAGGAGATAAAGACAGGAGATAAAGAGAAGAGAGAGTGTGTGAAAGGACGGTGTTATTCATCTACAACCAACAAAAGGAGATTCAGATTTTCATAATAACAGTTACCGGGAATCTAGTGAATAGAGGTCTCCGAAACACACATAGGGTTCAGGACTGGCTGGCATTCATTAGCACAAAACCAAGCCAAGCTCAGCGTTATGCCAATATCCCCCCTTTGTCTACCGCGAATGGTGGGTAACCCATCAAACTGGGGCAGCTTCAGTCACCCACTGCTGTATTCAAAGAAAGAGTCAGGCAAGACCGCTGCTAATGTGATGATATTTGAAGTCACTGGACTGTGTGTATATGCTGTGAAACTAAGTTGTAAGTTGTCCATACATCTCTGCACCAGTATCACCAAGGCATTCGTCTACTGTACTTTGTCACTTTAGATATTTGTCACTTGTCACATCATTATTAGGCTTGGAGCCAAAAACCATTTGCTTTCAAAGACTGCTGCTTGGTCTGGCCGCAGTGTTCGGCTCCACTGAATGTTGCCATTGTGAAACAGTGAAAGAGGGAGGTGGGGGACTATGGGTAGAGAAACAAAACAAAAAAATAGGCCCATGGGGACTGGCATGGGCCGAGGAGGGAAGTGTTCATGTAAAACACAGACTTTTGCTGGATAAAATCAGCTTTTGGAACCAATATGCTTCAATTCAAATCAAGTTTCTGAATACGAAAAATGTTCTTTTTCCATAGCCATAAAAATGTCTTGTGTAATGTAATAGCACAAACAAGGAAACTGGAGTAGAAACGTCAGGTGCATGTTGCACTGAGGGACAGGCAATAGGAATTGATTAATGTGTAATCCAGGAGCCTGACATGCCCCACAGACAGCAGCCTCTTGTTCACTTTTACAGTCAGCGACTGTAACGAGGCGAACCAGTGCTTATCATCTGCTGACCGGCCCAGGCTTCAGAGACTTTCAGTCTATAAAGAGACTGTTTCGACTTTTTTGGGCTGCAGGAAGCTTGGGGTTTCAGGTGTGTTTTAGGTAATGGGTGGGATTTAATAATGACGATAGGTTGTTTAATTGCATTGAATGCATAAATGCTGCAGGCAACTTCGCAAATTAATGGCTCCAAATGGCAGCGAGAGGTAACTCAAACATTTGAACTTCAATACCGAGAAATCATGTGATGTGACACCAGTAATTTGCATGTTAATGTTCACCAACCCGGCCGGCCTGTGATCACTTCATATCAAAGTGAAAACCAAAGACACGGGAAAGGAAAAAGATCTAAGAAGATCTCCGGCTTTCTCTGGACGGAGCGCTGACTCGCTGCTGTTTAGGAAACAGTTTATATTTTGCTCTCAAGTTTCACTTTGTCACTTCCTGAGAGGATTTCCCGCCAGTGTCCACAGAATTTCATTGAGGCAAATCTATGGGGTCTCAATTATTGTGGATGGGACACCCTTCTCTACTGCAGCCCCAATTTGAGATTTAGGCTAGGACGATGGGCGTATTTTCACATAAAAATATTGCCTAGTGCAGCTTTAAAAACAAATAAACACATCTTTGCCTTTCCTTTAGATATACACCTTAGTGTTGGGATAAAGGATATTCACTGACAGCTTTCAGACGAGGCAATGCCTAGAAACCAAGGCATGCGTTAGAGGTTCAAAGCATCACTCAGCCAAAAGAAAGCCTTTGACTTGCAAAAGTCTTGTTGTCGATTTACTTAGGCTTTTTAAACTTTGTTTGAGTGAGGCTGTGAGCTGTTTCAACATGGGAAACCTCTCTTTGCTTCATTTGAATCCTTAAAAAGATAGCGCTGCACATTCCTGTTTTCCTAAAATGCGTCACCGGAGCTACATGTTCCTCTTCCTCTGCTTATCAGTCAACTGAGGCCATTACAGTAGAGTCCAGAGTGAAACCGCTCAACTCCTGACTCGGCAAAAACTAATCCCCGCTATGAGATGGGACAATCACTCCACAGAGAGAGAGAGAGAGAGAGAGAGAGCGAGAGAGAATACTGTAACACTACCGGTGGTGCGAGCAAGCTCAGCAGCCTATTGTGTCCTGATACCACGCTCGCTTCCTGCTGACCTTTCACCTTCCCCAGCTCGCCATTTCCTGCAGGTAGCGTAAGCCAAGCATCTCTCCAGCCAGTGACCATGATCAGGTGTAGAGCTGTGTCACACTGTGATTTGTTTTGGGGCATTTTGAGAAGAGGCGCTATCAGAATTCAATTAGGTTTATCTCTTGTTTAACTATTGCGAAGCAGCCAATCCTCGGTATATGCTAACACAGCACAAAAGGCTTTGGTCGATTGCTCTCCAGAAACTTGAGGGCAAGAACATTTCAGTGTTAGTGAGGCACGCTGAAAATAAGTCTACAGATAGCGGTCTAACCTAAGCCACGATATATTTTAGGATACTGACGCGCAAGATCCGAAAATTCATTTGTCATGTTATTCCATTGTGATTGCATTTCTATTTCTACAGCGTGGTGTAACGGTGACACGCGGCCTGTGTGTGATGACTGGTGGTAATGAGTGCGAAAAACAAGTTCCTTCTATCGAGGCGTGAGGGAACATGAGAGGAAGAGAGAGCAAGAGAGGGAAATAATGACAAGAGACGAGGTAGCAACAGGTAGCGAGGGAGCAGCAAGGCAGGGAAGATGGAGGAGACTTTGAACACCAGGCACGCAACACCCTGGACTTTGATCCAGCTATACATACAAAGCAATGGGTGGTGGAGGAGAGAGAGGGGTGGGTGTGTGTGTGTGTGTGTGTGTGTGGGGGGGGGGGGGTCTGCAACTGATGCTCCAGCTGAGGAAATGCGATAAGACGGGAACGAGCTGATGTTGTTGCAAGTGTGCGGAGCCCCAAGCTATCGCCGCACCATCTTCAGCGGGCGACCAAAGAGTCCGCTACCTTCACAGCGTGCTGCAGGCCGATCTATAGGGTGGTGGACTTGTGCACGTTCTCACGGACTCCTCTTTTTTTGGAACAATGGGGAAAGTTTACCCTGAAACTCCCTCCCTGGCTTGTTGTTAGAGGGACCAGCCTTGTGTAAACAGGGGAGCGAGTGAGCGCCCCCCAACCTTGACAGGCCAACTGAAGCAGACAAGTGGAAAACTCCCCACTGGGTTTTTGGCTCGGCCGAGGCATTGTTGCGGGCCGCGCTCTCGTTAGCGAGGAGAGGAAGGAGGGCTGTGTGAAGCCTGCAGGGCCGAGTCCACAGCAGGGTGACACCGATAGATCAGGCCGATATTGGACCTTTTATTACATGGTAATGTAATAAAATATTATATTAGCCAGTCATGTGGTTTGCTGCCGATATGATGCAGGCTCTTCCCTGATTACAGCTACAGAAAAACAGGCTGTAAAACCTGCAATGAAATTTTAGTTTCTTTGGACATTTTATTAATTCATTTAATTATTCAATAATGGTTTTTGTAAGTTAATTCTTCATTTAAAGGCAATAATCTATCCCAGAGTTTCCCTACCATTGAATAACTGCTGTGGGTCACCCTGCCTTAAAGAGCTGCTAACACTAAAAGAGTCTGGGTTTCAATGGAGAGTTTTAGTGTCCCATGACGCGTAAAAGCCGTTTCAGAGGCTTTTCCACCCTGACAAGAATAAAATTCTTGTCAGGGTGTATTTTTTCGGCATGAAGAGAAGATATATCAGCTCTCAGCAGCTTCAGTACAAAAGTATCAAAAGTATCTGCCTTCAAAAACCAAAATCAGTCAAACCCTATAGTCGACAGTGTGTGTGCCTGCGTGTGCGAACACACACCAGAAGTAAAACGGGCCAACTCGTAGGTGAAAACAGAAGGAAATATTTGCAAGTTTGTTCTTTTCTTTGTGTTAACACACCCATAGACTACAAATAGCCACTCAAGGCCACAAAGCAACATAAGACTACAGAGTCTACCAGCCTGCAAGCCTGTGGTCAGTATTTCTCAGTCTGTTGTGGGAAGATTTATCCTCAAACCCGGGCCTTCATAAGAAGCTGAACATGCATGTCTGATGCAGACATGCAGACATTTTTGCAAGTGTGCATAGAGATACACACACTCACACACACATTTGTATTGCGATACTTGTGAGGATCTTCATTGACTTCATTCATTCCCTAACCATAACTTTAACCCTTACGATTGCATGCCTAACTTTTAACCCTGACCTAAACCTAATCCTGATTCTAATCTTGACCGTAAACACAATTCCTAACCCTAAACCAGCCCTTTAAAGTAGCGAGGATCAGCAAAATGTCCTTACTTTTCAGGATTTTCCTCATCTCTCTGTCCTTGTGAGGACATTTGTATTTATCATAAGTATAGAAATACAAGAACACACACACACACATAGACACAGGTGGTCTTCACAGACTGACAGTGTAACAGACAGTGGGCTGGGAACAGAGATCCTGCATGCTGTGCCTCATCATATTTCTATTCTAGACAAAGGGGGGTTCCTCCGACTTCTTTCATCCTCTAACACCGTTAACATCAGTCATACAAGACTTCAGCTGCGTTCGATGATGCTGGAGAAATACTGTATCTGCCTAGTGAAAATTTGAGGATAGGTCTATAGCTTCTGGAAGCACCGTGCCAAGTGATTACCTCCTTAAAATTCTGGTCAGGATTGTCTGCTTTCAAATCACTTTGTGCTCACTCTGTGGCCTGGTGAATAGCAGGGGCCTGAGAGAGGGAGATGGCTGAAACCAAACCAGGCTATTAGGCTTGTTGTGCTCTACGATTGTTTTGAGTTGCCATGAACGCAATCTCCTCCACCCCTCCCCACCTCACACACACACACACACACACACACACACACACACAAAAAAAACAGGAAAAACAACAGGGCAAAACACAACTAGCCTATACCACAGCCGGATGACATAACTCCAACACACAGAAAAACACATGCCTGCTAATCGAAGGAAGTGCAGCTCGAGTGCAGCTTGCATGGTATTTCTGGTGCATTCTGGGCTCAGCCTTGTTGTTTCACATACTCAAGGCTTAATGGCGTCTGTTCAAATGACCATGCAGTCCCACGCCTTGAAAAGAAATACTGATTGACTGACTCTACATCAGGATGCAGGATTTCATCACTCAGGATGATTAGTCATGATGAACCTGTTGGCCCATATCTTTAAAAAAAAACAAAAAAAAGAAAAAACTACTGACTCACTGCACGTCAGAATACACTATTTTATGGAGGTGCAAGTCATCATTATGCAATGTGCCCGGACATGTCAAGACCCATTGCCCCTTATTCCAATGCAAATGAGTGCTGGCAGGAGTGGCTGGGTGTGAACAGATGCTGGGCACTTGATGGAAGAAGATATGGCTCATCTTGTCATGTGGTTTGTTTATGATTTGTAGAGTGTTTTAAACTCATTTCCCCATTTGAGGTGATAGGAAATGAGCAAAAGGTGTATTCTGGGATCATGATTAGACATGGTGCCAGGTAAACTAACAGAATAAGGCGTGTGAATTCTGTTGCAGATTTGAGTTTATGTGACTTATGTGATATCTGGGGCTTAAAGATCAGAGAAGGAAAATTTGCTAACAAGTTTCTTAACCTGGCATGGGAGGACTCTTTGAACTAAAGTTTGGGCTGCAGCACTGCCAGTTTAAAACACACTGCTTAATCAGGCCATTATGAAAGTAGCCAGCCTCTATCTGGCCTCCATCACGGCAATGCAATCACATAGGGCAGCTTGAAGACAGATGTTAAGCCTTTCTTCCGACCATGCATATGTGGGGCAGCCAGAGTAATAAACAATTATATAACAATGGGAGGATATCCAGGGATTAACTGCAAACTGCCCCCGTTGCCAACATAAGATCCGGACAACTTGCAGACTGGATGTTGCCTCGGCATGCTCATGTAGGGTAAGTGTCAAGTGTGTGTGTGTGTATTGTGTTGTGTTGTGTTGGGGCAATGGGATCCCATTGAAATAAAGTGGAGGGGCGTTGCATGGTCTTTTAACAGTCTACCTTTACACAAGCGATGAAGGCTGCGATTGAACGGGTATAGGACTACATAACGTTTATACATGAGCATACACTGTATACTATATTTCAGCTGGTCTCTCTGTGCAAATATGGTTTATTGGAAAATAGCATATGTAGGCTATATGTATAGGTAACAGTGATCAATGATTGTCTCCACTGTAAGATTACTGACCCTTCTGTATTTTGGTTTATAGGCCAAATTTACTATGTTAAATAGCATAAAACATTTAATCTGTATAGTTTCAGGCGTTGCAGTGTAACAATTGAGAATAAACGTATTCAGAAATACACAAACAAATAATAATGTCTTGGCCACCCATTGAATGAAGAGGCGCTAATGCTATCTCATGTACCCGTACTGGATTACCAGGCTGATTCACACTGTAAGACCAACCCGTCTGAGCCTGATCAATGAGTCTTACCGTGATCTATTCCGGAGAAATATCAGTTTTATCAGCGGGTGTGTGAAATTCACCAGCCCGTTCTTAGCTATGCTGGTGACCCGTAGCCTGTGGTCCAATATGTGCAAGTCCATATTGTCGGTTGCGAGCAGTGCAATCTCCTCCTCGCTGTGTGCATGCGGCGGCGGAAAAGCTTTCCTTAAATGACACCGGTGGTAGTTTTCATTACCGACAACCAAACCGCCCGAGATCGGCTGTGCGCGTTTCGCATCAGTGTCGGATAAAGAGGAAAAACATCCGACGCAATCCGACTCCAGCCCGACTCAACTACTGTATATTCAAATACAAGAGACAGACCCGGAGAGAGACACGCCTCCTCCTCTTAAAGCTACAGGTTACCGTATTAAATGTCATGCACATCTAGAACCGCCTTCACTGCCCAAAAAACAAGCTGGTAGGTGCAGAAACACGGGTTCCGGGGTCTGGCCTTCACAATAAAAGTACAACAGGGGAATGAGTCAAAATGAGACCACAAAAAGATGCCTACAACATAAAACCCACAGCCTACCGACGCCTCAGAAAGCTGTCTATTAGCAGAAACACTGATTGACTCAAAATTTAGAAAGTGGGAGATGGGAGAGTAGGCCTAGTAAAAAGCCAGCAGAAATATTTTCTAAGCAGCAATATATCCAACCTTTGTGATATTTTAGTTATTGTTTTTAAACGTTTGCCAACTAACTCTGTGATCTGCAGTTTGCTCCATTCTTCGTGCGTTTTAACTTCAGTACACTGGAAAAACGTTGATTACTTAATGACATTTATTTTGAAAAATACAGACCACCTCATACCGGAAGTCATTCGTTTGCTCCTGTTAAACTGACACTGATCACTGCAGATAAAATAAATAAATTATCAACAAAGTGATGGTCATTTTAATGATCTTGGAAACTGTGTGGAGGGATTTTTAAATACACAACATGAGGTCAACTAGCCTGTTTTTGTTTGGGTTTTTTTTATTTGTCAAATAGATGTTTAACAATAACAGTTGTGAAGCTCAACATGATCTGATTCAGTATCATTCACAATTGAACACTCATGAAAGGCCTACTGTAGGATATCCCTTCAGTGTGAAACCAAACAAATGGCTGATTAATTCACAATCAATAAAATCAAAAAAGCAGCAACATACAGTACTTGGCACTAAACAATCACAAGACACATTTCTTACTCTATACTATATTCAAAATGCAACATAGCATTTAGACTGTCCGTTTGTAAGTTTTTTTTTCCTTTCACATATTTGACCTAAGGTTCATGAAATGTGTTGTATTTCAATATTCCCAAAATATATGCACAGCACAAGTTTCATCGTTTTTCCTTCCTCAAGATACTTGAGCCATATCCTCATTGTAACGGCGAACTTTTGGTGGGAATCATTATTCTAGACTCCATGCTTCTGATCAAAGGCACTGAGGAGGAGACACAGAGAAACATTTTAAAGAGTTTAACATTCAACGTTTCCAAAATGACATGGACTTAATTGTACATACAAATGAAAAAAAAAACAGGTGAAAAATCATAACTTTACACCATCATTGAATAGTTAAAATTCTTCAATTTGACCATTAAATTTTGATCACAAGTATACAGTTTTAACTACACTTACCATGTCTTACCATCCCAGATATGACTTTTATGATGCTGAAATGTTTCCCTAACTGTAAATATACTTTTATAGGTCCAGACCCAGTCCAGATCAAATTACTGTGCCACTGCTTCTTTCCCCACGTTATAAAATCTCATGAGGCACATAGTGCCTTTGGCTGATTTGTCACCCTACCTGTATAATACACACTGGAATCCCATCCCTCCTTCAGCCAGGCCGAGTTCCTGGTCTCCTCCCGGGACTGGAGGCTTTTGTAAGCTTTAAACAGAAGTCACCAAACTATAAATTTTAGTTTTAATGAGACACTTACACCATGGATACTTATTGTCAAATGTTATTTTTTCATATGAAATCAACTACTGATTTCTGGCAGATTAGAGTTTTAGTTATACAAATATTTCTCAGAGGCAGAGCTGCTCTGGAGGCAGAAATAATCTCATTGGTCGAGTTAAATCTCAGTGGGCGGAGCCAGAGAATCACAGTTTTTCCAGCTAAAATTAGGTTAGAGTTCGACTAAAGCCCATCAGTGACAAAGGCGAGAGATAAGAAAGAGACTAGCTTGTATTCATGAAGCCTAGCGCTCTTACTGCTAACAACCGTTTGTATTTTCATTAATATTTTGACTTGAGTTCCTTCTTTGCCATTCAAGTCTGCCAACTAGCGCTCTGAAAAACTGTGCTTTGGCTCCGCCCATTGAGGTTTAACTCAACCAATGAGATTATTTCTGCCTATAGAGCTGCTCTGCTAAAAACTAAAACGCCAATCAGCTGACTTCAGCTGACCGATTCCTGCCATTTTTCCCTTGAGCAAGGCACTGAAGCGTTCCCTTGCCCACGCCCCAAAAACACCGGAAACAACCGAGCGACTCTCTGAGGTCACGTAGCCCACATGTACTCACCCCACAAGTGATGAACGACATACAGGTCGCCGATCTGCGAGAAGAACCCGCCCACCGCTTCACTGTTTTCCTGTCTGTATTTGATCGCCCTCGCCCTGTTGTAAGAGATGTTATTATCAGGAATATAAAACGAGAACACACCTGAGATATCTTACACTTGCACCGGTTATGAAATTACTTCTTGGCTACTGACATTTACACTACAAGTCAAAAGTTTGGACACACGCATTTTTCTTTATTTTTACTATTTTCTACATTTTAGAATAACAGTAAAGACATCAAAACTGTGTTAAATCAAAAATATCTTATATTATATTGATCAAAATGGCTTTAAGATAATGAAAAACATAGTGCATTCAATCAGGTGTGTCCAAACTTTTGACTAGTAGTGTATATTTTTTAAAAGAATTAAGTTTGTCAAGCCTTACCAGTGGTTGCCCCATTCAATCATGGTTCCTGGCTGAAACAGATATGAGGGAGAGGTTAAAGATGAACAGTTACAACCAAAATATTTCAGAGCTGCATCACCCCTTCTGGACAGCTTCATCAGATGGTGGGATGATGACAGACACAGCTTTGAACAAGCAAACTAGCTTTGATGCACCAAATGGAGCATACTGTGCATCACACACAATAGAAGTGCTGCGATATGAACCGTGACAGTCAAACCAGTTTATCAGTGGGTTCACAACATGTTTACCTTCCACAGACCAACCTACACTAGGTGAGCTCAAATGTGACGCAGCTGTTCTGACTCAGGAGGAACTTTACATGTGTCAGTTGCAGACAGATTTCATCATAGCTGGTTTACACAGTCAGTTTAGGACACTTCATTAGGTACACCTCTCCATTTATGCATACAGCTCACTCCTCCACACAGTGAGTCAAAAATGAAGCATTAAGTATAAAGCCAGACGCACTAGTTCCAGCATCTCAGAAATGACCAACCTCCTGCGATTACTGCACACTACAGTGTCTAAAGTTTACCAAAAATATTGTGATCAAAATGCATCCAGTCAGCGGGAGATGAGAGAGGTCAGAGGAGAATGGCGTTCAAGCCAACAGGCAGGCCGCAAGTATGCAAATAATGTCTCAGATGTGCAGAAGGGCATCTCAGAACACACAACAAACCGTTTCTGTTTTTTGAGGATTATTTTTTCGGTATTTTTGCTTCTATTTGATAGTTGAGATAGACAGGAGAGACTGGAGAGAGAATGACGTGCGACAAAGGTCCCGAGCCGGATTCGAACCCAGGACTTTGTGCAGTTACATGGTTTCGTGCCTCAAGCCAACTGAGCCACCAGTGCGCCCGCAACTTGTCGAACACCGAAGTGGATGGGCTGCAGTGGCAGAAGGCCATGGTTCCCCTCCTGTCAGCTAAGAAGAAAAAGACGAAGCATAAGGGAACAGAGGATCACCAAGATTGGATGAGTTAAGAGTGGAAATATGCTGCCTGGTCCGATGAATTCTGGTGGGAGGGTGAGAATTTGGCATAAATGGCTCTGTCCTGCCTGGTGGTGGTGTAATGGTGTGGGAAATGTTTTCTTGGCACACAGTGGACTCCTTAGTACCAGTGGAGCATCATTTGAATGCCACAGCGCACCTAAACATTGTTGCTGACCAGATGCATCCCTTCATGGCCACAGTCTACCTTTTGTCAAACGGATGGTTAAAAGCTGTTTCAGAGGCTTTTCCAGCCTGCCGAGCGTACAGTTCTAGGGGAAAATGTATATACGAAAAGGGAAAAATTCAAAGATATCAGCTCTCACCTGCTTCAACACAAAAATGTCCGTATCTGCCTTCAAAAAACAATAACAGGGGTTTGCCTTAGAGACTCACTTGGCTAAGGCGCATACCATGTAACCGCGATGTCCTGGGTTCGAATTCGGCCTGGGACCTTTGTCACATATCATCCCATCTCTCTCTCCTAATCTTTTCTGTCTATCTCAACTGTCAGCTGTGAAGGGAAAAAATGCCCAAACAATAATATATTAAAAAAAAACATTCACTATCTTTCTGCCTCATCCCGAACAAGACCCCTTGAGGGCCCTGGACCACACTTTGAAATCTCCTGCTATAGACAATGGTTTACCAAATTAAGGGTGTTCCTTGAGTCATATCGTTACCTTGAGTTTGTAGGTACGCATTTCATAGATGTTGGGCCCTGGTCTAGGCAGGGGTTCGTTCCAGAAACTGAACTCCAGGAGAAGCTGGTTCCGTCTTGAAATCAACATTTTTGCCCTCTCTTTCCGAAACTCTAAATATTCCTTCAGAGAGAAAAAGCGATAATAACGTGCAGTACATACAAAAATATACACTTTACAGGATATGTAAAAAATACAAAGCTTTTCTACCCCTCATGACTGAACTAAAATTCAGCAAATTAGATTCAAATTCAATCAGTTTAATACCAGTTTCATTTTAAATATCAGTTTCATCTTTATAGGACATCTGCACTTTGTACTTTCCATTATTCTATGTGAAATACTTACATAAACCAGCAGTCTTAACAACCTACCTTGTTATTGTTCAACTTGGTGAGGCATTCAGTCAAGGCTGGGTAGCCTCCTCTATATCGCCAAAGATGCACTGCAGAGACAGAACAGCAGATGTCGCTGTTGCACTGTGTAAACTATAACAACGACCCACACAACCAACAGATTCCTCCATCAGTGTGTGATCAGTTTTTGCCGTCAGGAGTTTGCAGATGATATGCTTTTTAGATGTGCATACTATATGTGCATACTATATTGTACACCAGTGATTCTCAACCTTTTTTATATCAAGAACCCCAAATGTAGTACATATTAAAGCCACGGACCCCCATTTGATGAGATTTTGTCTCTTGGACCCAAATCTGAGAATATTTTTATTGTTAGATATGATTTTGTCCAGAATTCCATGACTATCTGTATTGCAGGTAGAGAGATAACAGAGAAACTATGATCAAAACAGTCATTCTTCTACACTCTCTAATTGTGTTAACTTCTTGTAAATTAAATAATGGTGACGTTTGACAATTCATCAATTTGCTGGGGACCCCCTAGAACCCCCTCAAGGACCCCTGGTGGTCCCCGGACCCCACGTTGAGAACCACTGTTGTACACCATCATGTGTATAAGGAGATGCATGGCGTTTAGTCATCTGGTTGTGTATGGAGCATTTTCTCTGCATGTTTGTTCTGCCAAATTATTTACAACCAAACTGCAACCACTCAAACTGAGCAGTGCCACTCATGAGGCCTCGAGACAAAAATGAATCCAGTACCCAGCACACCGGGTAGAGGCTGCGATCGCTGAGAGGCCATTATGAATTACAAGCACAACCAGTTCTTTGACTGCCTTGTTTCTCTCTTTTCTCCAAGTTAAAGGTCCCATATTGTGGAAAACGGGATTTCCCTTGTCTCTTTGATTATAAGAATTATTAAAAGGAGTTGAAAGTGCTATTTAAACATTGTGAAAGTATTCTAGTTGTTGACTGTCAGGAATCCAAAGGACCCAAACATTAGAAAGGAGTGAAAGGAGAAAGTTTCTCTTTTCCCAAGATCCACAAAATTTTAGTCCCAACTTGAGTGTTTGTTCAGCACATTTCAGCACCGATTGCATCCTCATCCAAGCTCAATAAAATGCAGGATTTGCCAAAAAGTTATTGTTAAAGGATGCCGCAGTTCCAACTTTATTGGTTGTGGTGTGGTGTATTTTATGTACTGTTGCAATGCTCCTCACCAGCTTGGTCCTGGTCCCCGTACCAGGTATTCCAGCTTCCTACCACCTCACATGGGTAGTCCTGGTCAAGATGGAGCCTGTTCTGCACCTCGATCCTGAGGTCAGTATGAAAAAGTAGAAATACTTAACACATACTGATCCTGTAAATGTGTCAGTAAACCAACTTAATGTCATAGTTTAGGATATACACAGACACAGAGAGCTAAAGCAAAAAGAAGGCAAGTGGAGACGCTTAATCGCCAATGACGAACAATTCTCAAACTTGCTGTTACACCCAAAGACATCATTTCTATCAAAAGTTAAATTGATATCTTGACCCTGCAAACACACCCTTAGGATTTGGAATCAAATCTATCTCTGTTAATTTAATAGTTATTGCCAAAAAGCGCTAATAGTCCAGTGGCAAAAATCCCAGATCATCACCAAAATCTAATCAATTGTTCATTGGCCCAAAGCCTGTCCTCCAAATTTCATGTAAATCCGTTCCTAAGTTTCTGAGATATCCTGCTGACAGACATAACAACACAACAACCTTGGCAGAAGTAACAAGCGGAGTGTTTATAAAGCAGTGAAAACACACTTCAAGTGTAGAGAACATACTCACTGCAGACTGTTGTAGGCCTCCAGGCACTCTGGTTTGACGTTGTGAACTGAAAGAGAGAGAGATCAGAAATGGTCGTTTTAAAATACAAGCAACAATCGAATTCTCCAACAAAGTAATTTCACACTCTGAATGACTTCTTTATATAGAAGTCTTTGCTGAATCACTTTCAACAGGCTACGGCTGATACGGTATTCAAATTGAAAGCCTGACGTGGTGTGATTTACGTCACAGAAAAGATCAAAGTTGGACAGGATGATGCACTTCTCTGCGATACAGAGGCAAGAGTATCACCGCACACTCAAAGAAAACCAAATGTATATGAAGTTACATGCCACACTTCATAGACTTTACACATTAATGTAGCATAACATGCGATCACCAATGCATGCTGGCCGTATGTGGCACATCCGTGTAGAGCTGAACAATTAATCGGAAAAAATCGGAATCGCAATATGAACTTCTGCAATTTCCAAATCGCAGAGGCTGCAATTAGTTGCTTAAGAGAGAGGGGCGTCCAAAATGGATTTCTAAACAAGGTGTTTTAGAGCTGCAGGTAACCTTTGGTCTACAAATCAAGTACAATATTGGTAAAAACCTTTCATCATACTCAAACTCAGTAAATCCTGTACACGTATGACACGTACACGACATGTATTTCTTTTTAGCAAAATCACTTTTTTTTAAAAGTTCTAAAAAAAAAAAGTCATGACAAGAAAAACTTTTAAATTGCAGTTTGAATCGCAATTGCAATATTCTGCCAAATAATCACAATTAGGCTACATTTTTGTCAATATCTCTCCCCTACATCCATGCTTACTGAATACCATCCTATAATGCATCCTCTTGTGCTGCATTTAGTCCTCTGTAAGGTCTCTGGGGCCGGTATGCATTAAATTATGGTAATTATTTCACTGTTTTCCGCAGAGACAAACTGAATGTCATATAGAAGCTAAATTGAATCCAATTCAATACATTGTGGTGTAATTATATCACACTCGGCTGGGTCTGACCCTCAGCGACCCCTCGCTTAGAGTAAACAAGGCATTCGCTCGCGGATAGTGCATTTCCTCACTGAAGAAGCTTTATGCCTACATTGCATTTTGTACAGGTTGCTGGTCTCTTTCTTTGACAGCAGGTTGGAGTGGGCATCTTTCCTGGCATCGACTTTGTGCACAAACAGGGAACGGAACCAGCCTTTGTCACCGCTCTCTGAAAACCTCCTACACAGAAACAAGATGAAAGAAAAGTTTCACAAAGGCTGAAAGCAACAACACAGAACAGGGAAGCTGTTGGTATTAGAAACACGAAAACAAACAAAAACTTTGAGAAGCACGGAGACGCGATGACATATGGGGGGCTAATGACATATGGGGGGCTAAAAGACACTTAGGCTGATATCTTTTGAGATGAGAAGCATGCATACTGTATGAGTGAGTGGGCCTAATAGCTTGTGTCTTTGACATGAAACTTGTTTTCGCCCACTGTCGCTGTGGGTTGGATAAAAGATGAATACCACTCATCTTATGAATTCTTATTATTCTTTTAGTCTAGGAGGCTCCAATCAATATTTGAACATGAGCAACTGTCTCTCAGAGCCGGAGAACAGAGAAATGAGACTTGAACCTGTGATGTCTTCAAGCTGTACCTTCTGGAGCGATTCCACACACAACAAACTGGGAAACATGGTAAAAGTGACTGTGAAAGTGACCAAGGAGGATTCCTCAGGACTGAACACACTACTACATAAAACTGAACTGAACCAGTTTGTGGCTCAAAAACGTATTATACAAATCCTGCCGAAAATGTTATCAGCATTTAATTAAAGAACATACAGTTTGTCTTTTTAAAATTATGCTTCTTTGAAACAGTGATTGCTCAATAGTAACGAGCAAACAAAATCATACCTACTGTCTCATGCAAAGTTAAATTAAAATTGAAAGTGAAAACTAAAAGATAAAATCAGGAGATGAAATCTTCAAGCAAACCACACAGAATATATTTATTCATATGCAGTGTGTCATTTCATGGGTCACTCTCATAAAGCCCAGTCACAATCTATGATTTTAGAGCATGATCATAATAAACTTCATTGATCCCCATGGGAAAGTTATTTTTGTTTGCCCCCCCATCGACAAGGAGGTCAGAGGTCAGGATCAGATACAGAGCAACGGCGCTGGAGCTGGTAGAGTTTCAGTGTCACCGGGTTCAAACCCGAGTCATCTGGTCTCTCCAACCATTAGGCCATGCTGCCACCCAGGGGGAGCAGTCCTACTGAAATTTATGAGATTGGCTCCACAGTAGATACTAGGGCTGAAAAATTAATCGAAATGTTATCGAAATCGCAATATGGCCTACTGCAATTTTCAAATCGCAATATTTGTTAAAGGCGAAATGTGTGTCAAAATACCATTTTAAATGAAATATTGTCGTGCTGCAGAGATGTCCTGGCCTACACATCATATTCTATAGACTTAAGAAAACATCTTTGTTTGGTACAGATCCCCGCAAAAATCACACCATAATCATTTTAATACGTTTTTCAATGAAAATGAGAATAATGATGTAAAAATTATCATTCCCTCTAATATCACAAATCATATCGCAATTGCAATATCAGTCAAAATAATCGCAATTAGATATTTTTTCAAAATCGTTCAGCCCTAGTAGATACGCTTAAAGAGTGTGTCGTGTGTGTCTTATCATGTAACCTTCCAGTCTCACTGGTTCAAAATGTGTCACTCGCATGATAATTATGAGGAAGCTGGACAATACAGTTTACAAGTCTCAAAGTGTTTTAAACTGTTAAATAACTAAATACAGAGAACACAGAATACTAAGGGTGACATATGTCTAATTTTTGAGAAAGTCATAAAATCCTGTTGACACCCGCTTTCACTCCCAAGGATCGATCAACTATACATCTCTAAATAACAATAAACAATCAATCAAAATTATTAGGTCTATCGTCAGACTACTGGCCCAAACTGAGGCCTTATGTTGTGTTTATGCTTTTGCTTATGTTGTGTTTACTGTCTTTTTACAGGGTTCCCACACTCACTTGGACATCAAATTCAAGGATCTTTCAATTACTTTCAAGGTCTTGCCTGATGAAATTTAAAGCACTCAAAATTGGCCCGTTTTGGGGTGAGACATGACATTGATCAAAGATAGCATCATGGAGGCTTCATTGTTTTACTCATGATCTTGTCAAGTCCTGGTGAAATCATTCATTTGAAAACTGCTGCTGTATCAACATAAAATATCTATCACAGGGTCACACATATCACCGAATAACCTGATTATGGGTCAATCTCAGTGCTCAGCTGATCAGGTAGTTTACACAGGGAACTACTTTAGGAAATACCCCTGTTACCCCCTGAAGACATAGTTTAGTTTAAAGTATTTTAGCCAAGTATTTTGCAAACACAAAAACACTGTCCTAAATGATGATGTTGTTAACTAAGCATGTGTAGTGTAAAGATAAACACCGTGCACTATGGTTTACTGCAAAAAGTGTCTCCTCTGGCAGCCAGTGGTAAGTTTACAGTGGTTTACAGGACAAAGTTCAGTGATCCAGCAAATGATTAAAGTTGGTTTGGAAACTGTCCTGCTGTTTTCTTGGTTATGACCCTGTCTCCTACCTATTACTGTTAATAGAACATTAAGTAATGCACTTATTGCCTTGATTTACTTTGACATCTAATCAATAAAATTAGCAAAAGTTGCTGTACTGAATGGGGGGGGGGGGAACACACCTTACAAACAAACCCTAACCCAGGAATAATAAAATATAGGCCTGTCCTGGCACCAATAAAATGTTAGGTTTACGCATAGCAGTAGAAAATGTTCAGTTTAGGCAAAGTAAATAGTTGGTTCATGTCAAATAAAGTAATTGATTAATCTTTTTTTTTAAGTTTGGACAAGACAAGGTAGTAAGCCAGAGCAGATGCAAGAGAATTTCAGATTTACCGTTAGCAGCTGAAAGTCAATCAATCACATGCTTTAAATCAATCATGCTAGCATAAAAAAAAACAAGTCTTTACCTGGTCACTGGCTGCAGATTGACAGAATAACTGTAAAGCAGCTTTCCTTTAGGCCACACAAAACTAGTCGTCGCCATGTTCCTCCGAAAAGAAAAGTAGAAACTTTTTTTTTGACACGAGGTAAACAGAGCTAGAGCTCTGGTTAATGTTTAGCTCCCTATCTCTGCTGTTTTGACTGCTAATCCCTAAAAAGCACGTTAGCGCGCCGGAGATTTAAAAAGACACGGGGACGCGCGTCTGTGTTACGCAGTACGCAGTGATCAATACGCACAATCGATCAGACCTGATAAATTGAGTCTGCCCTAAAAAGTTAGATTAAAAATGAAAAATAACCCTGTAATAAATTTAAGATGCTATACAAATGTTACAGGAAAACTGTAAGTCCCTATATGAATATTATTAAGGACACTTTTATATATTAGCTTTTACGTGATTCTATGGCCTGTAATTTTATTTATTTATTTATTTTGTTATATCTAGCCTACCGCACTTTGAAACCCAGTTTATTTTAGTCCTTCCCCTTATTTTATTGCATTTTGTGTTCAGTGCTGAATTATTTTAATCTGTTTTTATTTTGTTTCGTGTTTGTAAAACACTTTGTAACTCTTTTTGAAAAGTGCTATAGAAATAAAGCTTATTATGATTATGATTATTATTATAATATTACAGGAGATTAAAAAAAAAACACCATAAAGTCCATAAGGTCACTATGTCACTATAGCCTATTGACTTCCATAGACAGACAGTAAGTCCCTAAGTACCTAGGAGTATTATAGGAATACTTTAGTGATTTGTTGTTAATGATCTTTATTCGGAATTGTCATACACTGCATGACCTTTTTCTCTATGTTTTTATTACTCTACTCTGTTGGATAATTTGGAGCTACGCTTACGCAACACTTGTTTGGTTTCATACACCATTTAACCTCTGATTGTCGTAATTGCTGTAGCTACCGGGTAATTAGCCTGGTCAACATTAACTACTGGCATGTAAGCATTGCCTTAAAGCTACACCAGGCAAGGTTTTCATGTAAAAACACACCCGACTTATCAGGGAAAGGAAAATCCACAGATAGCCTACTATTATATATCATCAATCAATGATGTCCAATGCATTCCAAGAGTAATTTTGTGATGAAGTGCTTTTATTTTACTTTTTTGGTGTACCCATTTTCCCTCAACCTGCCTCATCGATACCTACTTCCAGTTAGTGATTTCCTACATTTCCCAGGATGCCTTTTGACAACACCCAGAGAACGGGCCTGAACTTGTTGCTTTCAGCTGTGGGTTATACCTGTAGGCCGAGAGAGCGGTAGCGATAGCGGAGTGGGAGTTTTTCCTGTCGAGAACAAGTGAGTCGTGCATCTCACTCAAAACACAGCATGTCTTGTGGCTGCACTGCATTCTGGTCTATTGAGGCTGCTGTTCAGAGGAGAAATTGGTCTCTCTCTCCGCTCTAGAAAGAAACCCTCGCTCTTTGATTCTGAGGGACTGACACCAGAACCTGATGTTTACTGTTGCAGCTACAAACTCCATGGTAGCTGCGCTGGAAATATCTCAACATGACGTCATGTTGTCAACACTTGCCAGTTATCTATAGGAAAAAGAATGCGTCAGTACATAACAATACATACAGGTATACATTATCCTGTCACATGCCAGTTATGTGTATAATTAGCGTGCTTGCTAAGCAACACCTACTTATTTCTGCAACGTAAATTATTCTGCCCATTGTCATCTAAATCTAAGATATAAAATCCAGTCCAACTGTAAACTGTACAGATTATTTCGGATGTGTGTACTTTAACTCGTTCACTTTTATCACCAATTACTTTTGCAGTTGACTTCTGTTTTATTCTCAGACATTTCCTAAACTAGAATATTGCCAGAAGACAATCAGAGGAAAATAATTTGGATACATTTGTCGAACTGACAACTTACCTAACACTGTTTGAATTGTCCTGATGCAGTAAACAGGCCTCTTACCTAATACTGGACCGTTCTCGCAAAGCTTTTCCAACTTCTTCTGTTAGACTAGTCATGCGGCACTTAAATCCTTTTCAGTGCTACCCACTTTCACTTCTTTTCATACTCAATGTGGTGCTCTCTGATCCTCTCCATTTTCCAAAACATTCTACCTACCGACATTATATAATATGAAATCGGATCTTTCCTCAAATTATACTGAATAGTTGTATTGTATGGCAATGCTCAATGAATTTAGCAGCAGTATATTTCAACCGCTGCATGCATGCTGTGTATGTGCGGTATGCTCACACGTTTTCTTTTGGGAAATGTACACTCTCTAGCTCTCAATTATCAGTATTTTCAATTGATTGGGTTTTTAACGAATTTTATTTACACTAAATACATTTCATTCAGCAGGATGTGGTGTCACGGCTCTTTTTCAGAAAGTATTATCCTGTGAAATCCTTCCAAGCATCCAGCCTTTGCTTCTGACGTTAGAGCATCCGTCGATGAACCAGTCCGCGGAGCTTTGTGGCATAAAAGTACTGCAATTACAGTAACACTTTTCAAGCTTTTGGTTTTCTGAATGTGTCAATTCTGCCCCCGTGATTCACTGCAAGTGCAGGGAATATCTCTTTCACAGCGACGTACAAGTCTTCAAAATCCTGGTTCACTGTGATGTCCTAGAGAGAGAGAGAGAGACGGAGAAGTGGGTGAATAGCTTGCCTCCTGCAAAAGAAAAAAGATATGTGGGAATTTACACAGAGGTGAAATATGCTTGACTTACGGAAAAGTGTAATGTCTCCATGGCTGACTCTGGGTTTCCCTGTATGGACTTGAGGATCCCATAGCACCCCGCACTCTGAATGGGGTTTCGACCCATCTGGCCAAAGAGAAACACAGAATCCCCTTTAGAAATGTAGTAAAATAGTAGTAGTAAAATGTCAAAATATATAAATAATACCTCAAAAGGGAGTCCTTTACTGCAACTGTGAGCATGAAGGTGATGAAATAGGGTGTTAAGGGTGTTGTGGTTTGATACAATGATTACCAACCTGTGTCTTTGTCTCAAAAGTTTTCTCTAAATTAGTGTATAATATATACAGAAGAGAAAAAAAGAACAGGAGAAAATAAGATCCCTAAGATCCCATAAGATGGTTACTACAAGAGTTGGCATAGCAACCAATAAAGCACAGCTAGCCATGCTTCATGGAAATCCACATTGAACGTCAAAGTAACTAAGCACATTTACTCAGGTACTGTACTTAAGTAGCCTACAATTTTAGGTATTGGCACTTTACTTGAGTATTTCCGTTTTGTGAGACTTACATAGGCTACATTTACTCCACTACATTTCAGAGGGAAATATTGTACTTTTTACTCCACTACATTTATCTGACAGCTAGAGTTACTAGTTACTTTGCAGAATGCAAAACATGCAAAACATACGATAAGCTCATGAAATATGTTGCATTAGAGTTTAAACTCCCCAGCAGTATAAGAAGCAGTTAGACCTACAACATTAAAATGCTACTTACAGGTTAATGCATCAATAATTTAATACTCTGAAAGGGACCGTTCTTCAGAATGAGTACTTTTACTTTTGATACTCAACATTTTACTGCTAATACTTCTATACTTTTACTTAAGTAAACTTTTGAATGCAGAACTTTTACTTTTAATGAAGTATTTTTTCATTGTGGTACTGCTACTTATTTGAGTACTTTTTCCACCACTGTGTGAAACTACCTGTTGTTAAACTCTAAATAGACCACTGTAACTGACTGAAAATATCTTGGGACTACTTGGGCCCAAATTGACCTGCTCATGGAGCTCATGTCTCCAGACGCAATCAAACACTCAAACTCTATATTCGACTCAGGTTTGCACATCAATCAGTATGAAAATGCTCAGACTTTTTTATGTTAGAGATAATTTTTTCAGTCAGTTGAAACGAGTCCCTGAGAAGTATGCTTGGGTGTTTACATTAAAAAGAAGTACAGTGATCCATTTATTTATCTCATTTTATCCATTGATGCCCCCCATTGCTTTCGAAGCTAGAACCAATCTCTTTTCACCGGCTTACATTCAGGGATTTGATTGTCTTGTTTACTTTGAGGCCCATGGCGAAGCGGATGGCTCCTTCGGGGGGTATTCGGTTGTTACTGCGGCGAGAAACAAATACACAAAAAAAAAAAATACAGTGTGTGTCGGAGTGTGAGGCAAGCAATCAAAAAGTGTTATTTCTTTTAGAGGGTACTGTTCAAAGAGATAGCGCAAATGTCTTCCGAAGGTTTTGTGGCAAGCTTTACTTTGAATGAGAATTCAAAGAGTCAGATGAAACTGGCTTACAAGCATAGAGTTTATGACAACATAAACAACACAACACCCTACAGTCTATGATGTATAGGTTTAGCTACAAGTCCAGTACTGCTAACAACAGTGAGCAAATTGAAATCACCAGGAGTTTCATAAAAGATGTTCTGTATTACTTTTACCTCCCAGTGTGACCAACCAAGGTAAAACTCTGGGTCCTTCTCAGTTCTGCTTGATGAAAGAACAGTCTAAACTGAAGATGTAACCTTTGCCCTTTTTCAACTCGTTACTGTAAGCTGTGATCTGATACCAGATACCAACATAACAAAGGCTTGTACCTTACATCCAGCTCCTCCAGAGTGTTGTTCTCTTTTAGTGCCTCTCCTAAAGCAATGGCTCCTTCTTTCCCGAAGCCATTATACGACAGATCCAGTGTTCGGAGGAAAATGTTTGCCTGGAAAACAGAAACGAACGTGTCATTTGCAAAGTGGCATTCAGAAAACAGATGCGTGACCATCTCAAATACAGTAAACAAATAGAAGTTTAAGAAATTCTCTAACAAGATTAACTGAGGAGCAAAGAAACAGATCAAATTAGAGTGAGCCAGGAGTATAGATCCAACATTAATAAGGCTCCTGGGACCCAAATCTCTCAAGCCTGTCAGAGCAGCTTGCTGATCAAGGTCCCCTTGACCATGTTGGTCATTAACATCTGAAAGGCAAAGTGATTCGACCTCCACACTCCTGTTCTGAGATCCTTAATAAATAAATACCAGCCTCTGCAAAGTTTTCCACATTGCCAGTTCACTTTTCAATAGACCTATTAGCATACAATATATACAGTATATATCATACTGCTACAAATACTACTAATGATAATAGTATGATCTATTCATATAGCACTTTTCATACATAATACGTATGTATACATATACTATTACATATATAAAGTAGTTGAAGTACTAGTTGTGTATTAGTAATTGCCTAGCAACCACCTAGTAATCACTTAGCAACTAACTAGTAGCACCATAGCAACCACCTGGTAACACCCTAGCGACCACCAAGTAACACCTTAGCGAGTAATACTACTATTTATTAGGGATGGGATGTTGCAACACAAAAATGTGACAATACGTATCGTGGGGCAGAAAAATTAATTGCAGTATTAGCTAAATTTTATTCTGCTGTAATAATCACAAATGAGATGGCTTGACCTTCACAATTTCACAAGCTCTCCATCCAAATTATATTATTTGCATTTTGTAATGAAATTTTTAAATTGTTTACATTTTAGCAAGCCAATGCCATTGCTATAAAGATTTGTGGCTCAGTTATATCAAATCGTGAACCATATCAAGAGATAAGCATATCGTCCCATCCCTACTATTTATACTGTTAATACAACTACTACTACTGGTACTACTATTACTGCTGCTGTGTCTTATCCAGTAGCTTCCAGCTAGCCCACACATTTTCTCCAGGAAATGTAGCTTTGTAGAGTTACTACTGTCTCATATTGAGCAGAAATTCATCACTATGAAGCTTATAGCAAGCTTTTTTTTTTCAAATGTATAGTAAAAATAACTTATGTGATTGTTGTGCATTACTTGAGTTTGCATAACTACTGTCTTTAGTACTTATGAATATATAACATACTGTACAAATATACAATCTTTAAACAATCTGACAACAGCACTCCTGCGAAGACTTAAAATTGACTTGCATGATTATGTGAGTTGAAAAAAGAATCCTGGTCCAACTCTTCAGTGTATCACCTTGTTTTTTCTTGTATAACAGTAGTTCAAAACCTAATATTGTGTTCAAACACAGATTTCCATGTGTATTACCCCGAGGCCGCTGGCCAGCATCACTGCTCCTCTCCCTCGGATGCTGTTCCAGGCCAGACTCAGCGATCTTAAACCTGTGTTCTCCGACAGACAGTCCCCCAGCGTTTCCCCTGGGGATGGAGATAAAACATCATGACAGTCTATCAAAGTTAAATGTCCTGAAGTTCATTTTTCATCATTTGGTCAACCAAGGACTTCAGTTGTCTACTATAGTTAAAAAAACACTGTACATTTTTTTTAAAACTTGTGCTATCAATCATTTTGTAAGATTAGGTGTCCCTTTTCAAATGGTGGATATCTCATTTTGGAACAAACTATTGCAATTTCTTCTGAAGACCACACTACACTACCAGTGAAAAGTTTGGACCTGATTGGATGTATTTTCATTATCTTAAAGTAGAGCTGCAACGATTAATCGATTAATCGATTAGTTGTCAACTATTAAATTAATCGCCAACTATTTTGATAATCGATTAATCGGTTTGAGTAATTTTTTAAGAAAAATAAGTCAGAATTATCTGATTCCAGCTTCTTAAATATGAATATTTTCTGGTTTCTTTCCTCCTCTATGACAGTAAACTGAATATCTTTGGGTTGTGGACAAAACAAGACATTTGAGGACGTCATCTTGGGCTTTGGGAAACACTGATCCACATTTTTCACCATTTTCTGACATTTTATAGAACAAACAACTAATCGATTAATCGAGAAAATAATCGACAGATTAATCGACAATGAAAATAATCGTTAGTTGCAGCCCTATCTTAAAGCCATTTTGATCTAAAGGCTTAGGCTTAAATGCTTGAAATGTTTTTCTTAGACAAATATAAATAGTGAAGTTGATGCCTATGTATAAATTTCTTTCCAAAGCCTTTGCCTTTCCATCAAGGCAAAGGGCGATTACTTTAAAGAATCTAAAATATAAGAATGTTTTGATTTGTTTAACACTTTTTTGGTCACTGCATAATACCATCATTTGTGTTATTTCATAGGTTTGATGTCTTCACTATTTTTCTAAAATGTGGAAAATAGTAAAAATATAGAAAAATGTGGTGTGGCCAAACTTTTGACTGGTAGTGTGTATTTTTCTAAATCTGAGGTGGCATGCAGTTTCGTGTAAAGAAAGTATCATGAGCGTAACTTTTCAAGATCAATCAGATTGTTGCGCACAAACATCCGCTTCTGCCCTCTGTGTGAAAGCAGCGCATTGCCACCAAGATTCCACTGAAAGGATGTGATTGTGTGTTTCATGGCCTAAAAGCACTAGTGAATGGAGACTCTGGAGGGAGAGAGCAGAAAGAAAGAGCGAGAGAGAGATCCCCATCATCAGCTCACCCACTTTATCAAAAAGGATAAGAATTCCTTTCAGTGTGTGGCACTCACCGGTTCATCATCATAAAAACTACACTGTAGCCCGGCCTGGGGGAAAAGCAATAACACCAGAGAGGGAACCTCATAAATGGCAGTGTATTTGATTGGTATACTTACTCACAGGGCCCTGCTATATGGAAGAGTGCACTCAAAACGCATGAGGATGTCCTTTGATATTTCAGCAGTCGAGAAGACAGAATAAAGCATGTGGGGATGAATCGCAGCCGCACGCATAGAGATGAGACACGGTGGTTTCTCCCTTTCCGTAGATTTATTTTCAATCAGCCAGATCATATGCTGCCATATTGCTGCCTCCTGGCCTGCCGCTCCACCACAAGGTGCCTGTCACAACGCTCATCCACATGATAATTGACAGAGGTTTTAATGAAGGCGAATGTTCTTGACCTTTGAATGCCACAATCTGCTGCTGTAGTCCTCCGACTGCTTATAGCAAATAGACTACAACATTTCAGAGCGATAGTTTTTATGATGATGAACCGGTGAGTGCCACACACTGAAAGGAATTCTTATCCTTTTTGATAAAGTGGGTGAGCTGATGATGGGGATCTCTCTCTCGCTCTTTCTTTCTGCTCTCTCCCTCCAGAGTCTCCATTCACTAGTGCTTTTAGGCCATGAAACACACAATCACATCCTCTCAGTGGAATCTAGGTGGGAACACGCTGCTTTCACACAGAGGGCAGAAGCTGATGTTTGTACGCAACAATCTGATTGATCTTGAAAAGTATCGCTCTGAAATGTTACAGGTGGGGTTGGAGTGTGTGTGTGCGTGCTTCGAATCACTACTATTAATTTTCCAGCTATATCGTCAATAGGCTACTTCAAAGGAATAATCTGCGATACATTTCCATTTTGCTACTCTATAGCTGATTGATACAACACAATAGTGATTCAACCTATATCAGCCACCATGACTGAACAGACAAAGAGAAGAGCACCTCCTGCAGAAACTCAAACTGCATCAACAGAAAATCCAAGGAAAAAGACGTCACAGTAGCATCACACTTTGATTGACAGGTGATCTCTGGGAAGTGCAGTGCAGAAACACCACAGCAATTAACGCTTAATACCAAAGATGGAGACAAAAAAAACAACAAAAAAACAAGAATCTCGCAGATTGCCACTTTAAAGTTGTAACAGTGGATTTCTACACCTGACTGGATACCAACACAAGTATGAACTTTAAGATGGACAAGCAAATTTAGAGCTGTAACCCTTTAAGCTTTAGAGTTTTGTAGAGATTCAAACACTTACACTGGCTGTCATGGTAAATCCAAACTCACAAATCTAATAATCTAATGATCTTTGATCTATCTGCACTGTCTTAAAGGTTATTGGTTGAGTTATTATTTAATACAGCAGCCCAGTGGACTTTGGATTCACACACGGAGCTGCTTCCAACAACCGTTTTGTTTCGAGGTTAAAATGAATATTTAAAATGGTGAATTCGCACCACAAAAAAAATAAGGGAGTAAAATTCACAATATTCACAATAAGGAAAGAGTGATACAAGCCTCGGTTTGAGTAATTTGCTGTATTCTGACCCTGTTGCCATTTTTAATAGATGCCACAGAGCGGTTCGGCAGTAGTTGGTATGAAGGGAAGGAGTGTGAAGAGCAGGGAGCTCATTAACAGACACTACAGCAGGAGTAGCACATCTATGATATCAGTTTTACAGAAACTATACAATTACATCAAGCAGAGAGTGATCTGAACCAACAGAGGGTGCAAAATGCTGCAGCTTACAAGATTAGTCAGGTTTTGGAGAAGGATTATATGTGATTATAAGGATATATAATGTGTTATATGGCCAAATACTTTGGCTGGCTTTTATTAGCTTTGGCCATATACATTCATTCCTTGTGTGTTGTGCCATTGATAGTTTAAAGCTGAGAATAGAGAAAAAAATATTTTGATATATTTCAGCTTTGTTGAATACAAAGAAAGAATGCTGTACTTTAAGGGAGTTTTTTTTTAATGTAAAAATACACCTGTCTTATCAGCCTAAATCACAAAGTGGGTCTGCAATAGAGAAGATCGTCCTATCCCCACTAATTGAGACCCTGTAGATTCCTACTGTTTGCCCAAATGAAATTGTGTTGTTGGGTATGTACATTCCTCCACTCACAGTAGGTGACATATCGAAACTTAAGAACAAAATACAATCTATCTCCTAAACAGCAGTGATCTTGTGGACTCACAAGATCTTTTGCCTCGCTCATCTCAGAAAACATCACAGACCGGTCGGGTCGGTAAACTTGAGTGTGCTGTGTACAGTTTACTGACGTCACGTTACAGGATTTCTGGGTATTATAGTTCAATATTTTACAAACAATTACCTCTCGCTGCCATTTGGGGCCGCCAGCGTTTGAAGTTCCCTAGTGCAACTTTAATATTTCCAGAGAGAAAAAGCATGAGCTATGGGGTAATGTTTCATTCTGTTGGAACTTTCTTTTAAAGGGTAAGCTCTTAGTTTAAACATGCAGCCTTTAGCACGTATAGCCAACTGCGCCTCTACCTGCAGGCTCTCCCAGGGCGTTGTGGCTGAGGTCCAAGCTCTGCAGCTTGGTGTTGGTGGTGAGCGCCGGGCCGAGGTGCAGAGCCGCCCGGTCGCCCAGATGGTTCCCTGACAGGTTGAGGCTGACCAGCGTGGTGTTCTCCTGCAGCATGCTGGCGAAGGCCCTGGCCCCCTGCTCCCCAAGCCTGTTGTCTGACAGGTCGACCTCTGGGGGGATCGACACACAAACACGCTGCAGGTCAAAGGTCATGCATGGTAGAAAAGGGGCAGCCGAAGGGCGTTTTTACTTGTCAAAAGAAGAATATGTGGGGAGGAGATGTGGTGTATTGCACATCACAGAGAGAGGCCTACTGTTGGCTACTGTCTGCTGTATCAAGATGATACATATTGGCAGACTAACTCGTATATTTATACCTATGGAAGTGTTATAGTTGACAATAACATAATTACTGCATAATAAAGGCTATTAGAAATAATGTCAGCCAAAAGAGCATGACTCACTGGACTTCATTAACATATACATATGCACATATCAGGATATATCCTCCATGTTCCTTAACAGTTCATATGATTGACAGTCAATAAATGTTAAATGGCAACCTCAGATGCTAAGGCATGTACAGTGGCATATAATTGGGGTGAGAGTGGCATATGAGTGGGTGTTGGGTGGCATTCTTGAGGGAGGAGGTGAGACGGAGCCAGAGAAAGAGAGAGAAAATGTGTGCATGCTTGTGTTCCCAGTGAAATCACCTGTAATGTAACAATTTTCCTTTAACATCTCGGCCACGGCAGCTCCGCCCATTCCTTCCATCCAATTATCTTGCAGGTTCAGCCTCAGTATTGAAGTGTTGGTTACCAGGGGAACCGCCAGTGCTTTGGTGCCCTGCAGACACATTTTCCCCCCTAAAGTGAAATTCTTGTGTTTGTTCACGGCTGTGTGTTTTCTTATCTGTATTTCCCTTAAAAGAGGAGATGTGCTGAGATGCAGGTGGGCAGAGAGAGAAATATAATGTATATATATTGAACCTGTGTGAGACAAATGAAGCAGAAAGGAGCTGCGTGGAGGCGTGGGTCAGGAGTCAGGCTCAGAACATGAAAATTATAGTTTCCAGCATGGCTAATGAGAAAGTTGAGTGCATTAAGCATTATGTTCATTTGATCTTAAAAAGGTGAGAAGCAAAAGCCCTATCAGAAGATGATGTGTTTAAATGTATGCAGTCCGTCTTACTTGGATGATTTGATAAGCCTATCAGTCTGCGAGGAATTAGATAACATTTGCAACTGCACTTTCTGGCTCTGCTCCTCAGCTGTGATTGACTGGTGGAGTTTGAATCAAATTTATTCTGTCTGAATGATATCACTGAAGCTGAAACCTCCATAAAAGGCTTGTTAAGGATTGGATTTACTTGGTGAAGCGCACAACTTTCATTTACAGCGTCATGGACCAGTGGTAGTCTGTAAAAAAAAATGTCAAATTGTGTTGCTAAGACATCCAGGCTTCGCATTTTCACATTTGTACACGATGTGCTCTTCCCTCAGTCAGAGACGTACCCAGTAATTAAAGTTATAGATCACATTCACATGTATGAAGTTTTCTTGAATGCACGCCAGCTTTACCTGAGGCCCAAGACCATGGTGCATCATGGACAACTCGCTGTTTTGCATGTGCCTCAGGAAGTAAGAGGCAGGCACCACCTGTAGCATTTTACACGCCTCCATGTAGCGCGTCTGTCCCGTCGGGTCGTACGCCTCCTGCCTGTCTGCAACAGAAATGAGACACGAGCTAAGGTGACTGTCAGCACTGTTCGCTATCAATACCTCTATGGAAAAGGAGAGATTTTGCATTTTCCTCAGAGGAGGGCCCTTTTCAGTGTGATATTGAAAATTCTCTTGCGGTTGATTTCACTGCGTCTGGGGAGCTCATTCATACCAGATGGTTTTCACTTCTGCTGAAAAGGAAGCCTGATACAAAGGCTGAGATGAAATCATTAAGATGCAGAACAGGGCTCCACATGTGTGGGCGAGCGTGTGTAGGAGTTTCTGTTTTGTTTTTCTTTTCTGAAATCATTTGGTGTCTGAGAAGATGGAAGGAGGCAGAGAGGGGAAAAGGATTAAGACGTGAGTGATAGGGGGCCGCGCATTGTCACCGCATGTTCCAGCCGCGATCAAATCAAGAGTCGAGATCAAAATGTTTTGTACTATTTAAATGGGGCCTGTTACAAAAGATTTTAGAGAGAAATTGTAAAGAGCTTGGGGTTCTGCACATGACAATGCATGACTCACATCAGCGAGCCATTTCTCCACTTTTAAAAGAGAGAGAGAGAAAAGCACACACTCTGCCCCTTAGCTCCCCAACACCCTTCATCACAACGTGTAATGATTTCCCCACCATCTTTTTTCTCCCTCTCTTTTCTAATATAAACTCTCTCTCTACCTCCCAGCTCCAAGTCAGTGTCATAGTCGTCATCGGAGATCACACTCTCCCTGTCTCTCTGTTGTTCCTCTCCCTCCTCTTCCTCCTCCTCCTCCTGCTCCTCCTCCTCTTCCTCTCCGCCCCCTCTTTCAGCTCCGTCTAGCACTTCCCCTTCAGGACTTGAGCGCTGGCCCGTTGGCCCACGCAAGTCAACCTCTGTCCGGGTCGCCGTTTGCTGGAAAGAGAATGACAAAGGGAGCTTGAAGACATCCTGACCAGTCAGAGCTAGTTGTTATCGGTAATAGAGACTAGAAGTGATGCCTGTGCTTGAAGCCACTGACTCCATCCATGAGGACAGATGGGCCATTTTAACTTGTCTGCTAAAACTTCCACCCTTCCATCCTTCCTTCCATCCTTCCTTCCTTTCCTTCTCACTTCTCTTAATTGTAAAGAAAAGCATGACATGACATCAACAGTGAAATTACAATATATAGTAGGGATGGGACGAGATATCAAAATTCGTATCATGAGGCAGAAAAATGAATCTCATATTATTCTGCGGTAGTAATTAGAGTTGTTCCGATACCGATACCGGTATCGGAAATGCCTCCGATGCTGGATCGGGTATTGGCGAGTATGCAAGTCTATGCACCGATCCGATATCACGTAATTTATTAGCCCCGAAAAAATCAACTTTAAAGTAGTTTCACCCGGATAAAACGGCGGTTTTCCCGGAAATCTATACTTATATATTAAATTTATACTGTTACTGTAGTCTATTTAAAATTTTATTTTACTAAATTGTGGCTGCACTTTAACAGTTTTTTTTTTAAAGGAATTGTTATTTATTTCTAGATTTATTTATTTATGTTCTTTTTCAGTTTCAGTTCAAACTAGATAATAAAGTTCTATGGCATTCATTCTCTGTATGTATTTGTTCATGTTTTACAAAGGGTTTAACCTGAGCCAGGCCATACAATACAATGATAGCAATCATATCACATCCATACAGGGTTAGTAGTATACAGCTGTTAAAAAAAAAATATATATATATATTTTTTTTTTTAATGCACTGGTATCAGATCGGTACTCGGTATCGGCCGATACGCAAGTTCAGGTATCGGTATCGGGAAGGAAAAAATGGTACATCTCTAGTAGTAATCACAAATGAGATGGCTTGCCCATCACTATTTCACAAGCTCTCCATCCAAATTACAGTATATTATTTGCACTTTGTAATGACATTTTTAAATTGTTTACATGTTTCTAGCAAGCCAATGCCATTGCTAGAAAGATTTGTGGCTCAGAAATAAACATAATTCTGCACAATCAAACTTAGTTGTCATTGAACTTTTATTTATTACATCATGGGTGTATTGAATCATGAAGCCCATATCACGTATTGAATCGTATCGTGAGACAAACAGATCATCCCGTCTCTAGTAAATTGGATGATTATTTGGTTGTAGTTAAAGCTGCAGGGCCTTTCATGCCTTCATGTATAATACTTTTTACACTTATCATGCAGCTCTGTGAGCTGACTACAAAAGAGTGGAATTAAAACTGACTTCATGGTGGGACTCAGAGTAGCCTCTGTTTAATAAATGCATGGGAGAACAGGGGTCATAAGAGCTATCCATAAAATAGAAAATAGTCGGTCATTAGTCTGTACTTTTGGATTGCCGTGGGCAAGGAAAGTGCTCGGTTGTGCCTAGAGATGGTGTTCTGGTTAAAATCCCCATTTCTAAAACCACATAAAGCCCTGCTGGGCTACAAACGCCTTGAATTCATGCCAGAGCTCCTTCTCCTGTGTCTCACCTACTCAATCAGTCTCAATAAAGAAAAATAGATTTGTGAAAGGTCCTTCCAGTATGTCATCCCCCCCCCCCCCACCTACCTGGCTGTCCACACTTCCCCTGCTGAAGACTTTGCGGGGTCGGCCTCCTCTTCCCTCCTGCTGCTCCCTCTCACTCTCTGTCTCAGCATCATCGTCCTCCAGCACAGAAGGCAGCAGAGTCTCCTTGGCCAATTTCTTCCCATGAACCATGGCTTTGTCACTTTGGACTCAGCTCAGTAAAGTTGATATTTATCCTGAGAATGAGATATTTTACTGCTTGGATGTGATGATGATAAACCACTTGATAATTTCACCAGGTTCTTCTGTGTTTTTTTTTAGATCCAATGTGCTGGAACAATATTTGTGCTGTGGGTGAAATCACTGCACTAGATTTGACCGACGGCTATGCATTCCTGCAACCTATCTTGTTCAATGGGAGGGTCAAACTTGTAAAATGGTAATTGCCAAGCCGTTCGGCTAATTGGAGAGGCAACTGCTTCCCTTCCTGGCAGCCAGCCACCAATCCACATGAAGGGCTTGTATAATGTTTGGATGACTTGTTTTGTTGACAGGTTGCCATGACGCTGAGCAGCGTCTCAGCGTGCTGAGTGCCGGCTCTCTGAGCTGTGACGGCCAGCACTTAGAGGCAGGAAGAGCACTAGAAGCAAATAGCTTGTTTGTTGTAACTCTTGTTTTTTCACTTCATCAGCAACTGAAGCTGACCTTTAAACTAAAATGTTCTGACCTTAAACAAGTCCCAGCAGTAAACTTGTTGCTACTTTCTTGTATAAGCAAGAAAAACAACCAACCAACAGTGGCAACTTATTCTGTAAATGTTTTCTTTTTATTTGTAAGTAAATGCAAAGTCCTTGCAGTTGATGCATTAAAATGGAATATCCTCGATCAATTACACAACAAAGGTCATTATAGCAGAGGCTGTTTGGGTCAGAGTTGTTCATAGCAGCAGCGATATGCAAACACAGAAAAAGAAACCCTCAAGCATGTTTACCATCCGAAGCCCCGTGAAAGGCTGGACAACCTCACGATACAGTCTCACTGACTGACACAGTGCTGGTAAATAGACAGAGCTTTTAAATATGAAGAGGAGACAGAAGATCACCATGCATTAAGTCAATGCTGCTGTTTTATCCCCATACCTAAAGGATATGAGAGACACCATAGAATAGGCCTTTGTTTTTTTTGTTTTTTTTTAAATCAAGCAGAAAAAAAGACAAATGATAATAATAGTACTCATTTACATAATCAAAATACATTCTTAGAAAAGGTTGAAGTGGTACTCTTTTTTATATTTTATACTTTGTCTTTGAATATATATAGAAGCTATATATAGAAGCTATATCTTGTATCAGTTTTTTCCTGTTGCACATTTTACATCACAGAGTTTTTTTTTTTTTTCAACGGCTCTCATTCCAATTAAACTAAATCTGTTTAAACAAATTATACAGAGGAGACATTCATCCAGAAGGAACAACAATGGGGACAATGGGAGTCACCCATTTTCTCCCAGCAATAAAAATAGTTGACTCATAAAAAAACATATTCCCGGCAGCTGTTAGGGACGCTTGAAATCACATTGAAATCCAATACATTTTCATCATGCTGACAGCTATCTTTAATTTGAATCAAAGACAAAGAAAGGGAAGAAACAAGACTCGGAAGCCGACAAAGAAAGCCACAGGTTACTGCAGAATGGGCGATCAATAAACAATGTTGCCCCTGCACAAATATTCAAATTACAGCCCTGACTCATTGGAAAGCAGCAAATGATGACAGTGGCAGTGTGATTGCCTCTTGCCTTTGAATGATAAACTTCAGTGGAACTTTATAATGTCACAGAAACTAAAAGCAATATGTGCAATTTTAAAACACCATCTGAATGATACATTTTCAGACTGAGCGGGCCTTCTGAAGCTGTTAAGGTTTGTGTGTGTGTGTGACTCAGAGAGAAAAGACCACATGCTTATTAAAAAAAAAAAAAAATCTGACCAGTTTGAAAAGATATGCATAAGAGACAACGGGCAGAATAAGCATGTAAACATATTTAGCTATTGTGCAGAGCACACCTGAGCACATGCATGTTAACACCCACTCGTATGCACACACACACACACACACACACACACACACACACACACACGCGCGCTGATGCTACTCAACAGGTAGGTGTCGGGTCACAGTGAAAGGGTGGTGAATGAGCCACAGAGTCATGCACAGAGTCATGCAGAGAAATAAATGAGAGAATGCAATGTTAGTGAAACCACTGCTGAGAGAGAGAGACAGAGAGAGAGAGAGATAGACACAGAGAGAGAGAGAGAGAGACAGAGAGAGAGAGACAGAGAGAGAAAGAGTTAAAATGTAAGGCAAGAGGCAGAGGAGTCACAATGCTAATCAATACAAATTAATAGAGCTGAATAGGTGATAAGATGCACTTGAACAAACACAGGCGATAATATGAGTGGCTGGTTTTGCACAGGCATAAAAAAAAAAAAAGATTTTTAACTCTTTATGGCCCAGGTTGGATCTTTTCATATGGAGAACCTACATGAGATCTGATTTCTACCTGTTTAGACAGCCATGAGATTAGATTTAGTCAATGAAGAGTTGAAGAACAGATCTTTGTGCTTCTAACGATGATGTTGTGTTGAAAACATATTACCTATTCTTGCTCAACTTTTTCACTTTTTAACTACTTAGCACTGGTTTAATCATTTGATTATTGTCTAGAATAACTTTTGAAATCATGTTTCCAAACCATTTCCCTTCACCTCAATTATATTTTTCAGACATCAGACACGAATCACTTGTCATTGGTCATAGCCAAGCATTGGAAAGGCAATCAACACAAAACAACTTGGCTTATAATATCTTTTTTAACCCAAGAGATGCAGCACACAGAGCCCTGAATATGTATTTTTTTGCTCGTTGATAGTGTTTATCCTAATATCCACTGACACAGACTCAGATTTTCCGTTCAGTGGCTGCCCTCCACATTCATATGCAGCTGCCGTCGGTCGGCCGCTGCACTAGCGGGGGAACAAAACTCTGCAATAACGTTATGAGTGGATGGACGGACTACAAAAAGAGAACTGGCAGAGAAGCAGATGCATTTTGATGGGCTGCCAACGGAAGGCTAGATAATGTGTCTGCTGAGGTCGTGACAGACTCAGCTTTTTCATTATTCAGGGCGACCTGTCAGCACGCCAAAGTTGTAACAAATCTGTCTTTCTGTCTCATTTCGTTTTTTTCCATCTAGCCTGTCCATCTTTCACCTCTCGCTCTCGCTCTCTCTCTAGCTTTTTCACTTGCTCTTTATACTTTGTGTGAACTTACAGCCTTTGCAGTCCTGATTCTCTCCTGTTTGTGGGAGTTGAAAACTACAGCATATGATGTTTGTCGCTTATTTTATCTGTGAGTTTGTTACCAAGTGCCATGAATTTCATTGCAAATATAAAACTTCAATAAAAGCCTGTAACGATAAAGAACACAGAGTATATTATATTTCTTGACTATATTCTTGTCTTGCTCATGCATTCACAATGAGGCAGGTCATTACACTGGGTGCACACATTATGAATTAAAATGATCAAATTTTTGGAAGTATCATCAACAAGCAAAACAAATTCTTAGAGAACAGAACATTTCCAACTTGCTACAGACAAATCGCAGAGCCCAACGAAAACATAAAGTTGTATAAAAAGAAAGAAAACCATTTTTTACAGTAAAAAAATTGGCACAGTATTCTTGAACCAGCGGTGCTGCGTCCTCCAGATTGGTTGATGTCAGAAAGCCCCAATTCACAGACCTACGAGCAGAAAACCCTGAGAGAGAGACAGCGAGAGAGAAAGAGAGAAAAACAGAGAGACAGCAGCAGAGACATAGAAATAGAGATGTTACAGTCATTACTCATCCAACAAACAGGGGGTTTGATGGCTAAATGCAAAATTCAAGTGACAATCCACACAGGAACCATAGTCTGTGATGCATTATGTTGGTGCTTAATGAGCCATAGTGGCTACATAGGGCCCTTGTTTTGCTCTCATGGCAAGGGTGTATGAAGTGTCTAATCTGAAATACACACAAATAACAACGGAAACAAAAACAGAAATGGAGCAGAGCCACTCGCTTTCACTCTAATCCTGTTAGTATAAAGGCCCTTCTCCACGGGTTTCTATGGTTACCCACTCTGTGTTTTCGTCTGAAACCACGGGTGATGTCACATCTCTGTCTCCAACACTACAGGTCACTGATTGGAGTTTTAGTTATGCAAACATTTCCGGGAGGCTGAGCCGCTCTAAAAGTACAAATAACCTCATTGGTTAAGTTAAACCTCAATGGGCGGAGCCAAAGAACCAGCTTTCGGGACCGCTAGTTAGCTAACTGGCAAACTTCAATGGCAAAGATGGAATTGTAAAAATGGGAGCTATGAACGGGAAATATAAATGGGATTCATGAAGGCTAGCAGATTAACTTACTAGCTTACCTGCATAGCTACAGGCTGGTAGGCTAGTTTGAACATGGAAGCTGTGGAACATTGTTATATTGATAATATTGGTAGCATGTGGGCCATCACGTGTTTGGCTTGCATGTGAAATCAATAATGGGTCATCATGTGTCTTCATATGGCTTGCATATGAAATAAATTATAGGTCATCATGTGTCTTCAAATGGCTTGCATGTGAACTGAATAACAGTTAAGAGTCAGTTCTAACAAGGAATGCTAACAATAGTAACAATAAGTGCTGTACCGTTCCTGGATCAGTATGTGTAATCATAAGTCATTGCTTTGTCTAGGAAGTGTTTGTCACTGTGTACATAAGCTTTGCTAGAGCGATTCCCCTTCAGGGAACTGCATATACGCGTGTACTGCCCTTCTCTCCATGCATGAATAAACCTTTGATATACACGGAAGACTGTTGGTGTGCTTTATACAACAATTCAATGAAGAACCTAGGAAGATCATCATAGACATAAATCCTTCCACAAAGGTCAGCTAGGCTAACTTAGTATGGCTAGACTGCATTTTGTCAGAGCGATAGGCTTCTTAATATCAGCCTCCTCCTCTCTTATCTCTTGACTTTTTCACTGGGCTTCAGTCTGCCTCCAGAGCAGCTCTGCCGTGGAGAAATGCTTTTTATAAATAAAACTCCAATCTGCCTACAGGTCCCTCCTTGGAGGCATGGTGCTGTTGGAAAACTTCCCAGTGGAAAATGCTGGAAAGCAGAGACAAAAACCACTCACTCATCTGAGTCTTTTTTGCTCTCCTCGATGTAGGCGATGGACTCCGAGCGAAGCCGGTTGGTGACCTCATAGGTGCGCAGGGTGACGCCGAAGATGTCCTCATGGTAGCGGTTCTCATCCTGGTGACGGGTGAACAGTGGGGGGTAGAGAGGGAGGGAGAAAGGGGGGCGAAAGTGAGAAATAAATATCACCTTGAGCAGTGAATAACATGCCTGTTTTGAAGTGAGCAGAATGAATATGGAAATGTATGGAGAAGTCCTTCAGAAATGTAAGAGCCTTCTGTAAGAGTCTGACCTTTAAAAGAAATGCCTGACTATTTGAGTATGTTTATGAGTTCTGTTCATTGTAAATCCCGAGAAAAGCTTGAGCTGTAAACATCTATTCATACTGGACAGATTATTTTCATCTGAGTAGGGCTAGAGGTTTATATTGGCAACCTTGGCCCATTTAAACCTTTAAATGTACTTTTGTAATCTCTCTTTCTTTATGCACATTCTTCCATGAAAGCCCTATATAAGCGTCTTTTAAACCCAACTGAATATATGATGCATTCAGGGTATGGTAGTAACAGAATACATGTAAACGCATTACATAACCTAAATAAATCTTACTGTATGCCATTATGTTACCTAGAAAAATTATGTATTGTGCCAGAAACTCTGAAGGCCATTATTTAAATGACAGGTGACAGGTGTTTTACAATTTTATATATAATGTGGCACAGAAGAAATTAGTGTTTGTAAATTCCCTGAACTTAACTGTTCTAGGTACCTTTTTACCTCAAATATTCCTCTCTTGTTGTTACTATTCAGTTCACATGTATAGATGTACTGAACTGGCAAGTGTGTCGATAGTGGGCTTGGTGACGTGTGCGATTTGTTACCGTTTTTTTTAATCTTGAGTTCACTAATATAAATAAGCCAGTGGGTGGTATTTTTTGTAACCTATATTTATCTAGGAAATACTGACTCGGCACGCACGCTGTTTTTCAGCACTGCCTTGCTTCACACTCAGTTATGCACATTCACACCCGGGAGCTGCCCAGTAGAACCATGCTCTTCTACTGCTGGCCACTGATAGGCTTCACTGGTGTAACTGGGTGTTAAATGCCTTGCTCAAAGGCACTGCGGTGGTGGTAGAGAGTGTTTTTTAATTCTCTATCCCCACCCAGATTTTCACAGCTGGTCCAGGATTCAACCTTCTGGTCTCAAGCCCATTTTCTATCTCCTCTAGGCTACTGTCGCTGTTGACAGAGAGTATAGTGGCTTGACGGTGAGCATATGGTGCGCATGTTACACAGTGAAGTGCATTACTCGAAGCTTGCTGATGAAGAAGCCGGCGTCCTCCAGGCTCATGTTGCCCTGCAGCTTGATGATCTGCTGCACAGTCTTGAGAACGTCCCCGGCCATGGTCACATCCCCGCAAACGTAGATGTGTCCTCCCTCCTCCTTCAGGCACTGGTACACCGTCTCTGACAGCTGCTCGCGCAGTACATCCTGTACATATTTCTGACAGGGAGAGAGCAGAGGAGGAATGATGAGTGTGCATGAGAGAGAGAGAGAGAGAGAGAGAGAGAGAGAGCAGAAAATCAAGTGCGAGAAAAGCAGGAAAGTAAACAATGAGAGAACAAGTCAGGAGGCAGGAGAGAGAAAGAGAGGGAATAAAGTGGAGGTAGAATCTGCAAATAGCAAGTTGCAAATCTGTTATCCAGGGACTATAGATGAAGATTTACAGCCACATCTTGGGGGAGTTAATTTAATTTCACGCTGCCGTTGTTAAACAAACTAACAAATGAAGAGTAAAACAAGCGGCAACATAATAAAGGTCACAGAGAAGACTGTAAGAAACGAAATGATACATATTTTTAAGTAGAAGGCCATTGAATGGAAACAGGTGATGAAAAAAAAGTGTTGCCGATGATGAGCACTTCAGAATATAAACACAGAAGGCTTGTTGTGTACTTCAAGGCTTTTTATGCAGCGCTTTCTCCACTGTTTGATTTCATTTCAAACCCACACAGTAGTCTAAAGAGCTGAATCATCCGTAGCTATGGATAGCTTGGTGCCGGTACCTTTGGTTTGCCCGGCTCTCTGGAATAGGCCGCGTACAGCTCCTTGAACACTTCTTTGTTCTTGGCCTGGATGGTCTCCTCCTTGTAGATGTGGTCCATCTGAGACTGCCGGCAACCAAACACCAGGATCATGGGGCACGACTCGATCCCTACAGAGCACAGGTACCTTTACTTAACGATTTGTTCTGAATGGAGCTGGAAGAATAATGGGCTGCAGTGTTTTCTGTAACGATAATCAAAGCCTCTGACTGGGATTTCACCTAAATTCCATTGTTATTCAAAGCTGCATATAACAGCATTTTTTTAAATGGCAGAATAAATGTATCAGCTTGTCCTGGGTATTATTCTTACATCCTGGAGTATCAGATACCACACTGAGGATTCTCTCTATAGGTTTATGTGCAGCAGTATAAAAATCCACTACATGTTGGCAGGCAGATTTTTACTTAATCCCAGTGTAAAGCTTCTCTGTAAGGTAGTAATCAATAAATCTGTAACAAAAAAAAAAGCAGACAAACCCTTGTGTTCAAGGTCATACAGTCTCTGTTGCCAGAAGCTTCTGAATGGGGCGATACCCGTTCCTGGACCCACCAGGATACAAGGGGCTCTCTGGTCTTTGGGAAGTTGGAACGATGGTGCGCTAAAACAAGGTAATTGATTAAATTAAATTAAGAAAACAATATCCTGAAAATGATTAGAAAGCTTGTGACATTCACTCAACAAACCACAATACACATTCATCTGTCATTTTTACAAAATTTCTTGGCGAAATGTTTACCCTCGGACGAAACACGGCACCATCTCGCCCTTCTCTATTCTGTTGAGCCATGACGAACACACTCCATGGTGGATAGGGCCCTCTCCATCTGAAAGGGACAATTACCAAGCAAGCACTTTACTTTCTCCCTCCTCCTCCCACTCTCTTCAAATGCACAAACTAACACGAGTAGAGTGGCCCTAATGCAGTTTCCAAGGCTAAGGGCATTTCTCTCCGCTAAAGGGAAATTACTGTAATTGAACCGTTGCTTATGCAATCATCACAGCACACTCATGCACACACACGTACTGTATGTGCACAAGTGCATATTACATGTGAGAGAGAGAAAATGAAGAAAAACTATAGTTGTGGTGAGAAGCAGCTGTTAATGTTTGCTGACTACTTGACAGGCTGAGAGCATGGAAGCTGATTTAAGTCAAGTCAAAAGGTGTATCCTCTTAGGCATGTAGATGTAAGAGCCTCATCATACAATATGTACTAACATTAACACTGGAACTGAAGCCTGCATAATAATGTAATGCAGTTTATAGGCTCCTTCATCCATACTGATGTACCTGCAGTAATTTCTTTCTGAAATGTGTCTGAATATGTTCTGTTGAGAAACATGGCAAAAAGGAATCTTCCTGAGGTGTTTCTAAATTTACACTTCTTGTAATTACATTGGTGGCCGAGCTGCATGCCCTATGAAGCAGACTGGCTTTCCAAGATAACTTTCAACCAGGACTTACTTTGAGCCATCAGAGGGTTCTTTTGCAGAAAGGCTGACTCATTTGACTTTTCAGTTCCTAGCGGTGAGCTTTCAGCAGCAACCTTAAAAGAGCCACTACACAGTGTCCTGCCAGCTATTTATCAACAGAATGAACTGAAATGAAAAAACCCTATACCACTGGGTGTGCTTGAGTTTATTTAGCTTGCTACTGGAATGTCAAGAAAATAATAATTTGAACCCAACAGACTTGCCAGGAAAAATGGAATGAAGTGCAACTCAAAAAGACCCTCAAAAGCCCAAACTAACATTGCAGTGACAGAATTAACCTAATGGGAGCAACTAGCCTCCCCCTCACAGTCATGCAAAGAAACAGAGGCCGTGGCATTTGCAACGACACCAAACACAGGAATTTAAAGCACGGCAGGAGAGCTGGTGAGCTCGTCCTCAGCGTGGTTCTTAAACGGAGCAGAAGCCCCGGAGGGAGCAGGTCCATACCTCTGGGGCGGTAGGAGACCACAGCCACGGTGAGGTGGATCTCTCCCGGGTGAACGTCTGCGGAGGAGCTGATGGAGTAGTAGCGAGGCTGCAGCAGCGGCAGCTGGGTGAGCAGCAGAGTGGAGGGCATCTGGATGGAAGGGAACTCCTCCAGCACCTCCACCAGCGTGGGGTTGTTGTACCACTTCCACTCCTCGTACTCCTGCAAGCCCTGGGAGGTCAGGGAGGAAGGAGGGGGGAAGGGGGATAAATGCATAGCTGGATTTTAATTCTGTCTGGCTGGGTTGGAGAACTGTTGGCAAAAGGCGCCTGTCCTAATTCAGCTAATAGAAACTGGAGTAACTGCCACAGTAGCTGAGAAAAACACAATATAGAGAGAAGAAAAGATGCTTTCCTCTTTTAGCCCTACAAACATTTGAAACTGGAGAGCAGGTGGCAGCTACAAGCAGAGACATTCACCATTCACTGCCCAACTGTTTTGTGTGTCATCACTGACATTTGGATGAGATTAATTTAGAGCCCTGCCAACAGGCCAACAAAGTTTGATTTGTTCCCAACTGTTGCCTTGTTCTCAGGCTACTAATGAGCAACACAATGCCCATTAATCCATCACATTTCTGAGCCTGACACACTGGCTGAAGCACCCTAGGTAATATTAGAGCAGGAAGTGCTTTTATAATCTGCATCCTTACGGATGTATGGGTCTGTGTCTGGCCTCTGGGTTTAGTTAAGAGAAACGCAAAATCAATCGAGTAGCAATAATTCTACTGTACTGTTTCTTATGCTGAATTTCCTCCTTCCATCTTCTCCTCTCGCTTTTTGACAATGAGTCGATGCATGAGCATATGAGTCACCGCTTGGCCTCAGCCAGCCTTTTCCACACATTGACAAAAATGGAGAGTGAATTGTGGGAGGCTCTGCAAGGGGGAATGGCTATAGGTTACAGCAATTGAGAGCTTTAATTCGGCGCCAGCTCACTCCTACCGTACGTATTTTCATCAGTACAAAGTGCACCAAATAGGCTTTCAGACAGAGAAAAATATCTTCCATATTTTGGTAGCAAACATAATGAATATGTGGGTTACTCTTAAACATATGGTGCCTTTTTATGGAGTTGCTTTTTGAGGAGTGTCAGAATAAGAGGTAAAAAAAATGTTTGTATACAGCTTGGCTCTCAAGGGGAGAATCTAAAAAGAGGAAAGCATATTCTTGGATATCTATTTTTTAATTTCCACAAACACACAAATCATGCTAAGCGCTTAATGCAACAGCAGTACACCGATCGAAGAAGGAGAGGCAATGCTAATGCTAAAGGTCACTGCTAATGGTAGCGCTAAAAACTAAGTGAATTTACCTTACTGAGGATCTCTAGTTTCTTTTTCTGTTTGTCATTTGTTGCCAGGGCAGCAAATTGCTGCAGCAGCACAGGGCTTGGTGGGGTGGTGATGTCCAGGAAGTACTGGAAGGCCTGGTAGATGGTGCACGGTGGGATACGAGTCTCGTCTGTCCAATTACTGATCACCCCTGTAGTAAAGAAAAAGGTTAAAGCTACACTAGGTACAATTTTTATATAAAAATAGCCCCATTAAAAGTATTAGCCTGAATCACAAAGAGGGGCTGCAATAGAGGAGAGCGTCCCATCTTCACTGAGTGAAACGCCGTAGATTTACCAAAATGAAATTCTGCTGTCAGGTGTGGACACTGGCGGGAAAACTTCTCTGCATACAGAAAGCGATGAATTGAAACTTGAGAGCTAAATACAAAGTGTCTCCTAAACAGCAATGAGCAGCGCTCTGTCCAGAGAAAGCTGGACTCAGCAAGATTAGATCTTTTGCCTCTCTCGTCTCTTTCGTATTCATTGGTAAAGCGATAACAGCCTGTTTGGTAAACATGAGTGTGTGTGCAGTTTACTGCCATTACGTTACAGGATTTCTGAGTATTGAGGTTCACATTTTTTTAAACAGTTGCCTCTCACTGCCATTTGGAGGTGTGAAGTTGCCTAGTGCAGCTTTAAGGTTGGTCAGAATATAACAATTTTCAATCTTTATCAAGGGAATTTTGGCAGAGCACACCTGCTGTTTTTCAGCAACACCTTGCTTCACACTCACACATTTACAGAAACTCACACTTGGGAATTTCCCAGTACAACCACAACTGCTTGCCAATGAGCGGCTCCACTGGAAGAATTTGGGCATAGGTGCCTTACTGAAGTGCAACTTCACAGTGGTTGATGAGGGAGGAGAGTGTTTCAAATTCACTTTTTGGACCTCGATGTTGCCAGCCAGTCCAGGATTGAAACTGACAACTGTCTGACCACAAGCCCCTTTGTAACGTAGCGTGACATTGCTAACAGAGCCACGCACCTAAGGCAGTGTTCCTCTCCTCCAGGAACTCCACTTTGACAATTTGATTGACAGGCGGAGCATCCTCCAGTTTATCGATGAGAGCTGTCACCAGGTCCTCGTGGTTGCCAGGGTAGATGCCCAGATGGTCGCCGGGATGGTAGCTCAGGCTGTCGTGGTTGTTTGTGTGGAGCCGCACAAATATGGTGGCGCGACTGTGAGAGAGATCAGAGATTTGGGGAATAATGCTGCACCATTTTCAGTCTGTTCCTGATAGGTTTTTTGTGTGTTGCTACACCACACTCTTAATTGACATCATTACGGATTTTGACAGTTCATTATATCAGTGAAATACCGTTTCACAAGCATACCAAAATAGACAAATATCTGACTTTTTTTGCCATGAAACTGTTTCATGTGCCAGTAAACAAAATATACTTACTTGGATTTGGGACTTTGTAGATTTTGCGATTCTAGCATCTTTGCTCCATAGACCTTCTTCTTGTGAATACTGTGTAATGCTGTTGGTAGACACAATCAAAGTTATATATCACTTACATGACATTTACATTATTATTTATACCTATATTAGGATTTACATTATTCTCTTTTAACCATTTTGTTTATCATTCTATATTCATCTCAAGATTCAGTTGAGTTAAAGGGACATTCAGTAAGCTATCATATTTATTATGATATTTAAATCTTACTCATGGCCCCTTTAACATCTAGATTCCAGGCAAATCGTCAACAGTTTATTTAAGGTGTGGGATCAAAGTGCCACGCAGTTCAGTTTCTCTTCTCTACCTTCTGTGAGGGCCGGGGCCTCAGCTGTGTAGGTCAAACGGAACTTGCTCTTCTTCCAGCTGCGGTCGTTGCTGATCAAGGAGTCGTGGGCTTTCTCGATATTCACATCATCGCCGACACAGAACACGTCACACGCAGCCTTGACATGTAAACAGAACCGTGGAAAAATATCAGTACCATTATTCAAAGCCTCTCTTCACACCTAGCAGCGGGGATTTGCAGGGGAATACCAAAGGATTGTGAAGAGGATCTTTTGCACTCTAAGTAGGGTTGCTCCCCCTGGCTCAAGGTTATGTGTAGCCTTTATGACTTGCTACCTTGGATTCAGTTTCCAAGGGGCAGGAGTATTTTTTCTGCTTAAACTCTCTCTGCCAATGCTTTCACAGAAAAGACAGGAGGAAATCAATATGCCAAGCGAGCACCTGATGACGTGCAACCGACATGCCTTTCACGCGTTACTAAGATGGTGTGCGTGCCTGGAAACATACTGCATAACACTGCATATATTTCTTAGACATAGCTATCACTGAAACACGCATGAACACATTCCTAGCACACTCTACCATTATAATCAACATAATGAACTGAAACAAAGCCCAAAGGGACTGTGTCCAAGGAACCGACCTTAAAAACCTTTTTGGCCCAAGTTCTGAAGGACTCCTCCTGGCCACACAGCTCATCTCCCTCTCCCATGCGTAGGATGCGCTCCCCCCCCAGCTCTTCAAACAGCGTGTCCACGGCGTGGGCAAAGGCGCAGAAGTGTGGGTAGGCCCTGGAGCCAAGGCCAAACACTGAGAACCTAGAGAGAGAGACACACAGAGAGGGAGATAGAGCTAGAAAGGCAGGGAGTGTTAAAGCGCAACGCAGGGAGCGCAACATACACACATACACACTCGCAAACCGCCACCACCAAGCCCACGTTTTAAGCATAACTTTGAAACTTGCTCTTTCATCCCTCTCAGAAAGCTCCAAACAGTTGAAAATGGAGGATGTTTACCGTCTGGTTTTAGACAGACGTAAACATGAAAAAGATCACTCGCTGACGCTGTAAAGCAGCCAACCCACATCAGGTTCAAGCATGAGCAAGACATTTCCTGTGTTCTGCTCTCATCAAACAGATGTATTTCTCCTGTGGCTGTCAACAAACTGTCCACTGCAATACCAAGCGGTGCCAGTGACCAGGATTCACCGGAGGAAGCCACCTCTCTAGGGAGGGGGTACGTGTGTATTTGTGTGTGTGTGTGTGTGTGTGTCTGTGGGTGTGTGGGTATGTGTGTGAGAATGGGACTGTAAGTCTGAGGCATGTGTGTGTGTGTGGGGCGTTCTGTTTATGCTTTTTGACCTTCTGTAATGGGCCCATTCATACATGTAGCCTACTTTGTATGACTTTCTGTTTTTCATTATACTTTTAATGAGTCTAGAAGGCTATCTTATTTAGCTGTAGCTTGGGTGTCCTGATATGACAACACACCCTCTTTTTTTCTCTTCTTATTTTTCTCCTGTCTGCCGTTTATGCCCGTTTATTTATGTGAGTTTCTGTTTATATTTTGGTCAATCTACCCTGAAAAACAAATTAAGCCAAATGACAAATACTCTGGTACAGGCGTCTCCGCTCCGCTCCCCAGCGTTCAGCACCACAGACAGAGATGGCCAACGCTGCCATGTCTGCCTGCTGCCAGAAGACCACCACAGCTGCACCCCATCCCAGCTGATGAGGCACCCAAGCTGAAACCAACCTCCTCATTAGCAGGCAGCTTTATAAGCAGAAGATTGGGGAAAGCACAGGGGATTTTCCACTTACCTTTTCTCCGTGTGTGTCTAGTCCAGCTGGTGTTTCCACTGTGCCACAGCAGGCACTGTGATCATTTGACTGTGGCCTTATTACCCCAAACAGAGCTTTTCACAGCAACACTGCATGTATCACTACACTGCTATAGTGTTTTAGGCAATATCTGGGCTGTATTTAAAAGTTGTCCTCAAGAAATTTATATAAAATGTTCTTCAGATACAGAGCTAAATTTTAAAGATTAGCCTAATGACAATTTCACCTTTTTATTGCTCATGCATGTTTTTACTGCACACTGCATTGAACCCCGAGATGGCAGTGTTGCATTCAGTGTTGCTGCAGTTTTAGTGTGACCCTCTATGCATGACTTATTCTCAATTTTGCATCCAACATTAGGTAACATCACCATTTATGTACACAATCCCATATTTGCTCCCAAGACTGGTTGACTGCTTTAATTATTAGGCTATAATTTGACGGATACCTGGGTATCACTAATATTTTCTGCCACTTCCCTCAAAACTAGTACAAGGGTACTAGTTAGGAGATGGCCATTTCTTTTGTATGATTGCACCAACAGCAGCTTTAACTTTGTCTTAAAGAGTAACTAAACCCCAAACCCAATTAAACCTTTTTTACTATTAGATGTCAGGCTTTACACAGATTTGGGTTTGAGGTTTAGTTAGCTTTTAGCATTTTTTTTTTTTTTTTCTTCTCTACATCATCTAGTCACCACAATTTTGCTGGCCTGTTTCCCTTCATCTGATGCTGATCCTCCGTCCTGCATTTGGGTTAGAATAGAGAAGTGCATGCATTCATAAGTTACAGGATTGATTCCTGTCTATAGGTAACTTTTTGAATAACTATATTCAGATTAACTCAAAGATATTATATGATACACCACTGCAACATATTTAGCTAATGTTATAGTTTATCAAACGATAGCTTTATATTCCTTCACTCTCCTTGCCATGCTAGCTGCCAAGCAAATATTAGACTAATGCAGTCATTTCAGTTACTAAGTGATAATGTGTTAGGCAGCAACTTCAGTTGAATTGATAAGGAAAATGCCAATGACAAATCTGTCAGTCTACAAGTTAAATTCACTTGAAGACTGTTTCATCACTCACGTTGGGTTGAAAACACAACCGAATTTCTGGCTTCTTTTTTCTCTACATTTTCACAACACAACTTTACAGCTTTGTGGCTCAGATTGAACTGCCTCAGCACTTGATTGTGCATTTGTTTAATTTGATTTATTATTTGATTCTGCATTTTATTTAATGTGGCCCGGCTTACTGGTTGGGGGGAGTTTTCTGTTTTTAAGCACTGCAGGGTTGCCAACTCTCATGTATTTGCTTTCAGTTCCCATCTCACACGCTCATACTCCCCAAAAAAATCTCACACCAGTTTAAAATATAGCAAGTATGTCAAATAATATAGCAAGACTCAATTTGGGCAAAGTGAATAGGCTATTCAAAGCACATTGGCTAGCACAAGACACGTTTCCCTACATGTCATGATGAGACCAGATTGGCTCATCTGTGCGCGCTATACAGACCAAGTCCACATGGAAAGTTAGGAAGATTCCATGTGGCCCTGACTGACAGGGGCCCTCAAAACTACTAGAGATAACTTTTTATTAATAAGTCATTTACATTTTCATCACCATATCTTGATTGAAATATAAGTAGGCCTAATAACAAATTTAGTGATTTATTTTTCTTTCCCTTTTATTTTTAGTCAAGATATAGCCTACCCATCCAGACAGGCAGCACCTGTAGTCTCCTCCCCGCCTGTTTACTCAAAATGGTTTAGTCCTGCCCCTTCCAGAGCTCTGGTGAACCGCGTTAAATTGGCTAGTACAGCATAAAATGACGACTATGGTAAGGGTTAGATATTTTAAGGGTTAGATGCTATGGTGACAATGCAATTGTGGGTTGCTTGAGAACTTTGCAGATGTGTCTGTTAGCAAACTGTTAGCTACGTTAGCGACGAGGCTAACGTAGAATTATCAAAGACTGTATTTCTCTCGCGAGCTCTTCTAGTCAGGATTAGCATGTTAGCAATCAATGGCAGCAAGCCAACACAGAAGCTCCTTTGGTTCTTGCTGTAAAACGTCTCAGCTCAGCAACCCTAAGTCGGTTTATACAGAAGCTAGCCCAACGGCCGCCGCTCTGACCATCCGTGGCTAAGTTCTTAGTAGTTTGAGGGACCAGGCTGATGACAGGCAGTCATGTCTCTTCCTAAAGCTGAAGTAAAGTCAGGATTTAAAAAACGAAAAGAACAAAAGAGGGCGACAGTATCTTACAGTTTTTTTCCACAAAGACAGGTGGGTTTATCAACTGTGGTGCAAATTAAACTTTTAGCTGGAATTAAGTTAACACAAGCTAACTTTTGGCACGCTGCTCATACTAAATCAGATGTCCCCCAGACAGTACCAGGCCCAGCACACCTGTCGATGATGATGATGATATCCAGTGAACCAGTCTCGACTGGAGGAGGTGAGCAGCATTGTAATGAAGGAGCACTGTTCTAGCTTACCTCTCTCTACCTCTATTTCAAATATCAATCACAACTTGGGTAACTTTTAATAAGTGATAGTTCCCCAGATCACAAGTTAGCAACTCTCTTATCCAGCTATTGTCTAGGTGAATTGCTAATAAATAATATAAAAATGTGCAGGTCATCTCTTGAAGTCACACAATACCCTCTTGTTTGATAGTAAGTATTAGTAATGTAGGTCATCTTATGCCTCCTGAATTGTATGTCTAATCTCGCATGTCTAACTTGATCTAATTATGACTTCATTAGTGCAGAGTTTTAAAAAGCTTGGGCATTTTCAGGGTCCCTGGTGGTCTTAATGTCCAAGAAAATCTTAAAAGCTTGAGCAAAGGAGGCAGTGAAAAATTTAAAACTAGATTGAATTTATGCAACATCATTCTCTGCCCATTCATATAGGCTGTGCCTTCTGTATAGTTTTATAAAAAATTCTAAATTGGGTATCACAGATAACCCGGATGAATGTCTTAATGATAATCTAGTTGGGTGTAAGATTTTGTGGAGATTTTCTATGGAGATGTAGAAATTTGTATTGCTACAGTTCACAAAATCACACCCACCTGAGACATTTTGGCCTAACTTTTACTTTTAGTATTTTTTACTGTGATGAATTGACAGAGAAGCCCTTGAAAATCATTCTAAAATATTATGTTCTAAATAAAAATAGATAAATAAAATCAGCCTTTCAAGAGCCATGCCAACATTTTGGCATTTTGTGCAAATTACTCCATTTGTCTAATATACTGAAAAGTTTGAGAGTTTACCAAAATTTCAATTTTACAGATAAACTTCTGAAATAAATCACACACCATCCTGGTGGTGATGAGAATTGTGTCCTTTATTTTCATTGAGATTGGTGAAATATTTAGCCTACAGTTAAAATGCCTGTGTACAGCCCAGTTTACAGTAAGACAACTGTAGTGACTGTGGGCTCAATTTTTGAAAAATGTTAAAACCTTATATATTTAAACTTGAGGGACTTCAGATTATTTGGAAGCTGGTTTGGTGTCATTTAAACTTGCAGTGCAAAAGTTAATAGAGATTTCCTGGGGGAAACATGGTCGTCTATGCCCTCCCTGGCCGACAGTGGGGTCGCACAAGAATGTGAACCGTGGAGCACATTGGGAATTGGCAACAACAAATTTGGCAGGAAAATAGGGAAAAGGGCAAAAAAAAATAAAAAAAATACTTATGCATTATCCACTAAAAAAACTTGCAGTTTACTTCATCATTGTTTAAAAATGCAAAGCAAGACTATTGTTCCAGATGTTTTTAAAACAGTAAGCCAATACATTTATAACAAGCAAACTGAGTGTTGTTGTTGTTTTTTTTTATTAGGAACATGTCTGTATGAGATGAGATTTTCACCTGTTTCTACTTTATTTAAATTTTTGCAAGCAAAAATGAAACAAGAAACAAAAAATAGAACGGGACAAAGCTCAATACGGTGAGGTGAAATGCCAAGCAGACAAGACTCGTTCCAAAACAAGAGTGAATATGGGGTTGGCTTTCACCAGGTGGCGAGTATTGTAATTGATGATGGGCATGAAGAGCGATGCAGCGCTGGCTGGTTTTCTGTTGGTCAGGTAGGTGCCGGTTAGCTTAGTTGGCTACCTAGGTAGCTAGCTAGGTTTCAGCTTTTCTACTGTTTTCTGTTTGACAGGTAGGTGCCGGTTATCTTAGCTAGCTAGCTAGGTACCAGCTTTTCTACTACAATGAAGCTATGCTAATAATAGTAGCTAGCTGCCAGTTTACGACACACGTTAGCTCCGACCAGAACTCCAGTCACTCCGTATTAGAGTTCGGGACTGCTACCTTAGCCAGCGTGGCTTCTAGATATAAAACGATTCAAAACTCACCACTACTGCAACAGAGGTCGAAAATAAAGTCATTTTCACAGAGTGTAGATTGTGTACGTCACAAACACATGGTTTTCGTATCATAAAAAATCAAAAGTTGAACCAAAATCTGGAACCAAATGGTGGTAGTAGTAGTTGCAGTAATAGTTGAAGTGGTAGCTGCAGTAGCAGTTGTAGTGGCACTGTAGTAGTAGTTTCAGTAGTACTTGCAGTACTAGTAGTTGTGATAGGTTTTGTTGCAGTATTGGTTGTAGTAACAATTGTAGTAGATGCAGTATCAGTAGTTATAGTAGGAGTTGGAGCAGTTGCAATTTGTGTAGTTGTAGTAGTAGCATTGGAGGCAGTACTGGGCCTAGTGGGCCTAGGCCCATCCACTTTTCTCGTTGGCCCAACCGTTTTTCTCATTGGCTCAAAGAACAGACTAGGTCAGAAGACAGACTGATCAAGCGTGATGCAATTTTTCAGCTCAAATACAGGATTTCAAGTGGAGCGGTTGCAATTTGCACTCATTGGTCAAAGCATATTGTAAGCGCTCGGCTCCCACTCTGCTCTGGATCTTCTTCAGTGCGCTCCCCATGAGATAAAACTTGCTCTGCCAATCATGTTCGTAGTAGTAGCAGCATGAAAAAAACCAAAACAAAACAATTTCATTGCAAGTGTTGCGCTCGGTGGATTTCTGTAATTTGTAACTGCAATGGCAGCTTTACTCCACTGTGGTGCTGTATCATAATCAGCACAATGTACATGGAAGGTTAGATAGATTCCACACTAAAAGGTTATGTGCACACAAAAGAGGAAAAGTACGTACACACAAAAATAATCTGATTCATAAAACTGGTGCGTACGCAGAGGTCCAGGTCCAGTCTGAGGCGTGTGTGTGTGTGTGTGGGGTGTTCTGTTTATTATTTTTGACCATCTGTATTGGGCACATTCATACATGTTATACTTTTAATGTGTCTAGAAGGTTACGATATTTAGCGGTGTCCATAACAAGATGACAACACACCCTCTTTTTTTTTCTTGTTCTTTTTCTCCTGTCTTTTGTCGTTTTGTCATTATTCTTATTTGTTTTGTGAGTTTCTGTTTAGATTTTGGTCAATTTATCGTATGTCTCATATTTTTCCATTTTGAAACATGCTAAATAAAATACTTATCACAATAAGACTAGGTCAAAATCTAGTATTTGGCTGGACCATGTATGGGTGTGCCACGTGCCACGGCCGACCAATGGTGTAACTAACTCCGCTGTAGACTGTTAATATGAATAATAGTCCATACATCCATACTAGTGATGTGCGGATTGCAGTTATATCCGTGGGCACCGCAGTTAATCTGCAGATTGGGCGGGTTGGGTCATAAAAATTAACATTCTGATTAATAGCGGATGGGTTGCGGGTGGGTGAAATAATACATAATTAATGAGGAAAATATTGTTTATTTATTTAAAACCAGCCTACTTCAGTGTAATATGTTACCATATCATCACGCTTACATACAGTATATCCTACTGACAAATAATGGTAATGTGTGATTGGGTGCGCATAAAAAAATAAAAAAAAAATTTGAGTTCATTAAATACCTGCAGCGATTCCACCGCAGCAGAAATGATAAGTGTGTCTCCCCATTAAGAGAGACACTGTGTAGACACTGTTTGGCCAGCACCATAGCTCCTGCATCACATCACTACCTTGCCTGGGAAGCTAAGCAGGTTTGGCTGTGGTTAGTCCTTGGATGGGAGACCACCTGGTGCTGGAAGTGGTGTTGGAGGACCAGTAGGAGGTGCTCTTCCCTCTGGTCTCATGGATAATATCCCCAATGCCCCAGGGCAGAGACAGGGACTCTGTCCTGTGAGTGAGCACCGTCCTTCGGATGAGACGTTAAACCGAGGTCCTGACTCTGTGGTCAATAAAGATCCCATCGGTACTCATCGCAAGAGTAGGGGAGTAACCCTGGTGCCCTGGCAAAATTCCTAAACAGGCCTTCCTTCCATCATGGCCACCTAATCATCCCTCGTTACCTAATTGGCTCTTTCAGTCCTCTACTCTCCACTGTGATAGCTGATGTGTGGTGAGCGTTCTGGCACAAACTGGCTGCTGTGCATCACCCAGGTGGGTGCTACACATCGGTGGTGGATGAGTTGAGACCCCCCCCCCCCCGATATGTGAAGCGCTTTGAGTACCTAGAAAAGCGCTATATAAATGTAATCAATTATTATTAATTATTATTAGACACTAATAACAATTATTTCTATTATACAAGAGAGAAACGGGACTGCAGCATAAATATGAAACTGTATTGCAAAGGCACAGTTCACCATGGAAACGTTTAATTACTGAAAACAGCCTCTCTAATCTTCAAAGTAAATCGTTAAAGAAAACACTCATACATCAATACAACGAACACACAATAAAGAAATCACATAGAAAGCTCGCGCTGCTCAACATAATTTAAAAGGCAATATAGAGGTGGAGTGAAATGTCCGTGCGGGGCGGGTGCGGGTCTATAAATCGTAGAAAATAATTTGTTCGGGTGGGTGGCGGGTGGATGATTTATGCGTACATGCGGATTCGGATGGCGTCAGAGCTGATCCGCGCGCATATGCATCAAAATAAATGGCGATATGATATAATTGTATAGATTGTACTTTAGCTTCAGTTAGCTTCAGCTAGCATGCATGATATTAGTCAGCCTGCTTACTGTGTGGGAGAAACGGGCTCCTGATCTCAGCGGAGAAACAAGATGGCGGAGAAAATGAAACTTTATTTCTGGCTCTATGATCCTACGATGTGCCACGTGCCATGGCCGACCAATGGTGTAACTTCATCACTCAGTCAGTCTGTGAGTGACAGACATTCACGTTTATAGGGCTGGCCCCGCTGTTGCGGTCCAGCCAAAAAAAGGGACCCAAGTTTACTGCCAGAGCCCAATTTCTGATGGTGTGTTTTTCATCATTATCTACCATCAAGAACAAATTAAGCCAAATGACAAATACCCTGGTACAGGCATCTCCGCTCCGCTCCCCGGGGTTCAGCACCACGGACAGAGATGGCCAACGCTGCCATGTCTGCCTGCTGCCAGAAACTGCCACAGCTGCACCCCATCCCAGCTGATGAGGCTGAAACCAACCTCCTCATTAGCAGGCAGCTTTATAAGCAGAAGACTGGGGGAGGCACAGGGGATTTTCCACCTACCTTTTCTACTTTCTTACCCCCAAACAAGAACACTGCATGTATCACTACACTGCTATAGTGTTTTAGGCAATATAGGAGTTGTCAAACAAGGGAAAAAAAAGTAGAATCGTGCACTCCAAAAGACCAAGGCACTCTTGGTCAGCATCTCTTACGATATATGCCAGGCCAGTACTGTGTATCAATATTGATCATATAATTGCTAGCTGACCGACTGATGAGATGTCTTTTTACTTGCATTTATTACTATTGAGCTCAGACTGGTGTAATCACAGAGTGTTGTTTTATGATTTCTTGTTTAGTTTACCTGACGTTGGCGAGAGGTCCGGTGCTCTCGAAGTTGACCTTGGTCTCTGGCTCATCGCTGGAGGACTTGCGAGTGTCGGAGTAGGAGGACACGCTATTGAAACGGACCTTGTAGCTCCTGGAATGAAGTGTAAGATTGAAATGAACATGCACACAATTGGATGCCCAAATACCAATGTGCAGAGGTCGAGGGGTTAAACTCACTTTCTGTCTTCTGTGTTGGATGTTGGGTGACGCATCTCCATCAAGGCAGCTCCAAATTTCTACAATGAACCAAGAGAGGTTGTTTGTGATCCATATGCATGACACAACGTGGGTGGTATCTGCTCTGCATTGATTGGTATATACAATGTATACCTCTCCGTTTTCAGGAGGATCCCCATTGCCAAATGTGCTGGTCACCACTAATACCAGCGTCTCATGCTCCAGGTGTACCACGTCATATTCGTCCATAGACATGACCTGCAGATATCAGAAAAAAGCATTGTGATGAGGGAATCTCCACTTACTGTATAATGTACGTGAACGTGTAAAATAGGACTGAACAGGAAGGTGTAATGACCACTCTGTCCTCGCCTCTAACGAGCTGATAATATGCTGATGATGCGTACCACTCAACACGATGGTGTTTGTCTGCCAAGGGCCAGAGTCGCAGTCAACATTCTCACACACACACACACACACCCACAACCAAAGGCGTGAAGAGAAAACAGGCTTTAGCCCCACAACATGGAGGATTTGCCCCAGGCATTCACATTTGCCCCACGATCCATCTATACACCTGCTCACACAGACACATCCAAACGCATGCATGCATGTCCCCTTCTTGTATGATTGATCACATTGGGAAATGCGAAGGGAAAAAAAGATATGTCCGGGAGCAAAAGCCTGGATGATTGAGAGCAGCACACGTTTCCATTTTTCTTTTTTTTTTCCTTCTTTTTTTCCAAACACATTTACCCAGCCAGCGGTGCTTCCGGATCTTATCTTAAACTACTGCTCAACGCTTGGTTGGGCAAATCTCGCCTCCAACCTGCAGCACATTCCTGCATAAGAGGAGAAAAAAATGTGACGAAAGACACACTTTCTTCCTCTCATCACGCTACTCAGTTAGCATCCGTTTGGCCTCATCAGCACAGAGAGAGAGAGAGATCCTCCCTTTCCATTGATGTCAGTACAATGACACAATGTCAATAATAAGATGAAGTGAGGCAGGGGCAAGGGTACCTTTGCGTCAAAAGCGTGCTTGAAGATTTCACAGAGAGTTTTGGCGTAATCGTGAGATTTTCCTGTCTCGGTGGCAAACAGTATGGTGGCTTTCACCCTCTTGGCCATGGCTTGGCCCATTAGCTTGGCCGAGAACTTCACAGCCCTGGAGAAAAGAAGAAGGGAGAGACAGCGAAAGAGAAACAGAGAGAGAGAGAGAGAGAATGAGAGACACAAAAAACAGAGAGGACAAGAAACTGAATCATACAAGGACCAGTGATTCGAGGGGCACAAATCGCAACCTCTCGCCTGCCGATACGTCCGATAAAAACATCCTTGCCTACTGGAGATAGTGAGCTCTGCGATGGCTGTGATGGTTAGATGGTTGTGTGCTTCACTTTGGCAGACAGCCCACGTCATGTCAAAGTAGCGGATAGATGCAATTGTGATTACCTAGCTTGTCATATCCTCAAGGCAATTATATTAATAGCACAGAACACACACATACACACACACATGCACACACTAACAAAAAACTAACAAAGTTCTGATTACTCCCTGAGGGGTTGATTGGATGAATTACACCGCTGAGTACACCAACTTCCTTCCCCTGTCTCTCTAACTTGTCTCAGGAAAGTGATTGCTTGTTTGGCCAGATATTATCACAGTCACATCCTATAGTAACATTGAAATTCAGTATAATATCTAGTCCACACTTGACCCTTAAGATTACAAATGCAGGCAAAAGAGAGATCCCTAAATTTGGCTACATCTTTTCACCCGCCTTATATCTTTGTACGAGTGCACACTCACTTGGCAAGCTTCTTGAATCCAATGGCTCTTTTCTTGGTGGGTGTCCCATTGACTCCTTTCCACACATGGTTATTCCAAGGATCAGACTTTGGCATAGGGGAGAAGAAAATAGTGGCAGTCTTTGTTAAAGGAAAAATCCACCCTTGGATACTCTTACACTGTTATCAATCTGTGATGTTCAATACAATCCAGCAGTTATTTAGTAATGATGTGTTCTATTTCAGTTATTGATTTCCTGCATTTCCCGTGACTTACTTACTACCATGACAACCTCCAGAGAAGTGGTTTGAAGTTGTTGCTTTCAATCAAAGATGGGCATATAAAAATAGCTTGCCTGCCAGGCACTTTGGGAACATTGGTGCATGTCTATGATCACGGCTGTGCTCCTCACTTGAAATGCAACCTGTCTTGTGGCTGCATTGCATTATGGCCTATTGAGGATACTGTCAGTGGAGAAATTGGTATATTTGTCTCTTGTACAATGGATTTCTTCTTCTTAAATGTTGGTGCAAAATGGTGAGTCTAGAAAGAGGCCCTTGCTCTTTTGATTCTGAGGGACTCCAAAACCCAATGTTTATCATTCATGTTAACTGAAAATTGTTCTGATGTTAAACTCCATTCTAGCCATGCTAGAAATATCTTGATGTCACATCACATTGTTATCCGTGGGAATAAGAAAAATACCCCTCACAGGACTTTACAACATTACAAACCTTCATCCCAATCCAGTGGGTACTCAAGCCAATTCAACATCAATTTGACATTTCCTGGTAACATGACCCCTACTCCTCACCTGGTACTCAAAGGAGGGGGTGAGGCGGTAGTTGAGCATCTCTTGGTGGAAAACTGGCGTGATACTTCCCGACATGGGAGGCACAATCCACACCCAGTCTCCAGGACAGCCTCCTCGCACCCGGTACTCATTCTCCATGTGTTTCATGAAGGACTCTGTGGCCGAGTGGTGATCTACTATGGTCACTTTGGATGACTGGAGACAGGGAACAGGGATAGCACATTCAGGACTTCTTTGTCATTTATGAATTCTCTTTTATGCTAGTTACATCAGCATTAAAGTCATAATCTGCAAGATCTTCAGGTTTTTTTTTTATTTTGGTGATCTGTGGTCACTGCTGTGGTCTTTTTGCACTGCACTCCCAAGTGGTCACTTCACAATCAAACAGTGTGTGACGTCTTTTTCCTTGGATTTTCTGTTGATGTTGTTTGAGTTTCTGTAGGTGGCACTCTTTTCTTTGTCTGTTCAGCCATGGTGACTAAAGCTGGTCATGCTAACTATGTAGTTCTTCTCTTATTTATTCCAAACAAATCATCACTTCTTATACGCCAGAGGATTTTTCCCCAGAAAAGCCTAGCCTACCTGACACTGGATGTTCAGAACAGCAAATGTAAAAGCTTTCATGAGTGTTGGTTGAATCGGTATTGTGTTATATCAATCAGAATCAAATGTTGCCTATTATTACTTTAATGTCTCATGCTGATTGATAGTTGTCTCAGAATAAGGAGACAGTACTTGCCCATGCTGGAATTTTAAATGTACAACGCATAAAGAGGAACCTACCTGGAAACTGTAGAGAACTGCAATGTTGATCTCCACCAGTGCCTGGTCCTTCCATAGGGAGGAGGTCTTCCTGGTGTCTAAGGCCATCATGTTAGCTACTTCCTGTACAGCAGGAAACCATAACATGAGAGCAGTATTTTAGTGCAGCCATGATGATATGACAGTGATTATAACTAGCTATAACTGGTGAAAGGCTGTTTCCTGTTTCAAGTTAGTCTTAGTCAGTGTTGTAGTGTTTGATTCCTGGACTTGAGAAAATCCATTTCAAAATACAACCACTGATAGGATGATGTAACATATTGGTGAGTGCGTGCTGCCTGGAGAACATTGCCAGTCAAGTGTTGGATGAAGATGCTTCCGCCACATATTGTGAGCTTTGGTTACACAGATTTTATAACTGAAAAGTGGTGCCAAATGTTAAACTCGCTAAAGGACAATTGAGGAAAAGACTGGGACAACCTCAAATTTCAACTGGCATCTGAATGGGATTTTTATGTTTTTCATTTTTTCTAGCATGGATTACTTGAATTCAAACTGTTAAGTCAGACTTGAACGTTGTACATTTCAGCTGTTGTGGCAGTAGGCCGTCATTCTTTTCTTTAACCTTAATGAATCTCCAGATTTCGTCACAAATGCAAGTGCAAATTGCATGCTTCAGTTGTAAGACTAATTCACCAAGGCTGACACCCTTCGCCCTAAAGCGGCCTTTATAATTGGAGCGTTCTCTGATCTGATTTGAGATTCTAGGATGGAAAACTCTCTGCCTGACTTGCTGGTGACGATGCCTGCGTCTAGCAGAAATGACAGCAGCCATTCTGAATGGCCAAACTCTTTGTGGGAAGTCTTTACCGCACTTTGTAAAGGATCTACAATAATTTGGAGGCATAGGAGTTTCAAAGTATTGGTGAATTGCGTGCAATGTCAATTTGCATAGCCTCACTAATAAATAAATATTATAAGTACCATGACTCATTATGCATGGTTTGTGAATAACATTTTGATTTGGTCATTTTGTTGAAATAGCGCATGCTCCTCCTTTCCAATGGAGCACGGCTCTGTCCTTTGGCACAATACACTACCTCCAGAATGTTGTAGCGTGAGCTGTCGCAGAAGTCCCTCACGCCAATCTCTGTACCCATGTACCAGCCACTGAAGGGGCAGCCAGTGAATTCCAATCCGCCAACTTCCAGCAGCATGTTAGAGACCGCCGGGAGGCCATACCACTTCAGGTTCAGATCCTTGAACCAGTCATACCTGGGCAGAGCACACAGAAGAAGGATAGGGTGAATTCACTATACTTCAAGGATTCAGGGAGTCACTGGAATTAAAGATAATCTGAGCTGTACCTATTTCAGCTTTCAGCTCAATTCAGCGTGCTCCCATCTGAAGTCAGGGCAAATGTTACTTTAAAACCCTGTACGGGATCAGGGTCCAATATTTGCTGTATGTAACAATGTAATTATCATTTGCTCTCTCATTTAGGAGTATGGGCATTGCTTACGAATTTACCCCTGAGGTCCGTACTGTGAAAGCAGCGCAGCCAAAACAAGCATTAACACAGAAAAAAACCCTGGTGACAGCTTTTCAAAGCTGGACTACTAGGCTGGGCCTCCATCTACCTCCTACTACACACAGTCATGCAGCCCCTCAGGGGAATTGAAAACGTAGCTTTTTGGCTATTGTTGCCGAGCTGGGCCTAGACCCATGTAATGATGAGGCGCTCTTGGTGGCCGTGGCCTGTGCCAAGCTGCTGCCAGAGCTGAGGGCCAGTTGATGCAGGGTGAGGAGCAGAGATGCCAGTTTTGGAGGAGTTTGGCAGGGAGATTAGTGTGTCAGGGGATGCTGGAACGATCTCTGTGGCTTGTAGTGATGCTCTGTGTATCTGAGTGATGGAGAGCATGGCAGCAATACCCAATTCTTTACTGTGATTATGGACATGACGGTGAGGCGACAGCTACAGTGCCAAGTCCTCAAGGGCGTTATAGATTTTATACAATGGTCTACAATGCAAGTGTATTGTCTAAAAGTTTTCTCAAAAGTAGTATACATGCATAAGAACAAAAAAACAGGAGAAAGCTAGAAAGATTGCTAACGAGCCCCATGGTTACCACAAAAGTTGGCATAGCAACTAATAAAGCATGGCTCGCTATGCTTTATGGGAATAAACAGCACAGTTGGAATGTGTCTGTAACCAATCAGATTGCTTGGCTTAAAACTACCCGTTGTATAATAGGTGTTACTGAAGGATATGTGAGGGATGTGTGAGTGGGTGGATGGCTTTGTGTGCAGGCACCCATGTGCTTGTTTCTATATATTCTGTATATTGCTTGACAGAGAAGACATACTGTGTTGTGTGTCCTGTAAGTCACTCCAACTCACTTTGGGTGTGTGATCTGCACCTCCAGGATGAGGTCTTCAGGGATCTCAAACAGTTCAGGGTCGTTTCCGTTGGCTTGCAGCAGGAGGGGCAGGACATCAAAACGTCCCTTTGGAGCCTTCCATCCCTGCTGTATGCAGATCTAGTGACCAAAACCAACATGTTAATTGGGCACAAATTGGACATGTCTTTCAAAGTTAATTTTGTAGCATAGTGTATGACTTTAAAATACCGGCCCTTATGCATACCTCAGTGAATTCAACGTTGGCGGGGTCTCCCAGGATCTGTCCGTCAGGCTGTTTGTAGCCCGCATAGCGAATCAGCTGACTGTTCCACACCCGGAAATCATGCTTACCATCTGTCCTCTGAGGAAATATGGTAATGGCCGACCTGCACAAAAACATACAGTGGATTAGCATGTTGATAGTGTCTAATATTTAAATCCAGAGCATTTATATGTATTTGAGATTATGAGATTATTTCTAGCTATAGATTTACATATTGGTCTAAATTGATGTAATTTATAAGATACTTAAACTGCTATGGCAATGTATTAGCATGCTGATCTCTACACATATACTGTATATAGAGCATGATGCTATGCGGCAATGCATTAGATGGTGTATATGAATAAGTAATACATGAATCATAAAGCTTGCTTAGGGATGGTAGGCATTATGCACATAACCTGAAGGCATTTTTAATCTAAGCGGTTATGTGAAAGAACCCAACACTTAGCCACCTTTGGTCTGTTCTTGAACCCTATGGTGTTTTAATGCCATGACCGGGCAAAAGTGTTAATTCTCCTAAGCTCCTAAGTCGCAGAGGAGGGAGAGCAGCTGGTGTGAATCTGGGCCAGTGGCGCTTGCACCGCAGTCCACATCTCCAGAAACAATCTCTCAGCCTGGCTCGGGAAAACTGGTGTAAGTGGTAAAATTGATGGGGAGTACAGACTGTGCATAATTCTGTACTAACAGGCTTTTAAAATATATAGCAAATGACAAATCTTTAATCCATTCCTTCATAGACCTTTATTATAATGTATGCATTACAGAATTTTTCATGTACTATATATGAAGAGCGTCATTCCAAAACGAGATATCCACCGCTTGGGAAAAAAATAGTTTTAGGTATACGTCATCAAAACCTTTCCATGAAAAACAGTTATACTTTGAGAACAGAATCATCTTTGTTTTTGAAATGTTGACTGATTTTCAGTAAGCAAAATCAATATATATAATTTTGGAATAACGCCCTTTATGTGAAAATCTTTCGTGTTTGTTTCTGTTGAAGCAGCCCAGACATAAAAGAGCCAGAGCCAGGATGCTGTGCTGGCTCCTATCAACATATGTATCTGAGTTGTCCTTCCACAGCCCGGTCTAAGTGTAGTAATGAGTCAGAAGCCATCCATCATCCAAGAAGTAAATATGAGGTGTCACATGTGATTAGGACTTGGCAGAGAGCGAGCGAGCGCTGAGCAGGTCTGACAAATGGCTGCTTGTTAGCGAGGTCTGCCGCCTCACCAACAGGGCAATGATGGGTGCCGAGACATTGACACATAGACAGGCAGCAGACAGTGTCAGAGATAGTGTTAAGAGACGGAGCACGCATTGACAGATGGACAGCGGGTCACGTCAGGGTAGTAAGAGACGGAGAGGGGTGATGAGATGCACGGAGCGACAGATGGGGATAGGAACAAATGTAGCGGATGGAACAAGGAAAGTTGGAGGGAAGCAAGATGGAAAAGCAGACGACCAAAAGGAAGAGACTTGGGTAAAGGATTTGAGCAGTGTGTTTTCACCTCAGGTTGCCTTTGTTGGTGGCGTACTTGATGTGGTTACAGATGTAGTTGTACATTCCGTGAGATGTTGTGCAGTCTCTCGCATCAAAAACCTGGAAAACAAATGTGGAAATGAAAGTAGTCACTGGGGCTGTCATGTTGGCTTACAGAGAATGTTGTTTCAGAAGAAAGTTGATGTTAAAATAGCGTTGCGTCACCATAGTGCAACCAGTGAAAGAAATCATAAGAGAACTCAATGGAACTCTGTGGTTGTAACACCACTGATTATATCAGCATCAACCATTTAGAAACAACTGATTGAACCAATAGTCAGCCTTTTTATATGACACTATACTGTATGTTCTCATCTATCCTTGGATGTTATACAAAGTTGACATGTTGGTAGAACTTTCTAGTTCCATGACATTTAAGATTAATTTCCTCAGAGTCCATCTCATACTGTAACCTTCCCCACTGTCCTGTCAAACAGTCAAAAGCAGCATGCAAACAGTACAGCAAGGTAGGGTTTAACTGCACCATGACTTTAGGTATGTATCACCTGTAATTTGGACCATTGGATCCTCCCTACACAACGGGCGGCGTTCCTCCAGGCGTGCTTGGCTCCGTAAATCAGTTCAGTATCTTTCAGCTGGTACGTTCCTGACGCCTCGATCTCCTTGGTCACGTCCTCCAGCCTGTCCACATGGGCCTTGGAGCCGTACCTGGAGCCAGGACCGTCACACAGGGGGCAGGAGAATAAGGTGACATGGATATACAGTACAGTAGAGGAGGTATTTACTTTGCTTTTTGTATGGATCCCCAGTGTACTGTAGGTCCACGACTGGGTTTGTTACAATTGTCATCCATAAAATATCCTGCTCATTTGGAAGGGAGAATGCAAAAAAAAAGTGTTTGGTAGAATAATAAACACCCATTACTGTACTAACAAACTCAGGGCAGACAGGTATATGTAATTACACAAACATTTCTCAGACATAGAGCTTCTCTGGAGGCAGAAATGGATCTTTTTGGATTAGAACCACAGTTTTTCAGAGTTAGAGCACACACTACCTGGCAAACTTCAATGGCAAAAAAGCAACTCTGGTCAAAATGTACATGAAAAATATGAATGGCCATAACTTTTTTTCTTTCATTCATGACCATACTAGCCTACAGCTATGCAGCATAGCTATAGGCTAGTATGGCTTTTGAACAATGTGGGAGGTCAGCTAGGCTAATTGGTTAATTTAGATAACATAGTAGAACTTGATTGTGTCTTTCAGTTAGTTGCAAGAGTGCTAGGCTTGATAATATTAGCTTCCTCCTCTCTTATCTCTTGCCTTTTTCACTGTGCTTCAGTCTAATGTTGCTTAGCCAAAAAACTGTGGTTCTTTGGCTCCGCCCATTGTTGTTGATTGAACTAAAACTCCAATTATATTTCAGGGTGCAGCTTCACTAGAGCAGGCTGGGCTTGCCTTTTGATGGAAGTGTAGTACTGGTCTATGAAGTCAGTGGCCAGTGGGAGAAGCTCCTCTTTGGTTCTGACCTCATCTGGTTTGCGGCTGTGCAGGTTGGGCATCATGATGGAGCCTGTACACACATGCTCGGCGCAGATCGGCATCTAAAAATAAAATTGACATCGCAGATGAAAGAGGGTTTTGTGGGATAATTCCTCTTGTTGTTGTAATTTTGTAATGTTCAGTTGGTTCTCATTCTCCCAAATTCAGTTGATGATCCAGGTGATATTGGCATTCATGGTACCTTTCTGTTAATAGCCATGTAAATGACCACAAAATTTTCTCTCCACTATTGAATGAGGCAGGGGTGACCGTGACATGTTTAAATAATCCTGATTTGGCAGAAAACAAAGTGTTGTTTAATCAGTTTTATTTAACCAAGATAAAACGTCTCAGTGGCCTTTAGGATTTGTGTTCACTTAAGACACAGGACACATCCATCACTGTCTCCTGATTGACTGCAAGATGAGAGCAGCATGGCCTCCTATTCATTTTCAAAGCCAGAAACTACCATAGGCTATAACCTCCCTTCTCTATTAATTTTAGATTTCGATTTTAGGCTAAGTGCGCAGTCTCGGTTCTGCTTGGATTGAAATGGATCTAAGAACAAAATGTAATTACAGAAATGCTTGAATGATGCTTTATGCAAATTATGCTTTGAACAAATGGAATCATTTAAAAGACAAATTCAACACTTTAAATCGACTTTCACACTTTAGAGCCATAATTTAGCCAAATGAAAAAAAAAATTTCAACAGATTTTTTTTCTAATAATTTCTTTGCTTGTGTTTTTTCTTCTTCTGCCCTTGTTCACAGAAGGTGCTAAAGGTACGTGCCTTGTGTGTGTGCATGTGTGTGTCAGCCCTAACACTAAATAAAGATTACTTAATCAAATGTATCATAAGCAGTAGATTTTGTAGATACTTGTGAGGAGAAAATGCCAGAGAAACAAAACCATGCATTCCAGTTCCACCTGTTCGTTGGGCTACTCTCTGGCCACAGAATCTTACTCTCTGGCCACAGAATCTTACCATCTTAATATGACACTGAAAAAAAAGATCAGGAATTGACCCCTGACAGGAGGATTTCCCAGAGGATAGGGAAAAGGGTCAAAGTCTCTTCTGCTACTTTCCCTCAGATGAAAGACAAAAAGGTGGAAATTTTGATTAATCAAAATAGATTTTGACTATTTCAACCCCTGTATTCCATTCTGTTAGGATAAATGGCCATTGGCAAGTCCATCACGATTGAAAAGTATTATGATACCAATGATCAAACTGGCGTTACTTAGTCCCATTTAAGCAAATGATCAAAATAAAAGATCAATTTCTGTTAGAGGTTCCTATCTTTTAATTCATACAAGAGAACTTGACTATTTTACAATTCCTTTCATTACATTTCTCAGAAATGGCTGGCATACATGTTAATGAATGAGTAAGTCAGTGAGTCATGGATTGGTTTCCTTCCATTGAGCAGTGACAGAGGAAGAAAGAGCGAGGCGGGAACGGAGAAAACAAGAAACAGACAGATGCAAAGAGAAAATTGCTCATAGCTGAGAGCAACCTTGTGTGGTCAGTGTAATATGATTAGAGCTGAAGTGAGCTGTCACTTTGGTTTGCTGTAAATGCCTTCACCAGCTTGGAGAGATCGAATGAGCGAGCCAGAGAGGATGACAGAAACGGTAGCGCAAGCATGCAGCCAAAGCGGAAATTTGACAATAACCTCAGCGCTGCTAAAATTGGCTGTCTTGTTACACTGAACCACCCACTTGCACTGTCCAAACACTCAGGCGTTGACCCCTCAGCCCATCCAAAATAAACTTCCCTCCACACCCCATCCACAACCCATCCAACCCTCTCTCAAAGAACAAAGAAAGTTCCCTTGAAGCTGACAACAAACACATCACAGCCACGAAAGCCAAGGGAAAAATGGGAAAGGAAATTGAATGAGAATTTGAGACGGAGAGAGAGAGAGAGAGAGAGAAAGAAAGCGAGGAAAAAACAGATAGAAATAAAGGGAGAATAATAAAGACAACAGGAGGCGGAAGAAAGGTAACTGACAACGGGAGAAAACAACTGGGGAAAGATAAGAAAGGAAGACGAACAAGAAGTAGAGGTGACAGAGTAAAAGGGGAAAATGGATGAGTAGCAGGGAGTGTTAAAAATAAAACAAAGGAATCACTCGTGCTCCAGCACGTCCGCTCATCATACCGCTCTGGGCATTCATGCCAGCCAGCTGTCCTTTTCGAAAAATGACGGATCATCCTCGAATACAGCAGCGTCTGTGATATATAATAAATCTGAAGATGCTATTACAGGCCATTCATTGGGATGCACGCAACAGCTTGTCCGATAAGTCACTGGAGTAATTAGGCTGCTGTTGTTTATGGATGGCTGCGATGTTTTGGGGGGATGAATGCTAAAACAGTGGAGCTCACCTTGTGCTTGGTAGTTTTGGGCCATACATAGTTGGGAACTTGCTTGCGTGATAAACGGGCAAAATGGATGGACAGATTGGTGGATAGCTGAAGAGACATGCACATGTATCATCATAGAAATCCCTGTTCTTGCTGAAAGCTCTGCATGCAGCTGTGGCCTGCTGCTGTGTGTTGCTTCATGCTCAAGAGGACATTTTTGGAAATTACTTTTACTCTTTCCAGTCCAACCTGATCTCACACGAATACGTGAAATGAACACAACTTGTTAACACCAAATTACGTGTTGGTGGCACGTAAAGTGTTAAAAATCTGTGTTCCCAGCATGAAACGGTTGTGCGAAGGAGACACGACTATAAACAGGTAGTAGTCTCTCACACTGAAGTAGCACAGTGAGGGTGTTGTGGTCAGGTTGGTGGATGGGTGTATGCCTTTGCCTTCAATGCTGGCGACTGAGTCAAATTTTAATGTTTAGCTAAAGTTTTTCTTGTTTAACCTTGACCAAAGCCTTTCCCTAACCTTAACCAAGTTGTTTTAGTTGCCTAACCTTAACCCAAACCTCAACCAAAGTTGTTTTACTTGCCAACCTTTAGCTGAAAATGTCGTGTCCAATTCATGCTGTTGTCACAGAATCCAATACATGGTGGAGGAATGTAATTTTCACATAATTCATGTCCACAGCATGTAAATCTGCATTTCTGAGTTTGACTTTTTATGAGATCACGTTGTTCCAGTCCTCAGGAACTGTGATGTGTCTGTCAGCTAGCTGTTTGACTAAAATAAATTTGTTTTTTAATACTGCATACCTATACACTCTTTTATTAGCACCCACTTAAGCCACCCATGCTAAAAATGTATGCACTCATGTTAATATAAGACACTTTGAATAAAAATGTCCACCAAATGGTATATGTTTTGTTATAATTTCCCAGTGATGTATTTCTGAAACTGCAACTCCATGTGAGTTGTCCCGATGTGGAGTGGCAATAATCTGTGGGTTTTATTCTGAGTGTTATTGTTTCGCCAGTTTTAACAAGATCTACCGCTCCGTCGTTTATTGGCTACAATTCAGGCAGGAGCAAGAGGTACAGTATATGTGTAGTAGGAGAGAAGACAGTCTCCTTTGAGTAAGCAGATAAAAGGCCCACAGCGTACTGCTTCTGTACATAAAAACCAGGATACGCGTCCTATTATACTTTACTCTGCTTGACTTGCAAATCCTTTATAGGTAAGTCTATGGGGTTGATGTTCATTTAGATTCAGATGCTATATGTCATGATGATCAGTACCTTTTAAAAAGCACTATTAAAACCATAGATATAAATATCATTCACCAATGTCATTCATTCATCTTCTGCTATTTATCAACCTAACTGTACTTTGCACCTGACTGTGCCAAGGCCGCTACACTGGAACGATTCTTTGGTTTCAGTGTATACTTGTAGTGTGTTTAAGTTTCGTCTACTGTCATACAGTTTGTCTTGTCTGGACTATATGTGAGGTCCTGTTACGTTGTGTCTTGAACCTAGTGTGGCAATCCGGTATTGTGTAACCATATTGTAATGTGTAAACACAAATTAGCTACATCAAATTCCTTGTACACCTGTTGTACTTCATTAAAGTGTACGTAATTAACACAACTCTGATTCTGATATTGTCATTTCCATTAGTCTTGGTGTACTCTCAATTATGAACTCCTAATTCTATTACGACCAATTCCACTGTGATCATCTTTGTGGTTTATTAATTATATATACCAGTAGTTCTGCTGCTTTTCACTGTAGCAGAGGGTATATTCAGTATCATGAAATGATTATATTTAAAAGCATGGCATAATGAAACAGGGGCATGTCATAGATTTCATTCGTTGTTACTGTTGGCATAGAAACCCTGGCTGTTAAATGATTTCTGGCTTGAAGCCCTGACAGCAAGATCTTTCTCATCACCTGCCAACATGGTAGCCTAAGGACACTGACACTGACATTGATGTAGACACACAGATAAATAGTACTGTTACTCTGCTGATATTTCACTTAAGTAAAAATACTGGTGTAAAAATCTACTGAAGTAAAAGTAAAAAGTAGCTAATTTAAAATGTACTCAGAAAAAAAGTTAGTCAATTTTTCAGAAAGAGTGCACTGTTAGATGTGATCTTTCCCATGCAATTCTAAAAGGACAAGAGTACAGAATTCAACCTTGATTCCTTTCAACCTGGAAGATTTGGAAATTACAAAATAAAGTGCACAAAGAAAGTAATATTACTTAGTAACATTACTCTTCTCACTTTGAATGGCTCCACAAATTGTCCAGTTTCTGATGCTTATGCAGAGCCACAAAATTTGTACTCTGTACACATGCTTTTTTGTGTACACAAAAAAGCTACTCAATTACAGTAACTTGAGTAAATGTAATTAGTTACTTGCACGCAATGATCCATTTGACCGATTTTCAGTATAGCTTACCTTGCTGGAGCTGTGGTGAAGAGTGTCATTGTAGACAGTGCCACTCTCCCAGTTCTTCACCTTCATGAAGCGGGGACATTTGGAGGGGCTGCCGTTCAGGAGTGACCTGCTGGGAGAGGTCCTGCCTTGGGCTGGAGGCTGGAAAGAGCACACAGGCATTTAACCAGTGGCGGAAAAAGTACTCAAATCCTTTACTTAAGTAAAAGTAGCAATACTTAAAAGTAGAAGTTCTGCATTTAAAAGTTTACTTAAGTAAAAGTATATTATTAGCAGTATTAGCAGTAAAATGCAAAGTAAAATAAAAGTTTGAAAAGTAAAAGTACTCATTCTGAAGAGCGGTCCCTTTCAGAGTGGTAAATTATTAATGCATTAACCTGTAAGAAGTATTTTAATATTGTAAGTGGTCCAGGTGGCGCTAAGTCTAACTACTCTAACAATGCAACATATTTCATGAGCTCATTGTATGTTTTGCATGTAAAACCTTATTCTGCAAAGTAACTAGTAACTACAGCCGTCAGTTGAATTTAGTGGAGTAAAAAGTACAATATTTCGCTCTGAAATGTAGTGGAGTAAAAGTATAAAGTCTCACAAAATGTTAATTCTCAAGTACCTCATAATTTTACTTAAGTAGTGTACTTGAGTAAATGTACGTAGTTAATTTCCACCTCTGCAATTAACAATAAATTGCTCTACCAGGGCATAGTATTTAGGTAATGGTTTCTGGCCTCTAAGCCACCTTTGGCGCAAGCTTTCCCTCAAGTTGTTTATAGTTGAAAGTCACACTGAGGTGGGCTGAAAAGAGAGGCAACCATCCCATTGAGGCTAGCAGGGAGGCAAGGAGAAGTGTTTTTGAATGCTATGGTGGGACACGTGATTGGCAAGCTTAAGATGGATTGTTCTCTCTGGGACAAGTTGCACCACATAATTAATATCTTGAAGTATATTTAAGGGGACTTTTAGAAGCATTCTGAGACAGTGAGATTTATGCAGACCCCCAGCTCTTTCTTCTCAAGGCAAATCAGCTTGTCATTGTTCAGCGCTACATCACTCTCACTGTTTTACAGACTCATGGACAAAAACCACACACATTCTCTCTCCTATCCTCTAATGCTTCCTCTCTCTCTCCCACTCCAAGAGAAAGGTAATCAACATCATTAAACAGTAGGTTGATTGCACGCTAACTCTTGGCTCACTAGTACAGTTACTGACTGATGAATGCCTGCAATTTAGCCTCACTGTTAATTGTAAGCTGTCATAAAGAAAAGCACTGTGTGATCGGCAAACCTCAGTCTAATCAATCCCACACCTTGCAACCTCTTTCATCATTTCTCGTGGCTGTGTGAATTGTATAGTGGAGTAGCTTCTGAACAACAGTGACACAATCATGGTGCTTGCTGTGGAGATGAATACCAACAGTGCCACGCCAATTGAGTCTCATTATTATTTTTTGTCCTCTCAGCGTGGGGAAGGATGTGCAAGTTTGAATTGATTTTGATGCTACACACAGGAACAAGCTCTCACTCTAACAGCAAGAACCCCCACTGTGGGACCAAGGCGTGCCACATCATTATCACTGAGGTCAGGAAGAAAGACCATTGTGCCGTAAAGATAAAATCATTATCCTCAATCGAACAGGCAGGAAATAAGGTATGGATGTAACAGAAAGGAACAATTTAGCATACATACAGGTTGTGTCAAGGATAGAAATGAAATTATAGCAAAAGTTGGGATTCACTACCTCTATGAAGATAATTTAATGATGCCATGTAATGACAAAGCCTTTTCTGTCAATAATTGAGTTAAGTTCATCATTCAATCACCCTTCAATTTAGTCTTTCCTGAGGAAAAAAAAGGAAGAGTAGAAAGAGAGACTGACACTGACAGAGTGAGAAATGGAAGGTGATGTCATTCTTTAAATATTAATTAATATGGTATAGTCAAGTTTTTTTGAAAAAAAAGAAAAAAACGTTCAAGTTTGTTTATTTATATAGCCCTTTATCACATACATGTCTCAGAGGACTTTACAGAGAATGAGCCTAACCTAGATCTAACTAAACACAATCAGTGGTGAACATTAAGATATAGGACAAGCATACTGGTCTGGCATCTTATTCAGTGATGATTATACCTTAGAAAGACGATAAAAGTCAACTTCCTGGCATGGTGGCATATTCTCTGCTTTGAATGGATCATCAAAGGTGGTGGCTGTGTCTCCGGACCTCGCTAACTGGTGGAATTTGACAGAACACTCTACCACCTCTCCTGTGCAACAGGCTTATTAAACATTAAATTATGCAACAGCAGAAACTGCAGCTCGAGGCCTAGGACAGTCCTTCTCCAAAGTGAGAAAACTAATTTGCAGGCCATCGTCGTGTCAGCTAAAATCCTTGCGTGCAATGATAGAAAAATTTTGACTCCAATTTTCAGAAATCATTTCATTTATTTTTTTTTTTTTAAATGATCTTTGTTCCTGTCTTGAGTTGATGGTATAACAAAATTCAGCAATGCGTCATCAGAGTAAGCATCAGTGTCTAGCAAAACACCTGTAGGGAAACTCTTTCTGCTGCATGAGTCAGGATGGTTACATATACACATATAGTACACACACTGACTCCACATCCCAAATATACCTTTCATGGCATTGACGCGTCAGGCTGTGCAGTACACTCACGCCAACACAAGCACACTGTGCAGCCTCAAACATATACAGCATCTTACCACACCATACAGATCCTCTCCAACCACCATCAAGCACGCACCCACATCCCTACACACACACACACACACACACACAAGCATGCACATTAACACTCTCTCTTCCCTGCAGGTCTCAGGGCCTGGATCATTTCAAGAGGGCCGCATTTGATAGAGAGAGATGGATCAGCAGCAGCTGCACGTATTCATTAGGCCTCTTGGAATTATTTTGCCCTATCCGGTCCTATTGACAGGGGCTCGAGCAACGTCACAAGTGGGTGGATAACACGACCATGTGCAGATTACGACACTATGCTCGCCGACCAGACCTTTGCGTCTGTAACGCATAAGATGGATTTAATGCTCCACCAGCTTGCCGCCGGAAGGATCTAATACCTAGGTGATGGGATCTTAAGCAAAGGCTTTAGTCTTGTAGGCTGTGAGGCTACATAGAGGTGCGTGCTCAGTTCTCGAAAGGCCCATGAGCATGAAATGGGCAAATAGTGTGGATTATGGTACATGGGTAAAGAGACATTCGGGCAAAGACAGTCATGGACACACATGCATTACACAGCTGTGGAGATTGACTTTGCCAGTGTGCATGTGAATGCTGGCAAACACACGCACACAGAATAAGGGTAAAGGCTGTTAACATTATTGATCTGTAGGAGAATAGAGATGTCCAGGCTTATGCATATGCATGCTCTCTCTCTCTCTCGCACTCACACACACATACACACAGATAAAGAGACATAAAAACTCTGTCTTAATCATATAGTCGACCGCTTGTTTCTCACCTTGTCAGTGTCAGGGTGAGGGTTGTTGAGCACCACCGGCATGTTGTCTTTCAACAGGTCATCAAGCGCTCTGTCGTTATCTGACACCAGCTGAGGGGACGTGCCATTTCCCATGCCAAGGTCCCTGGAAGTCACACACAATTCGCTGTCAGGTGTGTGCGCACACATCAACCAAAAAAACACACTTTCCTTTCACTTTAAAATCCCAGTCAAAACCCACAGGCACGTAAATGCACACAGAGTAAATGAGCTGACCTTCCTCCTTTCCAAATAAATAAAACATGGAGTTGAGAGCTTACCAAACTGGCGTTGAGTCAGAAAAAGCTTGCACAATGGCTAAGTCATTTACAACAGGCATAATGACAGTAACAGGAGTGAGACCAAATCACAATGCCATAGAATATATATATTTTTTGTGTATATTTTATTTGTCTAGGAAGGTTTGCTGAACACACATGCTCTTTTTCAGCCCGCTTCACACTAATACATAGTCTATAAATGCATTCACACCTGGGAGCTGCCCAGTACAAACACAATCTTCTAATGTTGGCAGCTACACTTGAGCACCTTGAGGCTTAGATGCCTTGCTCAAAGGCACGTCAATAGTAGCTGTTGAAGGAAGCATTACTCCTTCACTTTGTTTCTGTCCACATGTTCCTAGCCCGTCCAGGAATTCAAATCAGGTTTAGGCTTCTGATCACAAGCCTGCTTCTTTGGTCTTTACTCTACATTCAGACTCGTAGGAACTACATCACAATATCGCTACGGAAGAGGATTAGGGCCACGTGAAAATTTTGTTGGAGTTCTGAATTTAAAGTCAAAATTCTGAGATTAAAGTCGGAATTCTGAGAATATACTCTTACTTCAAACTTGGAATTCTGACTTCATTCTCAGAATTCCGACTTTAAACTAGGGAATTCTGACTTTAATCTCAGAACTCAAATACATTTTCCATGTGTCCCTAATCCTCTTCTGTAAATGTCTGATTTAAGACAGGTGATTATTAGCTGTAATGCCAATGGTGTGGCAGAGCATATAACAACCCAAGTACATGACTGGCTGCTAAAGGATGAGGTTGCTTAAAAATGTAACTGTAGCTGTAGAAACAATGCAACCATGGTCAACTGGTTTCCTGACTTTCTGGCAATGTGAACACACAGTCACACACAGCTACCCAGAGAGAAAAACAGGATGAAAACAGAGAGAACTCACTCTGGGCTATAGCTACAACTGGGCAGAGACTGAGAGACCACAGGGAAAAGGGGGAGGGGATTTCCCTATGCTGTTGCTGTTGCTGTTGCAAACCACATGAGACGTGAATAAAGACGGCAAACTCATCAGCATGTGATTTGAAGTTTGCATTCTTCCACTCGCAAACACCCACACACATATTGCCTCCCACTGTCTTTCTGTCTTTCACACTCCCCCCATCTCTCTCATGAGCACGTGTCCATGCTAATTGTAAATCTTCACAGGCATCCCTTCTCCCTTTCACACTCCCTGTCACACTGTATCTCTTCATTGCCTCAATTTGCGAGAGCACATTCATCCCCGCAATTCTGGGGATGAGCTCAGAAATGCAGAAAGACAAGAGAAGTTGCGTGTGTCATCTGTCATCAATTCTGACTCAGACGGGGAGTGTCCGTCTCATATTGGAGAAATTGTAACAGCTTCTGCTCTAAAAACAAGTCATCAGTTCTAATGTGCCATTCTATTCCAGGCAAATAGTCATCAAGGCATAATTTGAGAGATGATACTGCACAAATGTGCCCAGATATAATATTGGCCATGCTGTTCACTGTAACCTTTCTCATCATAACCCCCAGTCTCTATTTGGAACTCCTCAGAAAGCCTTTTTCCATATCTGAAACGTCACAGGCCTGGCCGACAAAATTAAGTTAGCCAACTTCTTCCCAGTGCTGCCCAAATGTCAGCATGTTTTTAGACTGCCTGTAGACTCAAATATTACAAGATGTATTTGAAAGTCCATTTCTACACACACAGACAGCCCTATTAACTAGAGCCATCATAGCAAGACTTCACTGTGCCTGCTTTGAGTTTTTTTTCTAGGCATATATCTCCCTAGAAAGCAATGAATCACTCAAGGGGCATTTATGAAAGAGAAGAGGATGTGCATGGATTGGACAAGAATGAGATATTGATTCAAAGAGACTGTAGGCTCAATTTGATTTCAATTGGTCGTGGGTGTACAATAGAAGGTAACTGCGATGCCAATAACAGCAGTACACTGTGCAGACCATTTAGAGAGAGTTGGAGATAGAATATTGGCTTGGACTATGCAGCCTTATGTATAGCTGTCCAGAGGGCACAATCTAAAACAAAGTAAAAGAAATCTTAGCCTGGCATTAGTGTGTCTTCCTCATTAAATGTTAAAAAGCAGACAGGTAAAATATATAGATGCTGCCATTGCAGAAGTCACACTTGTTACTACTTGCTCTCTCAACCTTTTCATCTGATCCTATTTTACTCAACATTTAGGTTCTAACAAATCATGTAAGCTCATCTGTGCAGTGTTTGCTCAGCGGCAGTTGTGTTGTTGCTGGGTAGCATAGCATTTCCTATTGCATAACACTGTAAGTACACCGCAGAATCATTTCTGAGTCATAAACAATGACAAGACAGATATCAATTTACACTTTACACAGTAACTTTATTAGTAGTGGCACAGACTATTTATTGCAATGTTGAATTATTTTCGTGTGTGTATGTTAACGAGGGAGGGAGGTATCCTCGTTAAAGCCCAGTGATGTGGCAGCTAAATTTCCCACATAGAAGAGTGACGTAGAAGTGTTAAGTGCTTGACTTTTGAACAGTCATCAGATATTATAATCATGTTTAAAATCGTATTCTGCAATCATGTATTTTATGAATGTTTACATTACCTCCTACCGCATAGTCTACACTTAGTCCAAACTAATTAGGGCTGAGGAACACATAAGGTGGTTGTTCTGATTTAGTAGGCATAGAGGGTAAGGCTGTGGAAATGTTTGAATTGTTCAAGTTTATCTTACGCTCTGAGTCTGTTAGTTACAGACTACATCTTTGTTTCTTTATTTTTCATATCATCATTTTTTGTTAATAAAACCACCACCTCTTTTTACGTCAGAACTCTGCTGTATGATTCCCTATCGCTACAGAATTGTTTGGAAAAAAATCTGCTTTGTTGCCAGCTGACAAGGAATGTTCTGGTAACAAGTCTGCTGAGTAACTCTTCTGTTTTGTGGGTTATATGATGTAACATTAAAGAAAAAAATCACAGCAATAGTGATAACTGATAGATTCAGAATAAATGCATGAACTTCTACAATGGCAACCACTGTATGTTCTGAAATATTTACATATATATTTTTTCATAATGGGCAATAGAAGCAGTCAGAGTAAACTAAGCCACTTTCTGTGAACGGGAACCTCTCCCTAACAGCTAATGCATGCAAGGCTGGGTCAGGTAATTTAGGGGCAGCAAGATGTCAAAGTGAGTAAACAGACTGTCCTTCAACTAGGAGACCTAGGTTCAAGCCCTCGTGTCGGCAAGCATCCACCCAGCTGAAGTGCCCTTAAGTAAGACGCTGCCTCCCAGTAGCTTCAGACCGCTGATCTGAGCTCACCCTGCGCTCTAACCTTAACCCGCCCTGTGGAGGGGGGCAAGCACAAAGAGAGTTTCCCTACGGGGATCAATAAAGTAGTATCACATCACACATTACCTGTCCACTTGAATCTCAGCGTCCCTCCTCTCCACATTCCTCTGGCCTTCTCCGTTGATTTCCCTTTTGCTGTTTTTGATGAGGCGCAGCACTGGTTCGATCTCCTTCAGCAGCTCGTTGTTCTCCTCCACCCCGTTGCACAGGAGCGCTCCGCGGCCCCCGTCCCTCATCAGCAGCGGATCCTGGGCCGCAATCAGCGCCTGCACCCCTCCCCTCTGCAGCCTGGAGGGGGTGACGGAGGGAGAGGACAGGTTCTCAATGGCCCTAAGCTGGGGCTCCTTGTTGACCTGCTGCTGCTGCTGCCCAGAGCTGAGGGGGCTGAGCGGGCTGCAGTGCTCATAGGACTTGGAGGGTGGGAAGGCGGGCCGCGTGACCCGCACAGTGCGCTGGCGGCCATCTCCAGACAGTGTGGTCTCCAGGTGGGTGGTGAAGCCCTCAGGACCACGGAGGATCAGCACGGCGTGGCTCTCGGGTGAAACATTCTTCAGTGTCTCCAGCGCCCGCTCGTAGGACAGGTCCACCAGGGGCTTGTTGTTGACGGCCAAGACGATGTCGCCCACCTGCACCAGGCCGCACTCCTCGGCTGCACCGCCACGGATCAGGTCCGACACGATGACAGGTGGCTTGGACACTCTCTGCTTCACCAGGAAGCCCAGGCCACCCACTTTCCTCTTGAAGAGGCGCACCGAGATGATGTTGGGCTGCAGCTGGCACACTGTAGGCTCCGACTCCTGCATGGTGCCTATGTGTGTGTGAGTGTTTGTGTGTGTGTGTGTGCGTGTGCTTGCGTGTGTGTGGAGTGTGTGTGTCCCCAGGGATGTTTCTGAGCGGCAGCAGCAGGAGGAGGAGGAGAAAGAGAAGTTCTATTAGTTTTGCGGAAATTGCCTTGACTGCATGATTTGTTTACAATGTGCTGATTTAATATATTAATAAAATAGGGTATATGAGTCACTTAAGTGTTACAAATGTTTTCAGAAGGTGTAATATTACACAGATCATTAAGTCCTGTCAAGCTACAGATGCAAAATATTGTCATGGACATAAAAAAAATCTATCCTCCAAATGATGTCCTCCTGGATACTGCTGTGAGCCTCAATATTTTTATCACAACAACTAATCACTGCATCTGAGTCAGTTTCAATGTTTCTTAGTGTTTGCAAAGACAAATACTAACTCAGCTAGATCAAACTAGTAGACTACGTTTAGCTGGTATACAGATGTAGCCATTGGAAAAGTCTCACTTGTTGAACTATTGCTGTGCTTTTGCTCCATCCCCCAGAGGAAAAATAAAGTTTTTTTCCAGCCTTTTCAGCTGTCAATGTTGCAAGGAATTCTCTGTTAACTACTTGGTTGAGAGACAGCAGAGTTTTGTCGTAGAATATACTAATTTGGTTATGCTGTGTGGCATTCAAGAAAGAAATGCCTGTAACAGTTGCATAGATGGAGGATCAACGGGGGGCTTCTACAATGGCGACCAATGTAATATTATGCAGTATCTATTCAATTTCATTATGAACACATAACTCCTGCGCACTCAGACTGAGAGCCCGCGCTCAGACACATGGCTTATCAGGTAAATCGAGGCAGGCAATGTCTACTGTTCATCACAGCGTAAATCTCTCCTATATAATGAGTTCGCAGACTGTGTTTGCGTGGACTTGCATTAATCAAAACAATCCCACTTTTGGGCGAAAAAGGTTGAGATGTACGAATCACACCTGTCCCTCCAGTCCTTGTGTATTGTCTCTACACTTGAAATGAACTTTATGAACAAAAAGAAGAACTTTGGCGGTCTGTGCCAGACGCTGAAGACTCGCTCAGTAATGAGTTTCACTTCCTTTGATACAAATCTATTATCATGCATGCTTCTTGCTGTTTGGAACTGTTGCATTTGGCTGCGTGGGTGGCATTGCCTTGAATGTACAGTATGTCAAAAACGCAACTGAAGCCCCGCTGCTTGTGTTGGCAGCAAATGACAAGGACACACACTCAGCCTGTGACTGGAATAATTCAGCACCAAGGTCAGCGCTCCACACTTAATCCAAACTCTTTCTAGCTGCACTTCACTTAGAAATCACCAACAATTTACTGCTCTGCCCTCTCACAAACGACGCTTTAAACGTAACAATACTTTATCACACAAGTATATTCTGTGCAGCACGGAAAATCATTACTACAGCAGCAGCACAAAATCTACATTTGTGCACGGATAATTAAAGATTCATCGATGGGGCCGCATCGACTTTGCTCAGGGCGCTAGGCTTTAATTTCCTTAAGAACTTTTATGGGATTTAAATCATCATATGCATATACCATAGGCTGGTTGGTTTCCCTCATCCACATCATTCCATCTTTATCGCGCCCACGCACCAACCTTGCGTGGTTCATGAAGGCTTTCACAGCGCATGAATAAGCCGCTAAAGAGCTATATGCATTGCTATTGTGCGGAATAAACCTGTTTGCAATCTTCTAAAATCTCCCTAAATGCAGACGTTTAGCTACAACTATGATTCTAAAATACCAATTCTAAATAACATAAGATTTCATATTCATTAAGAACAGTCAAGTGTCCACAAGTGAAGAACCTACATGTAGCTTAACAAACGGGACAAGTTCTGAAAAAATGCCATTGCTCTTGCTAAAGTACTGTCCTTTAGGATCTTAACATAACAACACAGCATGATAGGCAAAAATGCACAAGATGTTCCCACCGAGCCTTAATTTATGGCCATTTCCCTGAGCAACAACTTTGTAGGTGGAAACAATTGTTTGGTAAAGGCTATAAACCCCTATATGTTGTGTAACGAGGAGGATTTAAAAAAAATAGACCCAATAGCCACAGGTTTGCACATTAATTTGCATGCTCCATTCCTTCTCAGTAATAGCTGTGCTCCTTCCCTATCCTTAACGGAATGCGCAATCTAATTTTTCACATATAAAAAAAAGGAAAGGGAGAGGAGGGGGAATGAATGAAAACGCATAACAACTTACCCCTGAGAACAAGGTCGCTGTCACAACGACCTGCTGCCGTAAACTTGGAATAAAACTCCTGCGCTCCCGCGTCTCTTCCTCAGCAGCGGCTGCACAGCTCTTTCATCCGAGCGTCTCCAAGTCGCAGCGACGCGCTCTGCCACTCTAGAGACGCGGCATGCTTGTGCGTTTCCGCGCACCAGGGCGCCTTATAAATATGGAGCAACGGGAGACACTGTGACGAGCTCGGAGGGAATCGTGCACGGGCATCTAAATGAATGGTAGGTGGGTTTAGTTAGGTCGGATAGCGTCATCACCATGCAAGACCAGACTCCTCTAACATCCACACCCCCCATATACTGTAGGCCTACGGGAAATGAAAAAAAAAAAACGTTACGGAGTCAAGATGTACATTATTGGCGCAATACTAGGCTGCAATATCGCTTTCTAGGCTGTCAGTGTGTCAATGAAACTTATAGTATAGGTTTGAGGTCTTGCGTACTGCAGAGATAATAACAATAAAAACACAGTAGAAAACGCAGTAGAATTGGCTGAACAGTAGAAGTTTTGACTGAAAATGAAACTGAGGGGTAAATTTAACCATCCCAGGAACAAGGAAAACTTCAAATAAGTTTTCTGGGGCTTTTCTTTCGTCACCCTATATTTCTACTGCCTGTGGTATTCCTCTACAAAACACAGAGGACTCAGTTCATGTTTTCAGCAGTGCCTGCTCCAACATTCTTGATAATGTTGAATTTAATAAAATCAAAAAATCTACACCTAAATCGTCACCTTGGCTAAATGAGCATCGTGGAACCTGAAAGAGACGATGCAGAAAGGCTGAGAACAAATGGAAAGCAAACAAGCTGCAAGTATCCTTTGAGATTTTAAAATACTTAATGGAGTCTCATCAGAAGGCAGTAATGGATGTGAGAGCGACCTTCTTTTCTAACCTGATTTCTAAGAACCGCCAAAATTCTAGGGTCTTGTTCAATAATGTCAGTCTGCCTTTTTGAAATTGTTCACTAGTTGTCAATCACGACCTAACCCATAAATACCTACAGGTGGTATAATTTCCATCTTTGATGCTTTGGAAAAGGTCGCAATAAATTGAGATTTGCAAGTTGATGGTGTGCGAGAGCCTCATATACATTTTTCACCAAAAACTGGTTAGAGAGAAGGGTTGCACATGCCCCCACCCTCCACCCCCTTATTCCCACTAAACTCCCCAAACAAGTTCTTAACACTGTAGGCTCCAGCATTTTTAACCCTAACCCGCAACAGATTTGTGACCTCTGGAATTTTCCTGTCCAGTTTTAGTCACACTGTGGTTCAACCTCTGCTGAAGAAAACAAACTTGGATTTCACTATAGAGTTATTTCCAAACTTCTTTTACCTAAAGAAAATTGTATTCTCTCAACTATTTTTTGAAAAATTACAGTTTGGTTTTTAGACCACTTTATAGCACTCAAAAGTCTCCTGAAGGTTACAAACCACTTTCTTTTGACAACAGATGCAGATGGGACAATATGCTTATCTCACAATACGATTCAATACGCGAAATGGGATTCACGATTTGATACAATCACGATATGATGTCATAAATAAAAGTTCAATGACAACAAAGTATGACTGTGCAGAAATATGTTTATTTCTGAGCCATAAATCTTTATAGTAATTGTATTGGCTTGCTAGAAAGTAAGCAATTTAAAAATGTTATTACAAAGTGCAAATAATTTGGATGGAGAGCTTGTGAAATTGTGAGGGGCAAGCTGTTTCATTTGTGATTACTTCAGCAGAATAAAATGGAGCTAGCAGCATAATAATAGTAGTAGTGGTATTATTTTATAAATCAGTTATATATTTAGAGTTGCATTTATAATGCACCTCTATTATAATGCAAATATAGGTGTATTTCATCAAATTATCAAGCCACTGCTACATACAAAATACTTACTTACGTCCACAAAAGGCGTTTCATCGATCTTAGCTAAAAACAAAAAGTTGAATGTTGAAAGAAGAAGTTGAAAGACTTACCACAAGTCAAAGGGACGTTGGTACTTTCTCGATTGCTGGGTGTTAATTTTAGCCATCATTGTATTATGACTCAATAAAAAAAAAAATATATATATATATTTTAAGTCTGAATAGTGAGATACAAGCCAGAAAAAGTGATCGAGACCATTTGATTATCTCTCCACGTTACAGGGGATGACTGCATGTTAGAAATATCAGACAGTGCTACAAATAGTATAATGTATTTAGTTGTTTACAATTTACAATGCACATTCATCAACATTACTGTAAATGTGCCACTATTAGCCAACTGGCTAGTTTTCAGCTGCAGTCCCTGGGCATGATGGAAAGAGCCATTTAACACAGTAGACAGACAAGTTAGCCAGTGAGCAAGGGGATTCAGTGTCTTGCTCAAGGACACTTCAACAGGACACACGGCTGTTGACACATGACTGTCTGTTACAGGGATCAAACACATGACCCTCCGGTTACAGAACGGTCCCTTTAACCCGAGGTCACCCAGCCACTCTCTGGACATAATTGCAGCATATGAAAAGTGGTTCAATTTTCCCCTCTCTCCACTGCTGCGTCTTCCCCAGGTTGGTCCCCGAGCGATAACAAATGATGTCACTCCAGACATCACAGCCCCACTTCTCCGCATGCGATCACAGAGTGAACCATTTTTTCCCAGCAGTTCTTAAGGTTCTCCCCAGAATGGAAAAAAAATAATTACCCCCATTCATCATAATGGGCTGAAAGACACAGTAGTGGAGTCCTCATTGTGTTTTCTCTGTTATCTTTCAGATGAAGCAGAGACTTTTATGGTTAGATGGAGTCCACCAGCAGAACTAATTTCAAGCACTTGAGTTGTTTTGTTGCATACTGAGATATTCCCCGCTAGGGTTCAGAGTGTTTGTGGTTATTAATGCATGGTCGAGATGAAGATCTAGGGATTCTCAATGTAATCAGCTTGGCCTCTGCCTCAGTTATCACTTGACATGTCAACACCCAAACAAAACAGAGTGCAATTTGTGGATCTCACACAGACACACACACACACACACACACACAAACTGAGAGGGTTTAAACAAATAAACCTGTACCTGCTGATTTCTTTAAAACCACTGCAAGGATATGTCCCTGTAACTTTCACACAAATACACATTTCACACGCACACACACACACACACACACACTCATACACAGGCACGCACGCACCCATACACACATAAACACACATTCCACGGTCGGCCATGTCATTATGTCAATCACTTCCTGCTTGAGTGGTACCATCTGCCCTCTCATAAAGCCACACACCATGTGGATCACTGTGCAAAGCCCCTGCTTAGCCTTGTCGCGTAGCACATTGCCCAGAGTTAAGACTCCCTGGCTAAAATTACATTGGTTTCTTTTTATACATCTTCCCCTCTTCCCATTCGTCCTCAGCCTTTCTTCACATTAGAAGGTGAAGGAAAAAGAAGAAACAGAGTTGTGTGTGTGGGTGTGCGTGTAACCATAGGGGATTTGTTGTTTGCATTATCATGCTTACATGCCTGCAAGAATACTGTAATCTAGAATGACCATATTCACATTCTCTTAGATTTCAATCAGACATTCAGTGTTTTCAATCTGACGTTGTCTGTTCTATCAGCCTGTTGATCAACTGCCAGCCTTCATCAGATTTGGATATTATACAATGGAACATTCAGCCACTGAGCCTGGGAGGTGACTGTATTCACCACACCTTTAGTCACAGAACTGGTTTCATCACAGCAGGAGTGCATGCATATGAATATGCTACATGTCCCAAAACTGTGAATGTATGATTACTCTAATTTGCAGATGCATGCGCACCATAAAGTGCTACGATATGTCTTGTTGTGACTCTTTGGCAGTTGCTTTTTCTTACTTTTTTTGTTTTTGTTTCAACACTTCTAATTGGTCAAGTACAGGTTTATTACACTATCACTTGCATGGTGTTGAATTGTTCTCTCTCTAGTTTCTATGGCAACTTTTTAATTAAGTGTTTTTCCATCACATTTTTGCTCCTTGTTGGGCTGATTTCACTGTTACCAGTACCTTAAAACATTTCTACATAATAGATGTGTAATAGATCAAACCAGTTGTATTTACTGCTTATATTTGATTGTATGTAATCACTTTCAAATGTAAAGCCTAATTGATCAATGTGAATAGGGAATGATGTGTGATTAAAAACGCAGCACTTAACTGAAATGATTATTTATGTGAAGTGATTGTGTGTAGGCCTGGGCTAATTATTACTGATTACATAGATTTGTATTTCTCTTCTAGCTGAATAGGTACCCTCAGATTTTCCTGGCTTATGCAAAACTTCCATGTATTCAAAATATTCAGAATGTGTTTCATTTTGTTTATTTTGTATAGGTTAGTATAGTGTCAGTTTGCAATTTGGTTTTGACAGGTCCAGTAAAAATGATGTTATTTGTAATGATACTGTTTAACACTAAAATATTTTTTATACTGTATTGGTATATTTTCTTTTTCCGAAAGAAGGCTTTTTGAAACCTATTTTCCTAAACGACCTGGGAAACCACAAGTTTAAAGGCCTGTGGAACGATTCACTATATTGACATTTTATGATTTTGCATTTAGCTGACGCTTTTATTCAGAGTGACTTACAAGGAGTGCAAAAGTGGAAAAAGCTTAAAGGAAATTAAACTAAAGGACTGCAAAGGTTGGAGCCATAGTGTCTTGACAGTAGATGTAACAAAATATTTCAGTTCCAGGAAAAGAACTGAGAGAACTGATCAAACTGATATAACATAAAAACCTCAGCCTTGAGTGAAAAGGAAGATGATTGCAGCTGTGTAACTGTATTTTGATGGGTTGTGTGACTGTTATTTTCAGATATATGTTTGGCCCTTGGCTTGTAAAGGCAAGAGCACACATGAGTTTATTCAGTTTATTCAGTCTTACTAGGTTCATGGCTGGAGGCGGATGTACCTCACTCTGTGTATACTTCGGTTCTGCATGCTTATCAAAAATATATTACATGATTATGAACAGAAGACACTGAAAGGACAGATGGCCTCTTCAAGGTATATCTGCTTTTTAACTAATCCCATGACTTGCCATTTAGTATCCCACAAATTCATACTATAGGTCAGGGGTATTCATCCGTGTGTCATGGAGGGCAGAGTGTATGGAGGCTTTGGTTCCAGCTAAAGACTACAGCAGGTGATTTCTCAGATTACTTCCTCCTCTCTGGTTGAAGGTGTGTTCTTTGGTGAAATCATCTGGTGCAGTCTTTGGATGCGGTTGAATGCATTGCAGGGTATGGCAAGGTTTCGTAATGTCAGAACCTGCACAAGGTACAGAATCAAACAGCACGTCCCATGGAAGAAGGTGTGGGCAGGAAAACAGTTCTCATGATCAATGGCACGGTTGCTCAGTGGTTAGCACTGTTGCCTCACAGCAAGAAGGTGTGGAGTTTGTGTCGGTTTCCGCCGGGTGCTCCGGTTTCCTCCCACCATCAAAGACATGTATGTTAGGGTTAATACTCCTGTCAGTGCCCCTGACCAAGGCACTGGCAAAAAGAACTGGAGTTGGTCCCCAGGCGCTGTACTGCGGCTGCCCACTGCTCCTAGTGTGTGTATAGGATGGGTCAAATGCAGAGGACAAATTTCCCCACGGGGATAATAAAGTATACAAATACAAACACAAAGCTCAACGGACACCAAAAGTATTACATAATTCTCATTGCTATGCAATCTGGCTAGCTAACCTGAAGTAACACAGGGGATAATGTTGTTGAAAATAAAAATGGACAAGAGCAAGGTTGCCCATTCCGAAAGTGTAAGATATCCTCCTAGGGAGAATCATTGGAGCATCGTTTTATCATCACGTCGAAGAGGTCCTCGTAAGTGCTGCCGATTTCAAGGGCTATTTTCCCACCGACATAATGTGCAGCGCACCGTGTGCTACCATGTGGCCGTGACATCCTGGGTTTGCGTCCGGCCCGGGACGTTTGTTACGTGTCAACTCCCGGTCTTTCCTGTCCCTCTCCACTTTCAAGGCAAAAACTGCCAAAAAAAAAAAATCTTTAAAAAAAAAAAGCACTGCAAATAACCCCCTTCACCAATTGCAAGTGTAACCAGGCTTACTGGGGGCTTTGATACCTTGAATTACCGAGAAGTGGTTCCAAGCTCACAAAAAAGTTTATTTATTAAATGTTAGCCTGTGAATGAGGGATGCCAGAAGCTGCTATGGAAAAATAGTTTAACAAATGTATTATTTACTTACTATTACTATTTTATGCAGACTAATCCATCAAGGCTGGCATCCTTGTGCCCTAAAGCAGCCTTTAAAATTGGAGCGTTCTCTGATCTGATTTGAGATTGTGCCTGACTTGCTGACTTGCTGGTGACAGCATGATGGCAGCCATTTTGAATGGCCAAACTGATGTCTTTGCGCAAAGTCTTCACACCACCTTTTAAAGGATCTAACTGCGCTACAGTAATTTGGGTGAGTTGGTGTTGCAAAGTGTTAGTGATTTGGGTACAATCTTGTTATTTGTTTGCCTGGTGTCCAGCCCCCATGAATCGCAGTCTTTAGCACTTTTTGAATTTGCATGCCCATTCATACGGATCTGGATGCAAGCCTATCCACTAGCAGTTAATGCCGGTGAATAGGCTTGGTATGTCGGGCAGTATCTGTCCGACATACCAAACTTGGATGGTCGATGTAGGCGGGACAAACCTACTTATGACAAGTGGAAACAGGAATCATCATGTTTCAGCTCAAAAGTGAACGCCGCCATGATTGCTGTTGCTCTGAGGTGCTTCCAGATTATGTCAGTCTGCTTTGCTACTGTGTAGGCAAAATAATAAGATTTACTTATAATTTACATATGCATGACCATGACAGGTGCAAAGAGGCTTTATGTTTTTGACCCGCACTATTAGGCATCTTTTCATGGTTAGTGAATAGAATGGCATTCTGAATCTGGGCCTGGGTTTCACTGTTTCAACTCAGTATGATAGCTATTTTTTATGTAATTTATTTGGTTGAGGGATAATTTGTACAATTTGTTAAAAATACATGTGCTTTTCTCTCTTTTCAATCACTCCATCTATCAAAGATTGTTCAATTACAAGTCAATACTACATATCAAAAGCACTGTTTCACCTCCCCAGAGATCCAAAGAGAGTCGTGATCATTACACTAAAACAGGTGGGAGATTCCATTCACACTTGTCACAAAGTGAGAGGAATTCTTTTTGACACTATCAACTTTCAGGAAATATCTTTAATGCATTTTCTCCTCAGCACAGGGGTTAGGGGCTCAGAAGTTGTCAGCTTTACTGCTGGAAAGTGTAGAATTCAAAATGAAGTGGGCAGTGCAGGCAAAATGGTGATAAAAATGAGAAGGTCTGAATATATGCAAGTCGAGGCCAGTGCTTTCCCGCTGGCTATGATGTGGAGAGTACATTTCTTTTGATGTGATCCGAAACATAACATCAGTGTTGATTCCACATGGCCCATGGGTGAAACTGAAAAACTGTGAAGACCAGCGGACCAGAGTGAGGCAGGAACAAAAACCAAGGCATTTCATGCAAAATCTCTCACTTGAAAAGAAAACGCCCACCCTTTGTTGGCATTGAGATTGTCTTGTAACCAATGGATTGAGCACACTGAAAAGGGTCAACAATGCAGAGCAAAAGACTGCAGATTGAAAAGAGCCAAGGGCACTGCTGCAAACGGAAATCTGCTGTTTGCACTTTGTCAAGGTTGTTGGGTAAAATCATTATTGGCAGAGATGGGGTCCTCTTTGTGTCTTCCAAGTTTTACAACAGGCTGCTGAGGATGATAATGGTTCCCTGTTTGCTGTCAGCCCCAGAACGCCTGTGGGAGGCTTGCTAGGGCTTGCGGTGGTTTAAATGTGGGAAGTTAAGTATTTTATCCAAACCATATCTCCTTCACATCTCTCTTGACATTTCTCAGTATTTTACCATCTACAATAGGCCCATGTGTCAATTCCCTGAACCTGTAAAAACCTCAATTCCATATACCTGATGCATTTTATTTCTATAACAGATTTAATCTAGATCCTGGAGTGCTTTTGTTACATTTGGAATATTTCTCTGGGAGATTTCCCTGTTTGATTTAGATCCTGCAGCGTGCTCTGACCTGCAACTGACCTGTGCTGTGATCCAAAGTGCACACAGGAAAAGGTAAATGAATCTTGATCCGAACCAAAGCCTAGGAAAAGAATTCTTTCGTTTTGTGACGTGGCCACATCAACCCAAGCAGAGCAATTCCCCAGTTGTAGAAATCGAGCTAACATTTGTATGTCATGTCGAATGGATATCGACTTATGACTCATAAGTCATAAGTCGCATCTTGTATGATCTTTCTGATCACTGCAGGGAAATCTCTGGAAAAGCGAATGAGACCTGAACCATTGCACAATTAAGTTGCCTCTTAAGCCCTCTAGAGTTTTTCTTCACAAATTCACAAGAAAGAGTTTCAGCAAAGACTCAGGAGGACTTGCTCAGCATTTGAAATGGCTGAACATGATGAGAGTTTAGAAAGGACAAGTTTGGCATCGTAGTCCCCAATGACGGGTGAGATCAAGATCTTCACACGGTCTAAGAACTTCACACAAAGCATTTTCCGGAGATTACGATGGCAATCCATGAACACAATATGGCCAAATACATTATAGTCCCAATGAGGCTGCTTTGGCCTATTACAGGTTTACCACTGAACTGTATTAGGTGTTAAAATTGCTCTCCCGAATTCCAATGAAGCACAGTAATGGGTTCCAAGGGAGTGGCGAACCATTTCAGATTCATAATCTATAAATCAGAGGATGAGCCCATTGGTGCTATTGATCTCTAGAACTTTAAATTAGTTTAGCAAAAACTTCCTCTAATCGAATGAGGGTATGATGTCTGCTTTGTGTTGCAATGGTCTTTAACAACTGATGTGGTTGCAGCGAGCAGCTATAATGGCTCCTGCATACATCCATAAATATCTGAGAATCTCTGTGGGAAAACAACAAAGCAAATTATTTGGACTATGTGAACTGGCGAATGCCATTATCTGGTGAATGCTTCACATTATCATCATATTTGGAATGCCACTTCTTGATGACTCTCGCAGGACCACTTCCATTTGCACCCCACCAACAACCCCCACCCGCCCCCATCCGTCCACAAAGAAAGCGCACATCAATAGCCTTATCTTTCCACCTAAATGCAAATGATTAAACTAAGACACTGGCTTTTTGTGTGCCTGTGTACTTTAGCATGTCCCCGTCTGTCCCTGCCCTCTTTGAGAATATGCGATCAGGAAATACGGCAACTCCGGGCTTTTCCTCACACTAAAGGTCAAACTTGTCATTTGTTGTGAGGCTCTTTCTTGTCTCGCATAAATCAGAGGGCTTCTGCCAAATAATTGCTGTGCGAAATTCACCCTGGGCTTAGCAGGCTGTGCCATGTGATAGTGCAAAATGTGTTCACTGTATTTTGTGTCAAAATTGTGTTGTGGCAACTTTAAAGAAGTTTCTACTCTTGATTCTCAACACCCTGTGCTGTGCCAGGGTCATAAATGCTGTGAGAGTCTCCTATGCCTCACTACAGTATACTATATCATATTAAAGAATCATAAATGATGTAGACATTTACATAAATTATGTAGCTATTTATCATAACCAGAATATGAATTAATATCTGCTACTAGTGGTATCATAACATATATTAATCAACAAATTAATTGATTGTTCTCAGGTAATGCCTTGTCCTTGCCTTGTCTTTTTGTTCATCATAATTATGAATTCAAGTAACATCTCAACAGGTATTTCTTCTAGATGCCTTAAAGAGTTGGGTAGTAAGTTGGGTCATATTACTGCTTTCAGTAACGAGAAGGGTAATGCAGTGTTTTTCAATCTTCATCCTCAGGCTGGTTTTCATTGTAGAAATCTAATCAGGCACTGATTTACACCTGGGATGCCAGATGAATGCAATTACCTGTAATTAACAACCTGGTAGGATAGAAAACCAGCAGTAGTCTGGATCCTGAGGACCTGGATTGAGAAACACTGGTGGAATGAAGTACTATTTCAGTTTCCGTAATAATGCTACAGTTAGGAATCAAAAAGCGAAAAAATCATTACTTTTGTCATCATCACTATATATTAGATGGGATATACAAAAAATATGATTATCCCCACCCAACAATTTGTTGTCAAATTTGTTGTTTCTCTTTTTCACTTGAGAAAGGCATGGCAAGGAGATTTACTTTCTCTCATCCTCTATCATTCACACAGAAACACACAGGTGCGGCAATTGAGTTATCTTCATTTTTGATGGTAAGAGAGGCTGCAATCGCCAATTTTGGGGGTGTAACGGAAAAATAAAATGAGTAGTATAACAAATTACTGCTCCCAGGGAGTAACAAATAGCAGAACAATATTACTTTGAAATGCACAGAAAGTAATGAGTAATATATATAGTTTTTGAGAAAGGAGCCCTACACTGATGACAAGAATGTGGTTTCCTCAGAGTAGCCGACATATGAAACCATGCAGATGATTGAGGCTCTGGACAATGTCATTTAGAGTCCGAGTCGCCTGACTGAGTATGAGATGTCAAATCAATACAATTTACACTTAAATTTATCCATTTGCCATGGACCAATAAACACAAACTTATTCTTTACCTGAGGAAACGGTGTACAGTCTGTTGAAAAATGCTAATGATTCAAAACCCGATGAATTGTGACTGAGAAATGGCTCAAATGTTGTTCCCTCATTTCCATACAATATGCAGACAGTTATTTCAAGTGATGTTCCATGAAGCAAGATATGTTCAGAGGAAGTAATGAACGTCAAAATCTCCTGGTTTGCAAAGCATATATATATAACAACATCAATCATCTAGGTCAGGGATTCTCAACCTTTTGCATATCAAGGACCCCTTAAATAGTCCACATTAGAGCCACGGACCCCCATTTGATGAGATTTTGTCTCTCGAACCCAAATCTGAGAATATTTTTATTGTCAGATATGATTTTGTTCAGAATTCCATGACTATCTGTATTTTAGGTCGAGAGATGACAGTGAAACTATGGTCTAAACAGTCATTCTTCTATATTCTCAAATTGTGTTTTACTTCTTGTAAATGAAATAATGGTGAAATTTAGCAATTTATCAATTTGCTGGGGACCGCCTGGAACCCCCTCAAGGACCCCTGGTGGTCCCTGGACCCCACGTTGAGAACCACTGATCTAGGTCTATTTGTTGACAGACTTGCATTGCAAGAAGAATACTCAAAGTTTCTATAAAAAAATTATAGTGATGCTCGATAAAATGCACTAGCACTCATAGTACTTTATGGTTCCTTTTCATTCTTTAGTAAAACAGAGATGAAAGGCTCTGATTACAGATGAATGCTACACTTCAAACAATACACACTCGCACTTGTCTCCACATAAAAGCAGAATAGACCATCAGTTGGTGGCGGTCAGAAGACAAATGGATGTTTACTTTAGGAAAATTAAGATGGGAGTCCAGTCCACACAGGCAGAAGTAGTTTTTTTTCTTTTATGTCCACTCATTTGCATTCCCTTTCTGAAGCCTGAAATTACACTACTTGTACCCAACAGTGAGGTTCACGAGCCAAAACACAGCTCCAACTGACACAGTTTGTGCCATTCTCATAAGTGAGATGGCTATGTGCCTATTTTGGCACCAATTTCTGACTGAAGAGAAGTGTGCCACATCCCATCGCACTAGCTGTGATCCAATTGAAACCTACTGCGTATTTCTCTACACACAGCTGTAGGGATTATTAAAGAAGACCTGATGTGATTTTTAAACATTCAAAATTGGGGCCACAGGCTGAGATAAAGCAAAGCATTACTGTCATAGATTTTTACATTTTGATGCTAAGTACTAATTTCAAATGGATGAAATGTAGGCAAATTATATCTCATCAGGGTTGGCATGAGCATACAGTACAAGGTCAGTAATCACTAGTCTCAACTATTTAGAACGGATTAAAAACAAATCTCCCTCACCCATTAAATTTAACTATTAATTCATTGTATTTTAGCCTGAACAATAGTTCGGCAAGTGCACAATGGACAAGAAACTACAGCCATTTATTTGAAAGGCCGCAGGAATTAACATCTCAAACATTTTGCTTGGAGAACAGTTGCATCCATCGTTGGGGTCGAAGGTTAAGCTTTAAAATCATTTTATTAATTCTTTTCTGTTTATTTTCGATTAATGCTGCTTAATAAGTGCTTATTAGCTAGCTATGCAAAATTAAAAAACAATGTTATGAAAGGTAATACCAACACAGCAAAAAAAATACATGATTTGCCGTATAGTTGCAACCAGAGCAGCGGTCGTAATAGTGACCCATCAACCAAGTTGAATGCATGTTAAAGGTAACTGGTGACTTTATATTTAGCCATTATAAACAACTGATGAATCTGTTGTAATGATTTTGCTGATTGCAAATTTATGGACAATAGATAACACAAATAGCAATTGAAGCAAGAAGAATATTATATACAAATCTATAAACTGAATATAAATATAATATAATATAATATAATATAATATAATATAATATAATATAATATAATATAATATAATAATATCAACTTTTGTTCCAAAATTACATGTCTAGTTTTGAAGATATTAAATGACAAATTTTAGCATTTTGGAAACTAACTATTCAATGTCAATGTTTAACTAATGTAATAGATAATAAACATTTACAAATATCAATGGTTTAAGCACCAAAATGTCCTGTTTTGGATTTAGGATGCAGAGTAGGTGCACTTTTCTTCAAATGCCATGAGCTATAATAGAATAGCATGGTGAATTTCAAATTAGTTGAATTGGCCTTCTTTGGTCAATATCAAGAGAATAATAAATTGGCTTTCTAATTTTGATATCGGGGTAAGATTAGCAGTATTAATGGCAACATTAATGATGTCTTGGGGCACAATATGAGTCATTCTGTTTGCTTTTTTTTTTTTTTTGTACATAGCTTCATCAATCTTGTCCCACAGACCAGAGAGCCTTAACCGCTGCAGCAGTTGATGAAATACATTTCACCAAATATTCAAGTTCACTGTCTTGGGAGGAGAAGCTCAGCTATAACTTCCATTTTGATTTTATTGTTTTATGTTTTTTGTTTTTTTATGGTAACATTCTTTATGTTCTTTACAGCAAGTCTGATTTTGTGTAATATTATAACATCAGACGGAACAAGCAACAGTCCAACATGAATATATCACTTAAAGTTTTTATTGACAATTTTCTTCTCTTCTGGACAGTAGAACAAAACCAAATGTTGCACAAAAAACACAAACTTTATAACAAGGCCTGCAGATTGTAATTCATTGACATTCAGTTGAACAGCAGAAACTAAATATTTTCTGGAAGGGTAGAAAACTTTTATAAATTTTGCTGTACAAATTATACAAATGAAGATCCATTACAAGCTTGAACAATAGATATATGCTCTTTCAAGGACATTAACATCAGAAAGAGCAAGGACAGCATTATGTGTTGTGATGATGATGATGATGATGATGATGAAGATGATCTCTGTTTTTGATGATCATGAAGCGGATGACAGTGATTTTGATGATGATGTTGATGAGACTGAAAATGTAATTCGACAAAGTCAATGCCAGGAACATGAAGGAGAAGAAGGGTCATGGGGATTTGTCATGTTGCAGCAAAGCATATCAGGCATGTAATGAGTAATGACAGACATATAAAACAACAAAGGAGATGTACAATTTATATGGTTTAGAGAGGGATGAGCCCTGATAAAAACACTATTCCTACATGGCACACAGTATCTATTCAAAGGATGAAAGCAGATTCACAGCAACATTCAAACCTATGACAATTAATGAATCAAAATATAGGCAATTTTCTTTTGTTAAAGTTCAAAGGAGAATATATTTGATCTGTTCATATTGGACCAACTCTTCCTAATGGAAAAAGTGTGTGTATTTGACATCGTCCTGTCCATTCTCACTCACGTTTTTGTGACTTGAATTTGATGACACCGATAGCTTCATCTTTTGACCATTCCAGACAAAAGTTCAAAATCAACAGAACAACTGTGAGAAGCCCTTTCAGCACGTTTTCTTTCATAACAGTCAAACTGAGAAAAAACTGAGTTTTCATTGCGTCTCTCAGCACCAAATGGCACAATACATTTCAATGGCCTTCTATACGACTCTCTGGATTTAAAGTTACTTCAGGTGCTGGGTATATTTGTCTTTTTATCATGTGCTTTTTTAAGAAGTTAAAGTGAGAAACAGAGCACAGGGTTGCACATTCTTATATGGACTCAGAAGCAGGGGAGGAAATTCATGTATGCGTCAAGCACATATGTATCTTTACAATTCTTGCTGTCTGTCAGGATGAATATCTTTTTGGGATGATTACTTCAAGAATGAACCGTGAATTCCTAGTAGGCAAATAAATATCTTTGCATCCATTCATCTGCATGGATTCATCTGCATTTCTCAAGGAAAGCTGCTTTTCCACGGATGACGGTGCAGCACGATACTTGTGTCACCTGAAAGAGTTTGTCGAGCTAGAGGGAATTAGGCAAGCTGGAGAGCTGAGAACAGCCTATTTTGCAGTCTAGTGCTGCCTTTATTTTCCTGTGAATCTAAAATGATATTTTTTTTTTATGTACTGCCACTGTGTTTGATCTCAACAGGGCGCTATTAGCCAAATACATATGGATAGGTTAGGGGGAATTACAGAGAAATAGGTCTAACAGGGTTTGTCCTCTGCCCACATGCCCTGTGTACAGTCACATGACAGCAAAGCCTCATTATTCAAGAAGAACTGTTTTAAAGCAGGTGGAGCCAGTTAGGGATGAACTGTTAAACCGTTAACTAGTGTGGCCCTCAAGTTCTCATATGGATACATGACAGGGTACTTCGTCTGTTGTAAAGCATTGTCACAGTCAATAAACAGAATGGCCATGTTTACATGTGCAATCAAAAATGCAATTACAATGCGATTAAGGCAATAATGTGAGCAAGGTAGAGCCCATGTAAACACCATATTCTGATTATATTAATGCAGTGATGCTCTTAGTCGAAGTAAGCATTATCGCAGCAACATGTGGAGCATTCTGATATTATTTGCATTAATAGACACCAGTTAGGACGAATCTATCCTAAACCTTCTTGAACTGTGGTGAATATGTGGAAGTTGAAGGGAAGTGTTGTCTGTACCAGGCTACACCAAGATGGCAGCCGGGACGACTCAAGACTTTTGGAGTGTTGCAAGACATGGATATCATGATACACATCAGCTGTGAAGCCCCAGGCAGTGCGCACAATGCAAATGTGCTGAGATAGTCTGACCTGTTCAAGAAATTTCACCTAGAGATTGGTTATTGTTCACTTTGAAAGAGTAATTCAGAATGCATGGTGCAGAATCGTGTAATTATTTGTACACTGTAATTATTTTTGCAAAATGAGATAGTGGAAAAAAATTGCCACAGCTCTTTTGTAATAAGTCCTTCTCTCATGTAAATGGGATCATTTTGGGAAGCTGTAAAGTTTTGGAATTATGTAAATGGCATAATTGGACTATTGCCTTGCTGACAGTATTCGCAATAGGCACACATGCACACAATGGCATTATAGTGTGCATGTAAATTTAGCCAGTGAAACAAATGGACAAATGGCATAGGTAAAGCATCGCAGTGGAGTTTTTCCAATCTTCGGTTTTCAACACTCACACACAACGCAGTATACCCACTATACACTCTGAATAGGCTAATCGATGTTCAACCCATCTGCTTCAAGCATCAGCGTGTTTACACTGTATTTTGCAAAGGGTGCGGAGAGGATGCACTACACCGTATGTTGTGACTGTGTACGTTAATTGAGTGCTGCAAACAGGGACCAGCCCTAAATCATGATTGAGTGATTTTCAGGCTGCCTCCATAGACCACTATCAGATTTAGTGGAGTGGAGCTTGTCAATGTTGCTTCAAGTGCTCTTGCAAATAGGCGTAGAGGGAGGCTGAATGTTTAATACTCCGTCTTAATTAGCAAATCAGAAATAGGCCTCGTTTAAAAGATATGTTCCCATCATGCCGACTGAATTATTACCAAATCATGCTTTGCCTGAAATTCATGTCGGAGTCACAGCACTAGGTGTACTGAAAAACAAATAGGACTTGTCTTTGATCACCCATAGAAAAATTTTAAATGCAGATGCAACACTCTCCCAGGACAAGTAATTAACTCCATGAAATCGGTAAAATATTTAACTTTGAATTTTGTCTCCAGAAGAAGCATTTTGTGTTTATTCTTTCTTTCTTTCTTTCTTTCTTTCTGTGTGGGGGAAGAGTTCTAATATTTTGTTAATTCACACACACACACACACACACACACACAATCCTGTCCAAGTACCTGTATTATACTATCTTTATGCTCTAATTTCCTCTTCAAACAGTATACATACTATGATACAAAAAACTCCCAGAGAAAAAAGAAAAATCACATTAACTCCACTGGATGTGAATATCAGTGGAGATATTTAAACATTTTTGTGGGGGCACAAGTTTTAAAATTCATTTTGTTCTTATTCACTCACCGGGAAGAGATTAATTTGTCAGTCCAGACAGGTGTGCCGATATCTAAGTCAGTAGACAATGTAATAGAATCGATTAATTTGGGATATTATCCATTGAAAGGTTTGATTCCCTCCACCAGCATTTGGTACCCTCTGTTTCTTACAAGCAATGAATGACGTGCTGAACCTTTCCCAGTAAAGTTGAAAAGTAAACAAGCTAGGTTCAGGGATATCAAATGAGATGTGACATAAACAGCTTTGCTTTATTTTAAAAAAAAATCTCTCTGAAAAAACAAAGCCAAACAAGTGAAAGACTGAACGACAAAATGACTTTCAGTGAATACAGATAATACTTTGGTCCATAAAGGTTTCATGGAAAACTGTAGGCCTTGGCTTTTGAGGCAATATCAACTGAGAACATTGTCAATAATGTGCAGCCCAGGAGCCGCATTTAGGAGGACGCTGGTTCCAATCCCAGGTTCGACTGGGAAAATCTGGATGGGGAAATTGAATGAGAAGCACTCTCCTCCCTCAACATCTACTGTTGAGATGCCCTTGAGCAAGGCACTTAACCCCTAACTGCTCCAGTGGAGCTGCTCAGTGGCCACCACTAGACTGTGGTCGTACTGGGCAGCTTGCAGGTTTGAATGTGTGTGTAACTGTATGAATGTAGGGTGTTGCTGAAAAAAGAATATACACACTCAGTTAAAAGCATACTGAGTAGGATTTTGCCGTTTGTGACTTGTAAACACAAATTTCAAAGTTGACCCCTCCTCCCTAGCTCAACAAAATGTGAAGCGCCCAAACATTCAGAAATAAGAAAATCCAAGCAGAAGGCAGGCTCTCTGCAGGCACAGACACTACCAATGGGCCATAAGTTATGATTGAGTAGGATACTTTTTGGGTGAGTTTATGCTATTTCAAGGGGGAAAATCCTGCTCAGTATGCCTTTAATTCTCCTTGGATAAATAAATGTTCAAAGTATAGTGTCATGTTGTGGTCTGGGAACAAGATTTATTCTGTAACATAGGCACAGTAAATTATAGTAATTAAGGTTGGTTTGAGATAAATGAGTGCAGCGGAAATGAATGTGGAGGTAATGCATTAGTTGGTAAAGGCATTACAGGGATGCACATTTAAAGCACAATGGCATTAAGCCAAATTAGATACTGACTGTTATTGTTCCAAAATGCCACCTGGCCATCGCATAATCCAAATAACTGTCTTGATGAACTGTCGCAGGAATGGCGCTCAGGAGCTATGTAGAAAGGTGGGAACAGTATGTCCTACAATCATGGTACTGAATAACATGTTTGCGGTTGAACATGTGATGTGCAAGGCATGAATGATGTACATATGAGTGCTGAAATTGCTCAACAGAAAAAGTTTCAAGGGTGTGATCTTGGGGGGAGGGTTTCAGGCATAGAGTGGAGAAAGGCCTCTCTGTTTGAAAGTCTGCGGTGTGGTTGTCACCCACTGGCAAAGTTTGCTCATCCTAACCGCTAAAGGGTCCAATCAGGCATTAAGCTGGGAGACATGTATGTTTGAGCCAGAGCGAGAAGGAGGGGTTAGGGGGTTGGGGGGCGGGAGGGGGGGGCGGTGGCTGTGGAGGCAGGGTGGGGCAGGAGTGGGTGGGGTGGGGTGGGGGCGGTGGAGCAGATGTGAGCAGAGCTGAGGACGAGCTTCACGCAAAGACACAGTCCCATCGTTGCCTCCGTTACAGCCTGGAGCAGGAAGGGGGAGGGAAGGAAAACAGAAACAACATTAAATTTGCAGCGGTCTTAGCACACAGCTCTGCAGGACACCACACCAGTAATAGGCTATGTTCAGACGGGCAGCTAAAACAAGATTTTTTCGCAAATCTGATAGGAGTCGGGTATGTTTTCTTAGGTTTGAGCAGCAAAAACAGAAACAGCAAATTTCCGATCAGATTTAAACCACATTCTCAAATGCAATGCAGTCTGACCACTCCAATTTCAAGTGGTTTTTTTTTCATCACTCCCCATATTTCGCAACACATGTTGTGACAGGAACAGCAGAGAACAGCAAACATGGAGAAGAGCCAGAGAATACCGGTGCCTGGACAAATGAAGAGGGAACCATAAAAAATAAAAAAATCTTCCATGTTACTAGCTTGTCGCCGCACCCAGTTGTTTGACAGAACAAACACGCCCTTAGTGAGTGTCGTTACTATGACAACCAATGCCGTAATGACGGCAAATGATTAAACTGTCTAAACACACAAATCTGATCTGGTCACTTGTAAATTACAATATAGACAGACTTATCAGATTTGAAAAATAAATCTGATTTTCCTGCCGTCTGAACATAGCCACAGAAGAATAAGAGAAAATCATATTGGCCTACATCACTGAAGTACTAACACAATACATACACACACCAATAAAAATTCCCAATGGACAATATGACTGTTTAGAAGTTACAAAATTAGAAAACGGGACGTTATGTTAATCCTTTGACGCTGGGAAAATTCAAGATCCGGACCAACTTTCTAAACGATATATGTCGTGGGCTATGCAGGCTAGAATGCAAACATTAGCATCTAGGAAAACTACAATAGATCTTAGTTAGTCTGAGTGGCACTGTCGCTGCACATTATCTGCCAGATGGACCAGCATAGGGCCTGCTGGAGGGGAAGACAGGGTCACATCCTCCATCCTCTTGCATTATGTAAGATTTATTTTGGGATGTACAGTTCAAACCAGTGTGGGTTTGCCAAGTGGTTGTCAGACAGTCAACCACCCTCAGGCTGTTGAGCATGACGTGAAATCATCACAATTTGACCGCCCAAAACTTAATAGTCAGACAGACCGCTTTGCTTGTTACTTAAGAAGTAGTCAGTAAAGAATTATTCTTAATTTGATGACAAGATGACAATTTCTTGGCTCACTGAATGATGCCAACAGATGCCTGAGATTTATTGCGGAGTACAGGTGTTCCGTAACTGTTGCCAACACGTGTCTTAGCTTTAAATGCCTCCTTACTTGAACTGAGGCAAAAATTAGTTTAAACGAGCGCAAGGTAAAGGTGAATCTTTAGGACATCTATCTGACAATGGACACAGCACACTCTCTAACTCTTATGCTCTCTCTCTTCCAACCCCCTGGTCTAATGAATTACATCTTCAGCATAGTAAGCCACGTGGGTGTCTTTAAATGAATTAAGATGCCCCCCACAGTCTTCAGAGGCTCCTTGCTATGTGGCAGAGCTCATTTGCTGCTCTAAATTGGCTATTTTCAAAGATATATACTATGCATGTTTTTTTAGACATACAGCATATTTGAACTTTGTCTCTATTCCTGAAGGCGAACACTGACTCATTCCAAATTGCCTAATTGTGCTCCACGTTGAGATACTCATATATATCATAAATCTGTGATGTTTGACGCATTCCAGAGTTATTTCTATATATTGTGGTGAAGTATTGTAATTTGCTTTTGTTGTGCACCCACGTTCTCTCAACTTGCCTCATCTACTTCTTCAATGTAAAACGCTTTTATTGAGAATGAACGCAAATACAGATACAGAGTTCAGTATGGCGTCAAGGCTCTGATCATGTCACTCCAAATGAGAGAGCAGGGAGTGACGATAGGGAACTTCTCCCCTGGGGGAGACCTAGAATCACAGCCTACAGGTGGATGCTGGGGTGGAGGTGGGGATGATGAAACGTTGGAACGGTGAGCAGCAGCAATGATCGGCAGTCTGAGCAGTGTAGCAGCAGCCTAAAAAATGCGAGAGAGTGAGCAAGTGCATTTGGTAGCTTAAACAGGCCGCGTTATTGCAACGGGGGCGCTGGACATGACGATGCGATGAGTAGTGTGTGTATCATGTGTCATTTAGTGGTTTCCTACATTTCCCAGAATACTTCACGACAAGCCCCAGAGAACTGGCGTGAACTTGTTGCATTCAGCTGTTGGTTAGGTGGAGAGAGCAATAACGATAGTGTGGTGTGGTAACGATACTGAAAGTATGGTAAGAGCAAAGAAAATTGAGAGTCACATCCTTAACTCAAAATGCAACATGTTTTGTGGCTGCATTGTATTCTGGTCTATTGAGTGTGAAAGTGTTTGAAGGTGGATTTTTCCTTTAATCTTGTTGAAAAATGTGATGTCCCTGTTTGGTGTTGGCATATTGTTCCTTGAGTGAGGAACAACTCCTAATACAGTTATTACAGGAACAGCATTTAGAAACAAAGTTTCATTACCTGCAGCCTCAGTTTTTTTGTTCAGCTCAGACAGTATGACAGTATTTCAAAATGTATGAAACAAAACATGGTGGTGGGGAAGAGGGAAAACTATCTTGGAGAGATCAAATAAGTTTCAACCAAAAGGTCATGTGAAAACACCAGGACAAACAAAGAAACAGATTCAGGCCCTAATCCTCTTCCTAGACATTTTGCAGGATAGAAAATAGAAACGTCTCCAAATGTTCCAAAAATGCTCACTTTTTGTTTTAGTTGAATTTCTTTCTTTATTTCTTTTTTATTACTTTTGGGAGGTTATTTTCACATATTTTCTTATTAGGATCATGAGGACACCGCACAGTCCAAATCTGGATATAACTCCCTTGCTGTGAAAAAAAAAAAAAATGTCATGTTTATCAATCTTATTTTGAATATATTGACTAATTAAAATTGACTGACAGCTGAAATGATCTCAGCACAATTTCCACATGAACCTGAGCATCAGTTTCCTGGACAAGACATCACTAATAACAGCTCCCTGTGGAGCCATTCGCCCACCAGATCTACTGTTTTCATGGGACTTGGTAGGAAATGATATACACATTTTCAATGCACAGGAAAATGTCAACATCTAATTTTAATTCAGATTGTTAGTCACAGGGTCAGTTTGTACGAGTATCATGGCACGAATCAATTACAATATCCGTTACAAATGCCAAACACTATATGTTGACATCATTAAACCCTGTGACGTTACTTCCTAGTTTCCCCTCCCCTTGAATCCATGCTGTTTTTTCAAATCTTTTTCTTTTTTTTTAGGTAATCTATATGAATGCACTGAACCATGTGTGGTTTTAACACTTTTGAGAACCTACACAGAAAGCGAACAGAAAATTCATGCCCCACTAGGCTTCGGCCTCCCTGAGATTGGGTGATGTGGATTTTACGCCCCAGCGGGAGAGGCTGCATGGCAGAGGTGGAGGCAGAGAAGGAGGAGGAGGAGGAGGAGGAGGAGGAATGGCTGTGCAGATGGGTAGAGCTCTCATCTATCTACCTATCCGTTTCTCCCGCTCTCTCTGCCCTCACACTCCCTCCTTAACCAGTGAGTCACAGGTCTGACATTGCATGCACACACACAAACACACACACACAGAGAAGCATGCACAACCTGTCATCAGCTACCAGGTCGCTCACAGACGAGTGGAGACAAGTTAAGTGGAGGAAATTCAAACCTGATTTCTAGGGGATGGGGGGGAGGACTGTTTGAACCCTTGTGCAGCATCACTGCAGGTTTTTCAATAGGCCGGTCTGGTCCAATTGTTCCCCAAATTAGTGAGGGGATGTGTGGCCTCGCAGTGCCAATTAAAGGGCATCGTTTTTATACCTTCCTGGGTTGGAAATATCTCTTCCCTCCATTTAGACTCAAAACCGAATTGTAAAAAAAACCAAAGTGTAAAAAATTTGAAATTTTCAGTATGCTACATGCACCACTGTGGTATTCTTAAAGGTTTTTATTGCCCCATAGCACAGAATGACCATAATATATATACACAGGGGGCTGATAGGGTTGTTGATCGATACTAGTGAGTCAACGATTACTTCACCAGGTACCGAGATTTCTGGCTTTCAAAACTCACTCCAGCCGTACTTTGTGACTTGTGTAGGAGGAGACAAGTTCTATCAATGTTGTTGCAATTCCTGCTAGTCACTGATTGTGACTTGTGTAGGAGGAGACAAGTTCTATCAATGTTGTTGCAATTCCTGCTAGTCACTGATAGAGGTTGATAGAGGTCATACATTACATAATGCCCCTTTAACCGTTGAAGTATTTCAGAACGAGGATTGACACAACACCAAAACTTTACCTTTTGAAATCAGGATCACCACACCAAAAGAAAACTACTTGTTGAGTAACAATCAATTATTTTTATCTTGTTATATGTCTTGTCTGGTTTATTTTGCTATTATACCATTACATTTTACACATGGATATTTATCTCTTTGTTTCATATTAATGTCACCAGTACATCTGTCTTGTATGGACTATGCATTTTGACATTCAAGATACTAAATTTGGCGTTACACGTATTGTAAACGGTCTCACAATACAGTGAAGTACAATGCGACTAGCTAGAGAACCAAATGGCAATTAAAAATTCCTAAATTATGCTAGCTATTCCATTCCGCATAGTAATGTTACCGGACTAATATTATGTTGATTTACAAATATAAACTATGCAAGTGATGTGTCTATTATGGAAGAGGATTAGGGCCACATGTGAAAAATGTATTTGAGTTCTGAGAATAAAGTTAGAATTCTGAGATTAAACTCAGAATTCTCACTTTAATCTCAGAATTCTGAGTTTAAAATTGGAATTCTGAGATTCTGACATTATTCCCAGAATTCTGACTTTAAACTCAGAATTCTGATATTAATCTCAGAACTCAAATATATTTTTCATGTGGTTCCAATCCTCTTTCGTAGTTATCATGATGTAGGATCTAATGCCTGTAAATCCTGTAGCTTCTAAGTGTTTTTGATTACTGCTAATAAATCCTGAACGTCCAGTTTCAATTTAATTAATAAATTGAAACCATTAAAAAGAGTTATTTAAGAGGGCAGAGGGAAAAACTTAGAAATTCAGTGGTTCACTCAGTCTCCAATTGCTCCAAGGGTGGGAAATTACTTTAGGGCAGAGAGCACTGACTTAACGCTCAATTTATTCTGTCCAGACGTGCTTAAAAAGCTCAACCAAAGTAAAGGGAAAACATGGATAAGGGTAGGGTAAGATAAAAGATGACCAAAAAGAAACAGAAAACGTCCAAAATGAAAACATCTTTTTATTGTCATACACTTTGTAGAGGATGAGTGCAAATAAAGAGCTTGTGATCAAAATCTACCCATCACTAAGCCATGGACCATAAGGCATCATTAAATACAAGCTTTTTGGAGCTATAATCTACAATACAAGGACTGAATCAGGAAAAGAAACAACACAGCATCAATGCTTATGCAATTAGAAGGAAAATGGAGGAAAAGAAACCAAATTAACCAAAAAATACGACAAAAGCACAACACAATTTGTACATTCAAAAGAAAGAAGTCAAAATTCACAAGGAGTATTGATATTACGGCAAGTGACGATAAAACATGGTCTACAATCTGTTATGTACACTTGGCACTAATGTTAGATCTTTGATTGTTTTCCAGTCAGGTTGTTGTCACCTCCAGCATGTGCACAGGTTGTAACTCTTTTTTTTAATGCTAGACTATCATTTATACTCTATAAATATACTGTAACAATCATTCTCTTAAACAAAGCTGTTGAAATTTTTTGCAAAGCCTGACGAAGAACTTCATTAGGTGTTGAGACCATACTGCTCAATGGACAACAGTTCATCAGAAAATGCTCACATACTGTTTATATATAGTATTGAAGGATTACTTTTTTCATAACAAGAATCGATCCTTCATAGTCCATCTCATGCACTTGAAAGTTGTAAACAGTACAAATATAAATGATCCACTTACAATATTTGAATCCCAGCAATTCCAAAATAGACAGATGTACTCCAAAAAACAGCAGCAGATTGTTTGTATGCATTTTCCAACACTGGCAGATGTGTATATAGTGGAGTGGAAAATGGCTATTTTACATGATTGGATTGTCTACATCTATTAGACGTGGCTAGAGAGAATCAAAAGCAGTATACAGCTCTTATGGTGCCACAGCTTCCAATCGATGATGATATGCCTCAGATTTGCCATATTCTCTAAACATATATTTCAAATATATTATGATATATTGCAGTTGCTGGGTGAAAACCTCCAAAATCTCCAAAATGTCAACTTTTCTGGAACTAAGAAAAGTCTTGTTTTCAGCTTGACCACCATGCATTCACAAGTTTATCTAATTGGTTTTCATAAATCCAAGGTTTTCTCCCAATCCACAAAGGAGCATGTAATGCTTCAGTTGAAGTAAAAACATGAAAATCACCACAATTGGAGTTATGAGGTTTTATCCAACAGCGACAATATATCCGTATAAAATAGAAAAATGGCCCAGGATGGTTGTAAGTGTCCTGATATGTTTTCTCTGATATGTTAAAGGGAGAGTTCAGCCAGATTAAAGTTACTTACTTGTTAATTTAACTTGAACATAGACTAAAATCCAAGGAGTCAACAATTCACGCTTTGAGTTTGTGTAAACAAAATCTTCGATCATTAAAAAAAAAAGAATGCAGGCTTAAGCTTTAAGCTTTAAATTAAATTTGCTCCACGGTCAGCTTTTAGCAGTGTTGTAGTCAAATGTTCCCCAGTCAAAACCAAGACAGGACCAAAGCCTGTTCTACTTGAGAAAGAGACAAGATCAAAACCAAAGGCTGTCAAGACCAAGTCAAAAACCAAGACCAGAACAAATTCCAAGACCACGAAATTGAATATTGTGCAAATCTTGCCAAAAATTGCCCTGTTCTTCTTCTCTCAGAAGAACAGTATTATTTGGAATATTGATCATAATACTAAGTCAGTTCATTCCTCAAACTATTCATTGATGTTACTCCAGTGACTAGGGATGTAATGATTCATTCAGGTGGTTCAGTTCAATCCACAATACTGGGTTCATGGTTCAATATTGATATTATGAGCAAAATCTGACTGAAGACAAATATGACATTTTATTTCTGAGCGAAAACAAAACTGCAAACCACAAACTGGGTGACTACAGGTTTCTGTAAGCTACATGTAAAACGTTTTAACACCTTTTTAATGCCAGTTCATATCAAATTTAAGACCAATTCATACCCAAATAAGCCTGAAGAGGGAAAAAAAACAGTAAACTATATACATTTTCACAACCAGTGGAATTTCTCACTAGGAATGTAGTGCCAAGAATAGCAGCTATGTTTTTAAGCCCTCTGAAACAATATTTAAAGCAATATTCCACTTAGTTTTAACATGGGGGTTATTCGGTACTTGACCACCATGAAAACCAGAATATAAACTACTCACCAAGATCGGATGCAGCTGGATGATTTAGTAGCGTTCAGATTTTTACCTGAAAACCTGAAAGCCTGAAAACTGACATTTAACACGTTTGTGAACATATTCAACAACAGATCCTGCTATTGTGATTTTCAATTGACTGTGGGTCCAACGTTTTAGAACATAATTTCACCAACTAGCATTTTTATTGATAGAAGAGAACATAGTGGATGGATACCATTTAGGAGAGATAGTTCCTGTTTGGGAGACCAGATCTACTTTATTTTTAATTGCTAATTTAGTGTAAACCAAGAATAGAAATGCAAAATGACGAAGGACCCAGGACTGCTTTATTGTCTTAAAAGTGAGATCTATTGTTGAATCTGTTCACAAACATGTTAAGTGTAAGCTTTCAGTCATTCAAATGAATGGGAAGTAAAAATCTGAATGCTACAAACTCGTCCAGCTGCTTCCGATCTTGGTGAGTAGTTTATATTCTGGTTTTCATGGCGGTCAAGTGCCAAATAACCCCCATGTTAAAACTAAGTGGAATATTGCTTTAAGACTCAAACCCAAGATTTAACCATATTGCAAGAACTGAAGTTTTTCACTGTGATGTTGTTCAACATGGTGAAGCCATGTTGCTAAGTTACCTGTAAGGCAAGGCTCTCTTACAATACCTAAAAACAGTCTTTATCATGTCAGTTGTATTGTTGCCGTTTTCTTCCTTAATTGGAAACCAAAAATGCTGCCACACAGCAGACTTAGAACTTGGAGTGTCCTCAATTTCAGTTTCTCTTGCCGCCTACTACCTCTACACAGTAGTGAGTCCAGCTGGACTCACCGCAAGTGTGATGACCCGAGCTAAAACCTGCTAGCCTTGACTCTCAAGCAATGCAAATGAGAAGAGACCATTCTGAGTATCATTTCCTAGATATTAGACCGCAGCTGAAATTGGATTTTTTCAACGCCACGATGCATATTCTCAAATTTCTTGTCACAAACTTTCGTTACATCCCTACCAGTGAGAGAACGATCTCCCTTCCTTGACACAGTATAATTCTGTAAAAGCAATAGGTAAGCCTAGTTTAACACAGAGTAGCTTATGTTATATCTTAATGTAGGAGTCAACTTGCTGGCATTCTGGATCTGACAGCCTGTTCAGTGCTATGGAAAGCCATGTCTACATATATGGCATTTGTGGATTTAATTTTAGAGATTGGGGACCAAAGACGAGGCGAGATTGAGACAAGGCCATGAATTTGGAGTCTTTAGACTCAGGTCTCGAGGCCAAACCAGGTCTCAGTGACAACAACACTGGCTTTAAGCAAATCCAAACAACTTTTCATAAGATGAAAACATAAACTCAAAGTGTGGTTTGGCTTTCCTGAGATTTTGTTTAGTCTTTTCAGAGTCGTGAAATCATTGTGAGTGTGCTATCTCTTTAAGCATATAACCGCCATGTCATTACAAAGCTGGGGTTCTTTAACTTTTTCAGCCGGAGACCTACTGTACTGATCCAAATTAGCCAGAAACAGGCCTGCGACCCATTTAAGTTTCCAAACAAGAGTTTAAAAAATACTTTTATACACTATTTGGAATACTAATAAGTATTATGTCATATCCAGCAGGTACTGACAAAGTTCATATACCGATGAATCAAGTAACTTTTACCTTTAAAATTACTGTACTGGCTATACAGTGTCAAGCTTTATATTTGTTTCTATATCTATCATATTCTGTGTAACTATTTAAAGTAAAACGGTGGTGATGGGGTGGGGGGGGCGTTGGGGGGCTCAGTGATAGCATTTCTCGAGGGCAATTAGTTCTGCAACAGTTAACGAGATACATTTCAAGTGTCAGCGATTTCACAGAACGGCGTCAAGTGAGGGAGTCCCGGTCTGCCGGTGCGCCTACTGACCGACGGCTATTTCCAAAGACTGTTGTTCAATCGTCTCACTTATGTTCACAGGCATTTTTCAAAAGCACAGGCCGATCGGAGAACAGTCTCCTACCAAAGTACCGTGCCGACACATCCCGACAAAACAGGGATGTTGCCGTCTTCACATTCAAATGGTACGGTGTATAATAGAGGACAGTATTAATTTAAATAAAGCTTTTGAGACAAACATGTACCAATACAGACATCCACACATGAGAGACCATGAGTTAACACATACAGACATAAAGAATGGCAAGACAATGTCATGAAAATATACATTTGTATGATGCATAACAGTTACATTCATTCTGAAAACTAAAAGAACAGACATGGAAAAAAAAATAATAATTCTACATTTGTTCTCAACAAAGTGTTTTTGTCAGTCCAGAATGATGTGATCAGTGATAGTCGAAAAGTCTCATTACAAGCAAGATACATCCAGGAAATAAATGCCATAAATCAAATAATATGAAGGGAACAGATCAATTGTAGAAGACAACATAAGAAACAAAAGATATTCTGTATGATTCAAATCAAACCAATGAAAATATGAATCCCCAAATGCTTTGAGAAGTTGGACAATCAACTTATCCTTACACACACATGCCAACATTCCATGAAAATACACACAGCACGGGCAGTTTTCATCACTGGGCTGGCTTTTGGATTCAGTGCACTCTTATGGAGGTGGGGTTATTTTTGAGTTATGGCGGCTTTTTTTTTTTTTTTTTTTAAATAGTTGCTGTTTTTGTTTGTGTCCCTAACTCATTTGACATACTCAGCTGACTTCCAGAAGTGCCCTGGGTGGGAAAGGCGACGGTTCCTTTTTGGCAACTTTTCCAGTAAATCTACCAGCTTGGAGAAGCTGGGCCTCTCTTCCTGCTTGTAAGCCCAGCAGAGAAGCAGAATGTCCTGGGAAAGACAGAGATACATGTAAAAAAAAAACTAGTTTTGAGACCGTGATCACCGTGAAATGTATCAGAGGAAGCCCAGAATTACTGAGGGATAAAGGCCATACAAATAACTGTCTCTGTATTCAGACTTGATTTAGAGCCAGTGATCTACTTTTCTATACAGATGTATTTATTCTAAAAGATTACAAGCTCAAGATTTTTATCATTGCAAAGTTTTATCTCTTTAGGTATCTTTGTACGTAACCAGAGGTCGGATTCACAAAACCTTCTAAGGATTTTATTTTATTTTTTTCATATTATTAGTTTTAAGAAGTTGATATTCGTTAAAATAGTTTAAAAAAAAAAAGTATTTTCTTAACTTTCTTCTTATTTTGCTTTCTAAGAAAAACAGAAAAAACTGGAAGTTTTCTTAACTTTAACATAACCTTCCACTGGTCTAAAAATTGAAGCAATGAAAAGGAAAGTATTAATTGTTTTACTTACTATGTCTTACATTTTAAGCTTAACATTTTTTTGTTACGCTTAGCTTGTCACTACTTTTATTTGGTTTATGTCTCATGAAAAGAAGCTAACTAGACAGTTACACTTAATAGGATTTTACTTAAATTTATTTAGAGTTACTTATTAAGTAAACCATAAATATAGCCATTCAAAATAATTGTTGCAAATTGTTTTCTAGATGGAAGTACTATGGGTTGCAGCTAGGGAGGAAAATCCCCCTTTTGTTTACATCATGGTTGCTACAGTAGGTCAGCCCTATCTGAGAAGTGTGTCAGTAAGAAACCAATAGCAGTTCGTAAGAGATGAGACTGTTAACGCTACAACATGCAAATTATTGCCTGTCAGAGGGCCAAAAGTTATATATTGTAGCTTTAAGAAGATATTGGAAAATTGCACTTAAAAGCCTTCTTAAGAACTTCTTAAAATTTCTTCCAAGGTAACTTCTGAAGATCTATCTTAAGAGCTTTTGGGAATCCAACCCCAGGTCCTTTTATTGTCGTAGTCAAGCACAACCATCGATTAGTTTACAGAATGTGTTTGAGGAATGATTGTAAGATCCAACGAATACTTAGATAGTTGGACAAACAAAACCCTTACTGATATCTCCTTGCCCATGCCAGTCTGGGTGAGGTTGGGCTTCATCCCGCTGCCAATCTGCCATATGATCACCTCTGCTGGCTGACTCTTGTAAGGCCACTCACGTGCATGCAACTCGTACCAGATGGTGCTGTGAAGACAGAGGAGTGGAGCGGGTCAATGCCTTGGATTTGTCTGGTCAAGAGAATAATACCGCTGCCTTGCAAACACACCTACTGTGGGTTCACATCCCAGCCAGTGCATGAAAGATGTTAACTAACCCTAACCCTAACAGTCCCACTATACACTATCCAACTCAATGGCTTTGATCAGCTTTAAGAGTATAACCTACAACTAATATACAGTATAATAATAATGATTCTGAATGGTTGGATTGTGATCTGGTAGATTTTCATGCAAAAACTTTATTTTGCAAAAGAATTGACTCTTTAATCATTAAGTGGTGAATAAGAAAGGTTCCTTCCAGCGGTAAAAATAAATAAATTTAAAAAAAGAAAATTTCACCTGATTCTTCATTATTAATAATAAAGAATTAACATACAGCTTATCAAAACAACACCTTCCCTTTGCATATGAGCAGTCATTTTTTTTTTTACGCTGCTTCTGTACATCAAGGTTGAGCGGCATAAAAATAGCCCTTTGCCAGGAATGAGAAAAAGAAAAGAAAAAAAACACTAGGGATGATTGTTGATGAATATGTAAAACGGCCGTGGGTGTCACCTCTAGGTAACACAAGGGCTAACGGAGCAGCTGGACATTGTGCTCCAGCGCTGCACTCATCCCTTTAGAATGATATAGTGACGAAACCTCCATATGGGGGACCATCTGAAAATGCAATTGTGTTAGGAGTCAACAGAGCAGGGTCCACCCCCGCAAATGAATCAGTAATGGCAGTAAAGGAAGAACATGGGCCTTGGGCATTTTTAATCAGCTTAGGACAGATATAAAATGGGAATTTAGAGGAGGAAAGGGAGAACACCTTGGTTTGGGAACCTGACAGACTGACACTAAAGAAAAAAAAATAATCTGAATATTATACTGTACTTAAGGTAGGCAGTGAGATCATGTGGGTTAAACTGTGTCAAATATCAGATATTTATGACAAAAGAGATGCAAGGAAAGCCAAGGCTCATTACTAAGGATAAGGACGATACTGTGCAATACAACTGCCTCAATGCAGGAAACTTGGTGTGTGTGGCGTATCCTATTGATGTATTGTCAATATATATATGTATATATATATATATACATATATATACTGTATATTATGTGTCAATGATTTAGCTCATAGCTGCAGTTGAGGTCTTTAAAGTGTAAAGTGTGCAAGATTTTTTTTAAAATTTTAGTGTCATTTTTGGTGATAAGTGGTCATTGCTGTGGTGGTCATTGTTTTTGCGCTGTACTTCCCAGAGATTACTTTGTTCCATTTATTCATCACTTGTGCACCAGAGGACTTTTCTCGGAGAACACCGGGTGTTTAGAACAACAAATGTAAAAGCTTTCATAAATTGGCTATAAGTTGAATTGCTGTTTTATTAATCAGCAGGAGAATGAAGCAAAACAGACATTTATTTCCATGAAAATGTTACAGATTATTACTTTAACTACTGGCTGATTTCAGTGAAATTCATCTGCATTTGATTGTTTTTAACCCAATTTTCGTTGAATGATTTGGTGCCCAAGGAGTGTTTTAGGGACACTGGACACAGGACAACTGAATTATCCTACAGTTGTTGTCAGTCACGTTTGGGAATCAAAAACACTTTCTGATTAATGCGTAATCCAAAACCGAGCTCTAGCACTATCTGGGCCAGGACATTTAGCCTCAAGGCTTACAACAAAACAGTAGGGCATCGGGGAGAGGACACTCACCCAAAAGCAAAGACATCTGACTGTTTGGAGAAGGGAAGTTTGTCCTCCTCTGTTTCAGGAGAGAGCTGTTGGATGATTTCCGGGGCCAGGTGACACAGCCAGCCGCTGGGGATCCTCAGTTTGTCTTCCCTCCTGCTGCAGAGTGGGAAAACACCGAGATGGTACAAATCTTATACAGTGTGCAGTCCTTCAGAGATTTATCGAGGCTTACTGATCTGCAGTATCATGCTTCCAAGCCATTAGAGAAGTTATTACATTACCTAAACATTAAGATAAGATAAGACAGTGATATTGCTTTTCAATGCTTGACTGTAAGCCTTTAGATGGCACAGAATTGCCTGTCTAGCTCAACAGCATTATACATCAAGATCTATACCAGCATTATGAACAACCTGTTAAGGGCTCATAAAGCCCTTAACAGGTTAAGCATAATGCCAAAAGTACAGTTTTGAACGTTTTTGGCCCTGTTCCCCCTACGTTTTACACTTGTTGTGAAATTGATTTTAAAGTTATGGTTAGGAAAATAGTTTATACTTAATCCTCCAACAGGTTCAGAGTGCTGCACATTTAATGATAAGTGGCAGTTAATTTAGTAGTTTACTTCTGGTGTTAAAATGTAGTACCCCAGTGTGGCCTGGGCCTCAGTAGTACAGCAAACGTTTGAATCAAGTTTGGTGTAAGGAGCACAAACTCTGGGATGTAGGAAAAAGGGTAAAAGACGACTCATCAGACCATATTCCTTTTTTTCCCATTGCTCAAAGGGTTTATGTTTGGAGAAATGTAGAGGAAGTCTTCAACACACAATGCCTGTTGTTAACTGTTAAACATGGTGGTGGATCTATAATGGTATCCAATCCAAATGGTAGTCATCTAGCCAGAGTCATTAGGTCTGATGATTGCTTGCATGGTCGTATTACAGCCAAGGACTATGAGGCCATTTTACAGGACCAGGACTCCAAACACTGTTCCCTCATGATGTTCCCATATTCCAAGATGATAACGAAAATGTAGTGAGCTAAGCTACCAGTTACTCTGCATTAAAAGAAACTCCACTACATTGAAGCTATCCCTCAGAGAAATGTAGCTAGCTAAGGTACAGGCATATTGCAGAATAACTGAGCGGGATGTTTCTCGCCTCCATGTTTCTCGATGGAATTGGAATACTTGAAAAAGGACAAGACAGTGGTTATCCAAAGTGCAGATAAAGGTGGAGCCATTGTAATCATGGACCGCTCAGCATATGAGGGTGAAATTCACAGACAATTAAACAATACCACTTTTTATAAGAAACTAAGAGTCAGAATCCAACATTGGAAATCAAACAGCGGATCAGAGCGAAATCAGATCTGCTCTTAGAGATGGGAGAAATCACCAAGTATGAACATTCCTTCATGGTAGTGGATTTTCCTGTCACACCAGTATTATACACCCTCCCCAAGATCCACAAAACCTGTAGCACTACACCTCCAGGCAGGCTGATTGTAGCAGCTATTGGCTCTTTGACGGAAAATATCTCAGCCTTTGTAGATCAATTTCTCCAGCCTCTTGTTACCTCTCTTCCATCCTCTACAAAAGACTCTATGGAGTTCATCAAGATGATTCAGTCCACTGAAACTCCAGATAAATATTTCCTAGTAACCATGGACGTAGAATCACTCTACACCAATGTACCATTTAAAGGTCTACAGGCTGCAGAATATTTTCTAAACCAGCGCACCAACTGCACCCCCAGCACCCCCAGCACCCACTGTATTGTGGACCTCATAGAGACTGTCTTAACATCTAACTATTTTCTCTTTGGTTCCGATTAGTACCTTCAGGTGTCAGGCACGAGTATGGGAGCCAAAATGGCTCCTAGCTTTGCTTCCTTGTACTGTAGCCTGTTTGAACATGAAACCATTCTTAATCCTCAGCACAACCCATACCTACCCTACATCTCCAACTGGAAGAGGTACATTGACGATATATTTTTTTCATTTGGAAAGCATCTGAACCAACTTAATGAGTTCCATCAGTTTATTAATGATCATAGTAGGCATCTGAAATTTACCATTGAATATGATCAAGACAAGATTAACTTTTTAGATATCCTTGTGTATAGACGCTCTAACAGACTTGGTACAAACCTTTATCGGAAAAGCACAGATAGGAATTCCAATGGGCATTCTTTTCATCCTATACCTCTTAAGTGGAGCTTACCGGTATCCCAGTTCAGTCGCATACGCCGCATCTGTAGTTCTGATGATGATTTCAAAATTCAAGCCACTGACCTATAGATAAACGTTTCCAACAACGACAATATAAACAAGAATGGATTGCAGGGGCATATAGCCGCAAATTTGCAAATATCTCACAAACAGAATGTCTTCACCAGACCATATCCAGAAAATCTGAGTCTCGGATAAATTGTATTATTCAGTATTCACCCCTTGGTATGGAATTTGAAAACATAATTCGGAAACATTGTCATATCATTGAATCTGACCCTACACTCAAAAAATGCTTATCTAGACCACCCCGTGTTGGCTAGTAAGAGCAGATCTTCCGCCACAAGCCCAGCCTGATTTCCTCCAGTCCATTCCGGAAAGTCTGCTTTTAAGTTTTGTGCTCCGCATACTTGGAATATTTTACAGGGTTTGTTCCCCTGGGACATTTTCAGTCAAAGATATCAACTCTGGTTAACCTTAATTGCACCTGTTTTAAATGATGTACTTGTGAGGATGGACTGATCTGTGTGATTCTCTTTTTGAATTGTCTTTTTTGTTTGTTTATTTAGTTTATTTATTCATTAATTTCCTCTTTCATGTTATTTGTGATTTTCTCTACTTGTAATTTTGGCACCACTGGAAAAGAGGGTCTCAACCCTCAGTGTGTCTTCCAAGAACTAAATAAAGGTTGATTGATTGATTGATTCCCAAGGGCAATTACAGATGCGGTAACTGCACACAGTGTAATTTTACACACAAAACTACCACTTTTAATCACCCATGTACAAGGAAATCTTTCAAGGTCAAAGGTGTCATAACATGCAGTACTAATAATGTCATCTATATGCTTAAGTGCCCATGTGGCCTTGCTTACATTGGTAAAACTACCAGACCACTCAAAACAAGAATTTCTGAACATAGGAGTGCCATCAGAAATCATGATATCAGATGCCCAGTGGCAGTGCATTTCAAACAAGCACACCACAATATCTCATCTCTCAGATTTCTGGGCATCGAACGGGTCAAACAGCCCCGCCGGGGAGGTGAAATCAATTCACTCCTTATCAAAAAAGAAGCCATTTGGATTTATACTTTGGACACATTAGCCCCAAAAGGGTTAAATGAGGCCTTTGATTCGAGGCCTTTTTTTTATAAAGACTCACCTCTATTCTGATGGCTTCCTCTGGTCAACTTCCTATGTTCAACTTTCTTCTAATGAATGTGTTTGAGGACAGCCCAAAACAGTGTTAGACAAGATGGCTCACTTTTGGTCTTTTTCCAAAGAGCTTTCCACATTTCCTCATGATTTCCAGAAAATTTGGCACAAGTCTTGGCCTCAGCAGGTGTTTTTAGGCGAATGAGGTAATTATCTTGCCACCACTTGATCTTTGGAGTAGTGCAGAGGCTCCACATTACGGCCGACTGCGTTGCTTCCTGAAAATTTTGATCATCGATGTGCTCAGCCATGATGTGGCAAATTATAAACAATACGTGATATTTATGAATTGTTGGTGAAGTGAGAACTAATTTGCAACACTTTGACAGGTAGCAGTGATTCATTGATTTCTGTTTATTTTCAGCATTTTTCAACCAGTATCTCTAAATCTTTGAGGGGACACTCCTGTTTCTTTCTCTTTAACACTCATTTAACACATTCAAAGATAAAGATAGACTTAATTATCATAATTATCACTCTGTAGGAGACAAATTGAGTTATAATGAAGTCGTATTTACAGATAGAATGATTTTTTGTATATATATGTAGAGAGCTATGTATGGTCTAGGATATACTGTATTTCTGTTTGTCCTGTCGTGCCTGTACCGTATATGTCAATATGTGTTATAGTGTTACTGTGTTCGGTGTCAAGATGTCTCTGCATCAACGTCACCAAGACATATTCCTGTACTTTTATTGAACTTGGTGAAAAAAGGTGACTCTGACTGTGTTTCTGGATGACGTGTGTGTTGAGAAATTACCTGCCAGCCTGCAGAACCCCAGATATGGTGAAGAGTCCAAAATCAGTGATGACTACTTTGCCGTTGTCGTAAAACACATTCTTGGACTTCATGTCTTTGTGTAAGATCCCCTTAGCGTGGAGGTAGCCCATCCCCTGAAGAGAAATATCGCAGAGGTTTTTCCTTATGTGACATTCCTGCAAAAAATGATGGGTATCGCAGAAGTGCTATGGGGAATCAGCGTTTGGGGTTTTACCTTGACCATCTCCTGTGCGATCTGTCGGGTCTTGTTTACATCCAGAACCACCTTGGCATCACGCACCACAGAGTACAGCGTCCTGCCTTTACACAAGCTGAGAGAAGACAGGGGAATATTCATGGATTAGAAGACTACAGGATTAGATTTCATATTATGTTGACATTTTAAATAATTTCATGACCATTACAGCTAAGTTTACAAGAGAACAAAAGCATAATTTGTCCAAGCCTTGCTGACCAAATCAGTGTGATGACTGTACTACATAACTGCACTTTTCCATTATGTCTGACTGATTGAGGATATCCAATCTCCCAAATGGCAACATTCAGTGATTTGGCTTTGCAAATAGTGTAATCTCTCTGGCTGATTAGTGGCATTCAGCATTAGGGTTGGATTCCGTTAGCTGGTTCCATTTTGGAACCAGTTCCAAGTTGGTAAAATACCCAGATTTGTTAAGCTCCGAGTCTAACGAATCTCTCTTATTATCAAATCTTTTTTTTTCTCCTGTCTCTTCTACAACTGCCGCCTGCAACTGATGATGTAATACATGTGCGCGCTAACTCCCCAGTTTGTTTAATGGACTGACTGAACATGGCAGATCGACTCAGACGTTTGAAAGTATGGGTGCGCTTCACTAAAATCAGTGAACAAATGGCGAAATGCAATATTTTCGGCAAAATCCTCATGATGTAGTAAAAGAGTGCGGCAATTTTGACAACTTGTGGATGAGTGCTCCGCCTGAACCTGCCGGTACAACCAGTTCATCTATTTTTAAATTACCTAAAAAGATTCAATAATTCGATCAGATTCGGATTCGATAAGCAGATTTGATACTGGATTCAGATTTGACTAAAAGCATTGTTCAAAGGACAGGCATTTATCGGCAATAGAACAATATAGGTAAAATAGAGTGTAAAACCTTGTGAACTCCCATAGGCCCCTCTCACAGGAGGAGAAACAGAGCGGAGACACCAGGAGGCCATAGCCTTTGCTTTTCACTTCACACACTGTGCTCCACTCATGTCATCCACTACTCTAACCATTCAGGTTCTTTTTGGTCTGATGCATTTCTGCCACTTTTAAGTGAACCGCAGGCTTTTTACCCTGAAGTTCACGAGTGCGAGGCTGTCTCACCGCATTACTGCAGTTTGAGATAGATGTTGTTGGAGGAGAAGGTGGCGCATTTCTGAACTGAAACTCGGGCTTACCCTACGCGAGGCTGTCTGCATCTGTTACACTGCAGTTTGAGATGTTGGTGGAGGCGGTGTCATATTTCTGGAGGGGGGCCATCACAATGGCGTATTAATAGACAGCTCTAACACGACACCCCCCGCCTCACACCTGAAGCCCTCAACCCCGACTGTGTCTCCTCCATGCAGGTGACCAGCAAAGGACCTGGAGCCAAAAAGTCATGCATATTCATCCCAACGCCGCGCTGACAGCAGCCACATTTTAGTAGCTCTCTCCCTTGGGCTTTTTTCAACACTGAAGTGCGCCTTATGGCATCGGTCGCTATCTTCAGGTAAACATTGCCTCTTACGACATCAGTTGCTGCCATACCCTTTACACCACCTCTGACAAACAGGATGTGTATAAGCCAAACCAAGGGGACAGCAGCAGCTATTCATGGCACCCAGCTAATGAAAAGGTAATGAAGTCGCCTAAACACTCTGAAAGTCACCTCCTGGCTTGGGAATAGCTGAGTAATTATGCCATATAGATGAAAAACCCAGCAGTAACATCTTGGCTAAATCGATTCTAACACAGTCACTTGTGACGAATGAAACAAAAAAAAAAAAGAAGAAGAAAAAAAAGCAATCAATATTTATGTTTCCACTAATGCGGCCTGAAACCCCGTGTCCAGAATGAGTCAATTTCACCTCACTTAGATTCAATTTTGCAGGTTTGTCATGTTCTTTGGAGTAATGGGCTGGAATTGAATGATCACGATTTCTGTTTCGGTTCCCTTTAAAGTATAGGAAGAGAAGCAGGATGTTGGTGGATAATAAACCCACCTGTTACACTGACATTTGCTATGATTTCCAGCAATCAACACTAAGGACTTCTGAGAAGCAGCCATTCTCTCAGCTCACCGCAGTTTCACCTGTCGTAATTTGTAATCACGCAGCTCATGCTATGGAGTTGACATTTTTCTTGTAGACACTAAAAAGCTATGATATGGCCTCTGGTAGGGAGTTGCATTCCTTGCTCTTCTTTGAATTATTAAATAAAGATAATCAGTCAACCAATTAATTAAGACATGATTTTAAAGACGCAAGTACAATCAATGTGAATGTATTTCCTAAAACATTTTAAAGCTCTGATTCCAGCATGGCAACACTTCTTTCTTTTTCCTCTTTTAAGAATTGATTTCTTCCTTAGTGAGACTCACTTTTATATTCACAGCTTTACTGGGGGAGAGTAGGAGGGTGGCAAATATCCAATTTTCTTTTGAGCAGCTAGCTGTGCCAATTAATTAAACAAGAAAAGAAAAAGAAATTTGTTTCTGTTTCTTGTGTGTTCCTTGTGATGTTCTTTAACAAGTATGCAGACTTCACTTCACCTCCTTGTTTTAGCTGAGGAAATGCTTGCTGGATATGTAACATGAAATTTGAACACTAAACCACCAAATAATTAGGTTGTCTGATGTGTGAAAGAGTGCTGTACTTACTTACAACTACAGTTTAGTCTTGGTTGGGTTTTTTCTCATCAAATTCAATTTTTTTCTTCTGTAGAATGATTTAAAGTTGCACGGGGCAAGATTTTTTATGTAAAAAATACATTTTTCTTCTCAGCCTAAATCACAAAGTGGAGCTGCCACATGAATCAAAGCTTAAGAGCGAAATACAAAGTGTCTCCTAAACAGCAGTGAGCAGTGCTCCATCCAGAGAAAGCTGGACTCACCAGCATTAAATCTTTTTCCTCTCTCATCTCTTTTGTTTCGTTTTTTATAAAGCACCACAGACCGGCCAGGTTGACAGTTTACTGACGTCCTGTTACATGATTTCTGGATTTCTGCGAAATTCAAACCGTTACCTCTCGCTGCCGTTTGGGGCCACCAACGTGCAAAGTTCATTAGTGCAGGTTTAAAGGCATAAGAGGGAGAGCAAATATCTTCAGAAAACATAACAGGTGATCAAACGCTCATGTTTGCTCAACTCTGTACATTTAAAATCAAAATCAATCCTACAAGACTGGGACCTTCTTGGGAAGCCATTCAGACGCCAAAAGGCTGCCTCACAGTGAAGGGTTAGTCAAGTCTATAGGAGAAATCACCAGTGCGACAGTGCAACCAGTGCTGGGTCAGTCAGGGTTCACAGGCAGAGCAAATCACAAAATCTAGCATTTTGATGTCAACATTCAGGAGACTCAGCAGTTAGGAAACAAATAGGGAACAGATAGGAAAAAGAGGGTTGTAAGGGCAAAACTGTGATCATTCACATATACAAAATTCAAAGCCTACAAAAAGATCACAAGCCCTATCTGCAACACTATGCGTCTGGTTTCCAAACCTACTGCATATCTTACACCTGCAGCCTTACCTGGTGATGATGGCCAGGTGCGGCGGGCTCATGCAGGCGCCCATGAACAGCACCACATTCTCGTGGCGCGTGTTGCGGTAAGCCATCACCTCCCGCTTGAAGGCCTTGAGCTGGTCCTCGTTGTCGCGTTCGATGTCGATTAGGCGGATGGCCACCTCGCCGTGCCAGCGCCCGTGGAAAACCTTGCCGAAGCGCCCCTTACCGATCATCTCGCCGATCTCCAGCTGCTCGAAGGGGATGTCCCACTCCTGCAGGAAGATGCTGGTCTGGCTGGCCTTGCGCGGGAAGTTGCGAGCCGACAGGAGCGACAGGTTCATCTCCTCGAACTCGTCGCCGGAGTCCTCGTCGTTGCCCTCCTCATTCTGCGTTGAGGTGAAACTTAACTAGTTATTTGTACATTGCTGTGCATTTCACAGATTAACAGATTTGCAGGTGTGGTGATTAAAAATCTCCATATGAAGTAGAAAGAGGTTAAAATATTCTAGCAAGATGATCCAAAATATTATCACATATACCATTCGGCCACCAGAGAAGTCCAAACTGTTCAAACTCCATCCAAACTAAATTTCCACTTAAAGTCACAATGAAAGGCATTTTCTGTGATTTGACATATTTCCTTTTGAAATTCCATTTGATGGGAAGGGCGGAGGGGTGGGATTGTTCAAAAATATGTGATGGTTTTATTGGTTGGAATTGTTCTGTACGCCTACACACAATTAAGTAATCATTAAAGATACAAAAAAGATAAAAGATACTTTTATCTTTCAAAAGACAATGGGAAATATAATATATATATATAGATATATATATATATATGGTGTATATTTTGGCGAAAAAGTCATTTTTCATTTCATTGTGACTTTAAGTAGTTTCAAAAGTAAACAAAACATCTTGATATGTTTCCTGTACCCACATCGTTTTCATCTGTTAATTGTAATGCTTCATAGTGTCACCTATGTCTATATGTTGTAATGTATTCAGTGATTGTATGTATGTATTTTTACTTTTAGGTTATCACCAACCCCCAAATGGTATGGCAGAGAAGACAAAGAAAAATTGGGATGTCTTTATGTGCTAGTATGAAATATCCTCATCGAAAAAGATGGATTCAGTACTTTCTTTTAATAATTAACAAGCTGTGACATTCCAGAGTGAGAGAAATTTCATGTACAGAACACACTTGCATGACGCCTCTAGTGTGTCATGACACCCCGGCTGCACTGCAAAGTGGCATCACACAGGGCCAGATAAAAATGCTGGGTATGTGCGTTTGAAATGCTGACTGCTGTTTAAGCAATTGCCAATAAAAAATTGAGAGTTACTGAATGAAAAGGGAAAACGGCGCTCGGCTAAAACTGGTTGATTTATTCTGATTAGATTTTGATTATAATGCACTGCAGGAGTGGAAATGACCTATTCACAGACGCCTGCTGGAAAATCATTCAAGGCAATCTGCATCATTTTCTCAAAATATATCATTGTGTCATTATAAAGAAACTGCGATGACGATGATGATCAGCGGAGCTACGTTTTTTCCCTCTTGCGGCTTTTGATGCATAACTTACCTTGAGGTTTCTCGGGGCGCTGAGCCTAAGAACTCCCAAATTATACCAAATGAAAGAACAACGCAAATCACTGGGGCTGCTGTGACAGTGACAGCTGTATTCAGTCACCAATCGAACATGTGCGTCATCACAAGTAATTTCGCAGTGATATTGATATGAAAAAATGTGGGCGAGGAAACGCAACTGCTAAATACTTCAACAGCAACACAAATGTAACATGTAGAGATCAGCTGAAGAGAGAGAGACTCACATCTGATGTAGGTTCAACTTCGATTTGAAGTAAAGGGTTGCCCTCATTCCTGAAAGCAAGAAGAAAGTTTTTGAGAAAAGTAGGAAGCTAACAACGCTACTTACTGTTACACACATTACTGACGCACAGGGTGCACAGGGCTGATGTACCAGGGTAAGAAATAAACTCTTTGGTTCTCTTGATCTGTTTTATAAAAAGGCATTTTGGTCTTTTTCAGGGACAATTTACGAAATAATACATTTTCATTGCATATTGGCAAGTAAACACTCGATTTGTACCACTAAGATTTGTTTTGTTTTAAATAATTCACTAAACGTCTCACACTTCTTTCCCACTGCTGGAAACTGGTAGCAGTCCTTAAAGAAGAGGATGGCGCGTTTTCCCCCCCTCTGTCCCCAACAAGTCCATCTTCCACTCCTTTGATTGTTGAGTATTTTACGATATTGGTTGTGTTATTTTTTGTTGATGCAGTAGTTTGTGTGGGGTCGGTATTTTCTTCTACCGCTGACTGCATGATGCAGCTGTTATCTAGGCTGTGTACCCAGTTTTCTGATTTTCCTGGCCCAGAACAAAAAAGAAAGAATCGCCCGGTCATAGCCTCCCACAAGTTTCCTACGGCGCCCCACAGGAGGCAGTAGTCATAATCATGCGTGACTATTTGAGTTGACGAATGTGAGCAGGGTGAAATGCAAGAAAGAATACTTTTAATTATTGGGGTCATTTTTTGCCCCCTCATTTTTAATTTCACCGGCATTTTATGAGCTTTCAAGGCCGTTTTTGCCCCGAGCCCCCATTAATTTCTCACCCTGGAGTGTACACCGTCACCCACACCATGGGTGCCGGTGACACAACACAAATGAACCCACTTCCCCTCTTCAACCCATCCTCCTCCGTCCACATAACTGGCTGTGGAACGTCGGCGCCTAACCTCTCACAACCTCTCTGTGGTATATTAGCACTGGTACGCCAGGCAATCCCAGAGTATGGGCGAAGACCACAGGTAAGGCAGCGTATAAAATAATATGTGATCCCTGCGGCGCTAAGGGCCCCCACCGCCGGTCCCATCTCTGCTCTAATGAGTGGATCCTGCCGGGTGCTGGGGCCTGAGAGAGCCCCTCATTAACCCAGGGATGAGGCCATTAAGGCCAGAGAATCTGCCAGCTGCCACTGCAGGAGCATACAAAGATGTGGGGAAGGAGCGACAATAGCATTAATTAAATCAGAAGAATATGGGTTTCATAACCGCACTAATGTATTCACATTTGTCAAAAGGCAGAGAGAGAGAGAGAGAGGGGAAATAGAGAAACTGGCCAGCTAGAGATAGAGCGACAGTAGGAGTGGGAAAGAAAGTGAGACGAAGAGAGAGAGAGAGTCAGACATGAAGAGAGAGACAAGACCTTTGGCTCGTTCTCATGTGTAGTTAGGTGTATGTTTCCGCCCCTTTTCAGTAATTCATTATGATTATAATCTCTCTCCAAGTATTTCGCTGCAGGTAACTTCCTTAATAAAGGACGCTCGGGGGTACATTTTCTCAGCCTTGGAGTAGACAAGGTAAGTAATGTGATACTTTTATTGATGCCCGTATAGGGAAATTCTCATTTCGCCTGTACAGGACGGTTTGATCACAGGGGGAGCTACAGGCCAGCGTCCCTGGAGCTGGGAGGGACTCAGTGTCTTGCTCAAGGACACTTCAACAGGACAGATGCTTGCTGAAAAAGTGGCTTTAACCTGGGTCTCCCAACAAATATAATACTAAAAATAATATAAAACTAATATAAAACTTCATGACCTTTCCATGACTTTCCATAACTAAGTCGGAGCATTTCCATGACCTAAAAATGTTCTTCATTCAGCATTTGTTAATGTTTTCTAAAGGGGTGAACAGTCATTTTTGGGGGTCGCAAGATGATTTATGGGATAGGGAAAAACATATTTCTACTATACAAACGTATTGTCATGTGTAATTGTTTTTCTGAATTTTTTTCTATTTTTTGCTTTCTTTCTCATGCAATACTGAATGGTTTTCAGCCTCTATGTCTCATCTATGATAGTGAAATGAAATGACGCGAAAAGGGAAAATAATTTTTTGGATGAACTGTTGAACACCACTCTGCTTATGCAGCCTGTAATGAGGGTCACTGGTAGGCATCGCTTCATTTTATGGGGTCATGAGCCAAAAAGTTTCAGAACCAATGGTCTACTGCAATGAATGTGTGAAATAGGCTGTAAAATACATTCTGGTGTATTCCTGTAAAGTGCCAAACATTTCTAAAATTCCCTCATATTCCCTAAAGAATTAATCAAAATCCCTGACTTTCTCCGTCTGGAGCACACCTCTCAAAATTCAGTGATATTCCAGAAACGCCACTCTGCTGCCCAGTATAAGCCAGCAGCCAACAGAGTTCATTCAATACTATTTTCAATCTCTATGTCCACATCCACAGGCTATGAGTGGTCACTGCGTGGTTTGATCAGCATGAAATCAATTCTAAGGCTGTTTCAGTTGCCAGATGTCTATCCAACTGAACACTAATGGGAGATTCAGGAGCGCTGCATGCAGGGTAAGAAATTTGCTTTTTCTCTCGCATATATTATATATAATAATATAATATTATTGTATATAATAATACATTTGCATTGCATATTGACAACTGGCAGACGAGTATGGCACAAAGACACCAAACAAGGCATTTCTATATTGTACAGTATGAATACCATTTGCTTTTGCCTGCTGTACCCCTGCAAGTCCTGGAAAGATCCAAGGTGGAAGCTTGGACCTTTCCAGGATTTATTGACAAATAAACACGCAATCAAACACTATTGGCAAAACCATTAACACTTCTATTAACTTCCTACTGCTGGAAACAGGCAGCAGGCCTTACAGAAGAGGATGGTGCCATTTCCCCCCTCTGTCCCCAACCAGTCCATCTTGCATGCCTCAATTGTTGAGTTTTGTACGATATTGGCTGTTTTATTTTTTGTTGACACAGTGGGATCGGCATTTTCTTCTACTGCTGACTGTGTGTTGACATTTTTTTCTACTGCTTCAGGTGCGTACTCAGTTCTTGTCTGAACGATCAATTTGTCTGGCCTACAACGCACTGGAAAGACTCCCTGGTCTTATGCTCCCACAAATCACCTATGGTGGCCCACAAGGGACAGTAGTCGCATTCATGCAAGACTTATTTGGAAACTCGACAAAAAAATGTTAACAGGGTGCGATGCAAAAAAGGATACTTTAATTTCATGGGCATTATGAACTTTCAAGAGCATTTTTGCCCCCAAGCCCCCGTTAATTTCTGACCCAGGCTACATGGCTCAGGGTTTTCCACCACAGTCAGCACAACATCAAACAATGGAACTTCTTATTAAAGAACGGTGTCACGTTCAAAATGTATAGAATCTGAAACCCAGTGAATTTGTGTCAGCTCATCGTTTTGAGTTTCATTTAGCTGGGTTAACACAGTGAGTTCCAGAAGTATTTGGACAGCAACATACTGTTTGATGTTTTGGTCCTGTAAGCTTAATATTTTGGATATAATATAATTTTTTGTCAGCCATATTAGATAGGTAAGTTTGTTTACTTGTTCTTATATAAGCAACAATGTCTTCCATATGGCCACAGAGTAGTGAAGAACCAAGTGTAGCAACGGCTGAATTCTCCTACAGTGAAATGCAAAAAGTGCATGACAATAATATATATCTGGTAAGAATTATTAGCTGCAGGTTTCTTCAAGTTATTGCAAATTCCTTTTTTTTGACTGCCTACTATCACTATCTTTTATTGAAGATAAAATTCATCTGTATTTTTGTCACTCTACTGAAATGGCAGTACCTTGACTGAATATAGTCTCAAAATGCAGCAGACAGTTGGCACTTTAACCTCACACATGTTATTTCACATCCCGAGTAATGAATATGACAGTAAAACATCAAACAATGCCATTCTATCCAAATATGGAGCTGACTATAATGTATGCACACCCTTAGCTGTTGTTCCAATGTCTGCCACGATGCCTTTATATAATAAACCCTAACATACTCCATTTTGTATTTTTCAAATTAAAGCTGACAGCTGGCACACAAATATAGCACTAAGACATCCAAAAATGTATTTCTAGCCAAATATTTGCATACATCAATGTATAATGTGCAGTATACATAACATTTACTGCCTGTGCCATATAGCCTACACTTCACTTATATAAGAATTCATACAATCTGCCTGTTCCACCTTGGACCTTTCTGGGACTGTGTGTCCTGTTGGTATTTGAAAAAGAAAATTGAGCGTGGCATTATTTGCTATTGATTAATCCATCACGATCTTTGCGCACGGACCATCAAAATTGACCATCAACCTATGGATGGAGACTCCCTTGCCCTGTTTCTTGTGATAGATTGAGATTCTAATCTAATTAACATCTGGGTCGAAAGGCAGCTCGACACTCCTCATCCTCTTCCGGTTGTTTTCCTGTAAACACTGGCTTCCTCAAAGAGCCAGTGGAAATCCAGTTGGCATCCCAAGTGTAGCGTGAACTAAAGGCCATGCTAACATTAGTCTCTCTGTGTTCGTCATGTCTGCTCTCGCATTGAAATCGTCACCCAAATATCTGTGCTCCAATAACTTTGACTTGGCCTCTGACCAATGGCCACAGAGAGAAACAGAGAGAGGAGAGAGGGAAAGAGAGAGCGAGTGTGGGAGAGAGACAGATAAGATAGAGGAGAGACAGTGCTGATCAGAATCAGAAGTACTTTTTTATTACGTAGTCGTGCTTTTATATAATGACTTCTGGAGAGGTTCCTACTCACCCCGGCTCAGACAGGACGGGGTGCAGGATGACCTGTGGCGCTCTGCTTGGAGGAGCCTCTGGAGCAACATCTGGGACAGTACACAGTACACAGTACGCAGTCACACAGCATCAAAACAACACATTACATCAGACTGACTTATTGCATTCCTTTAGAAATTGCTTTCATTCCGTTCCAAATTACAGGCTCATGCCGCATTCATGTCATACTGGAAGAAGCAGGCGAACAGGATGAAATGTCATTGCTACACCTTGTTTAGTGCCCTAAGGTTGTTGTCACACTGTCTTGTTATTATAAGGTATTTTACGACCAACCAATATTATATATTATTATCTTCTACTGAATGACATCGAGGAGCAAAGGAAACCAACATGATGATGGATTTGCTGCTATGTTTTCTGCATGTGCTGCAAGAAGGACTGGAGTTTGATTCTCAGAGTTTGCATGTTTTCCCCATGTTTGCATGGATTTCCATCCACAGTCCATAGACATGCAGGCCAGGTGGATTGGAGACTCTAAATTGACCCATTGGTATGAATGTGTGTCTGTCTGTGTTATCTCTGTGATGAACTGGCAACCTGTCCAGGGTATTTCCCTGCTTTCTGCCCAATGTATGCAGGAATGCAGGAATAAGTAGGTAAAGACGATGAATGAATGAATGAATGAATGAATGAATGAATGAATGAAAGAATGAATGAATGAATGAATGAATGAATGAATGAATGAATGAATGAAATCCCACATCCTACTTGTAATTGCCTTTGGGAGGAGGCTGACTTAAATGTTATTCCCAGACAGCAGCTCGCATTTATGGTAAATTGAAAATGACGTGAATGCGGCATTAGTTCCAGTTACAGCACAATGGCTTTAGATTGATGTGACTGACAAACAGTAGTGGCCTATGTTATTATGTGGCTCATAGAGATAGCTGACTTAATTTGATTGAAATACCTTTTAAAAAGCACACTAGTGTCTGTATAGCTAAAATAATCAGAACCTGCGTTCACGGTCACAGTACTGCTCCGCCTTGTGTATTCATGCTCTCTCAATTACACCTAATTCTTTTTCTCACACCACTCCAAGCTGTCTCCCCTGTAATAGCCTGCCTAGTGGTACCAGTATGTTTTTTACAAGGCACCAGGGAAGGGTCTGGGCATAGGCGAATCATTAGGGGGGCCCAAATGAGACAAGCTCAGAGGGGTGAGTGGGGAGGCTGAGAGTTTAAAGCCGGGCCAAGGTGAGGACAAGAAAATCACGACAACATCAAACGGGCTCTCCTCCTCTTCCTCATCCTGGGCTGGTCGCAGTGCATTATGGGTAGGGGTAATGACCAATTATGAGGCACTTACCTGGAAAGATGAACTGCTGCTTGTATTTGAAGTAACTGGAGGCTGGAGGAAAGAGACAAAGGCAGAGCTGGAGTGGGATTTGGAGTGGTGTGGAATTTTTGCATGACTGCTTGTCAGTGCAGTATTCAGATTTGAGTGAGTTCATATATGGATTAATAAGACACGATTTTGCTTCATAGAGTCGTATAGAAGTTCGTACAGAAGTTCAACTTTGCCTCATAGAGAACTTTTCAAAATTCAATCTTTTCCAGAGGTACTAAGGCAAAATTGTTTGGATTAAACATCTAATATGGGACCTGAAGACATGAAAATTGATTGTTATTCAAGGCTACAGGCAACAGGCTGACAGGTAAGTACTATACGCTACCAATGAACTGTATTTTGGCCTTCCTTTGTGAACAGTGTCCTGTTCTGAATATTTTATTACTTGTGGTGTTTCAGTGATAAAGGTATATCTCACTGTGGGGTTAATTAAACAATACTACCATTACTATTGCAATACCTCTGTACAAAATGAGTGTATTTGGCTCATGTGCTAGATTGTCCTACCTGTCAAGTTGAACTGTTTCTGCTGCCGCGCTGACTGTGGGGAGGGGTGTAGTGGCGAAGGGGGCGTGGCACTGCTGGGCAGGGGCGGGGCCGGGGAGGAGGGGGTGGAGGAGGTGGTGGAGGAGGGGTTACTGCTGGAGTCCGGTTGGTACGGGACTGGGATGTGATCCTGTGAAGAGGTAGACGAGAGCAAGATCAAGAGAGGTTATCCTTAAGACTGTAAAAACAAACCTGTTTTATAAGTCTACATAACAAAGTGGGGCTGCAATAAAGAAGAGCGTCACATCCCCCTAATTGAGGCCGTGCAGATTCTGTTGGGTATGGTTACTGGCGGACGAAACAAGTGATAAATACAAACTGGCTCCAAAAGAGCAGCAAGCGAGCGCTCCGTCCAGAGAAAACTGGACTCACCAACATTAAAATCTATTGCCACCCTCATCTCTTTGGTATCCTTCACTGGCTGGGTTGGTAAACATGAGCGCGCTGTGTGCAATTTACTGACATCACAATACATGACTTCTGGGTTTTCAAATACCCAGTTTATGAAAGCTTTTCCATTTGCTGTTCCAAACACCTGGTGTCGGGTAGATCTTTCAGGGGAAAAATCCACTGGCGCCCTCCCAATCACAGTCCATCAACACTCCCAATGGAGACATAACTACTAGTTGAAGTGTGAACTTGGAAATAAACACTCGTAGCTAGGGTTTGCAACAGCACAAGAAGTGATGCATTTTATGTTTCCAGCAGCAGCAAGACCAGTTTGTTTGCAATAAACAGAAGAAGAATAAACTCTTTTTTCGCTTGCCCCTGCTTCAAAGCGAGATCAACGCATAGGTTCAGGTGCAGAACAGCACCCATGGAGCTGGTCAGAGTCGTGCTCAAGGACACTTTAGCAGGCAGGGCCTCATTTGCATACAACACATGTTGTTGTCATGGTATGTCATCAGACATGGTGGCAAAAATAAAAAATAACCCGCTGAGACAGACAGAGAAAGCAGGAAAAACTGACTGTGACGCAAAATTAATGGCGAGAGACTCTTGTTTAGTTTCTGTGTTCTCCCAGTTGTTCTCTGTACCCGGCCTCATTTGCGTGTTAGCATGTTCCCCTGTGAGTCACAAACACACGTGGCAACATGCAATCACATTCTTCAACTTCAGCTTGCATATTCCATGATTGGAATCTTGGGAACCTAAATTATACCTCTGGAAATTAACGCTTTCCTCTGCCAAAATGCCAGATTGATGCCCTGTTGCCAAATATTCAAAGCATGCAAAGATCGAAATTGCTGAGGATATTTTTGTATGGTCCCATGATCAGGTGGGAGCTCTACTGCTGATGACTCACAATCATTTTCCAGCCCCCAAAATGCAAGAAAGGTGAGCAGTTGGAGAGGTCATACAGGAGTTGAGGTACATGGCTTATCTGTTCCTCTTACCTTGTTGATTTTGTTGGTTTTGGGGAGCGTCTGACTGATGTGCAGGTCTGTGTACCTGAGCGGGTTGTTGATGTCACATGGCACTGATTCGGTCCGTACCAGACGAGCTGTGAGCACAAAAAAAAAAAAATAAGAGAGGAACAATAGAGCACTGTGGGAGACAGAACTCAAAGCAGATGCCCGCTTAATAGCTTCAGGCAAATTAGAGGAAACTCTTTATCAGGCCTGGCTTCTAATGTGAGAAATGAACAAACTGTTCTGCCTTGAACACCATCCATTTGTTATCGCATAGAGACACTTTCCAAGAAAAAAAAAAAAAAGTTTCCTTTAGCAAACTGTGTCATGAAGAAACTGTCACTTTCTTTTATTAAAGCAGAGCAGAAGAAGCCTAATTAGAGTTCTTTACCTTGAGTTGTTCCTTGGTGATCTTATTTGGAAGAAAACGGGAGGGGGGGAAAGGCAGAGAAAGGACAAAAGAATGAATCTCAATTCTGATAGCAGATAATGGGAATTCTTTCAGTGCTGTCTATGTTAGTACGAACAATGCATAACAAAGTCGCATTCGTCAAACCTGAGTGGCCTAATTAATCAGCAGATAACCTTTACATCTTCCTAAACACCTTTTCAGATCGGCACACAAATGAGAAATTCAGTCTCTTTAGTCGCTCTAAGGACTCAGGCTCATTGAAGCATATGACAAATCATGGGGACCTAACAGATGTAGGTTTGAGACCCAATTTTGTTCCATTGTTTAATAATTCAGGGCCTGAACTAGTTCAAACCATTGGCATATTTTGCCTTCAAAGTTTGCTAAGATGGAAAATGACAAAAATATAAATATAATAAAAATATAACGGCCTTCTGGCCTGCCTTTGCTAACCTACTGCCTCTTTACCACAGGCTGGGTTAGTAGGACCAGTGATTGCCGGGATCTTCAGTTTTAGTTTGTTTTAGGCAGCATACAACACCTACCCTCATACTGCAAAAAAATTCCATCTTGACAAGTCATTAAGTATCAAATTCTGTCGCAAAAGATTTATTTTCTTACAACACATTTTGCCAATGGAGTGAAATAATTCCAGTTATTTCCAACAGTATCTAAAACCAGAAGAATAGGGTCACTCCTCTAGTAAAGATTTAATCTGACACACTGACAACTTGATTTGGATTGGAAACTTTAAATCTCACACCATTATTTTCACAAAAATAGGATTTTAACCATTTATGAGAATGAGTGTGCGCTCAGTCGACTTTCCCTGGATAAATAAAGGTAACAAAAAAAATACCTTTGAGGGATTCTCGACCGCCTCGCTGTATGATCAGTAAATGGCAAGGTGGGGCTTCTTTGGTGCATTTGTTGTGGCACTTCAGCCTGAATGCATAAAAAGGAAAGGTAATGTTTTTTTTTGTTTTATTTATTTGTTTGTAAGTGAAGTGGTAACATAAACACATTATAAAATGCAATGGTGAGAATGGTGCAAATTGCTTTTATGCAGGTGAAATTAAAAAAAAACGCAAGGGTTTATAAAAGATCCCTGCCAAAATCACCATGATATATTCAACATAACCATTTATGCTAATAAGGTCATTAATAAAGCTAATTAAGGCATGAATTAGCAAATATTTCCTTGTCAACATACTTGTCTTCGCATAAAACATGGGTGGCGTTAAGATGAACTCTGTATCATAAAGCATTACAGAGTTATAGTAGTTTCAAGAAAAACAGTTGCATCTTAATCAGTTTCCTCATTAATATGCAAATTTATGAAGCAAGGTGCTCCAAAATCTAATCAGATCATCAACTCTATAAGTGGGCACCATGACGGACATCATGTCTCACATACCATGCAGCACAGTGGAGGAACATAAAAACAAGCAAGACGACAAGCTAAGACACACACAGACACAACTGATTTGGATAACAGAATTTCAATAAAAGCTTTAAAATGAGCACTTTTTATACCCCTCATTTTCACAGTCATGAAGTGTTGGGTTATCAAGATATTGAATATCTACCATAATGTCAAGATTTAACATCCAGTAATGTTCAAGCTGGGCAATTTGTGCCAATTTCACAAAAAAAAAAAAAGCACTTACAGTAATCCAAAGCCACACATTGATCATATGCTAACTATTCTAGTAAACTATGTTTCAGAGCAAAACCAGGCTGAATACCTACTTGCAGTTTTTACATTTGAGTCCAAACAACATTCCCTTTCCACACACTATGCATGTCTGGGACATCCAATACTTGGTGGAAAACCTGTGTGCACAAGATACAAAAAAAATAGAGAAAGTGAGAGATAAGGACATCAAACAAAACATGAAATCACTTTCTGCCCGTCACATCATCCATATGAAGTGTAAAAGCCTGCCAGTTGTGGATTACTGTGAAGGAGAACATTGCTTCTGACCTTTTGCCTATTGCGACATTGGCTCATTCTGACAAATGGCTTTTGTTAAAGACGGCCTCATACTCACGGTGTAACCTTTCCACAAGAATAATGGCTGCCCAAAGAAGCTACCTCAGTAAAAGTGTTTTACCTCTAATCTCCCTTACCTGCTGATTTAATTTGCGCCCCCCATTTTCGTCCTTAATACCCCTGCGCGAATGTACGTTTCATGCATTCATTCTCTGCTTCTGAAGCGCAGGACAGAGGCCACGGGGTTTACATCAACACACTAACACAACAATCAGTCAGAGTGATGGCAGCACGCAGGCCCGCGACGCTCCTAAGACTCCCAGCACCGTCACTTCTCAAACAGGCAAATCCACAATGTGCTCCGCAATAAAAAAACAATTCCCCACTTTGGGCATCTATAGAGTGACTGAGTGGTTTAAGTACGTACGATTATTGGCTGTATTTACCGATGCGACGTCTGGATGCCAGCAGTCCGGCTGGCTGGCTAATGGCAGGTGACTAATGCAGTTTGACAGAACCCAAATCTCTTTATTAGGTCCCTCCTTCGTGTCGTTTGAAAGGAGCTGCGGCACAATTCAATCCAGCCTCTGACTGGTTTTTAGTTGCCTCCACTGTCAAATCTGAACAGTGACGTGACGTTAAGAGTGGATTCTGTGTGGCGAGAAATTGTTCTCAGTATAGAGAAGGCCCTGAAGCCATATATAGTGAAAGTGCTGCATTGTATATTAACTACGCAAACGCCGTTATCTTAACAGGCCAAAAATGTGATCAAGAGCACACATTGGCACAAATAAATATGCAAATTGTCACGTCAAGGACATTGTCGGATGGAATAATGGCATCTCTCTCGCAACCAGCCTTAATCTTCAAATAACGGCTCTATAAATGACATTTGCGCTCAGCTTGGCTCCGTATGATGAGGCATTAGAGCGTGAGTGTGCAACCCTTCTCTTTCCACCTCGCTGACTTTCAGCAGGCAAACACCCACGTTCTGGAGGTTGCTGAGATCCCACAACTAATACGGCATTGTTTTACTTTTTAGATCACTGGCATGCGGAGTCAAACGGGGAGCGAGAGAGAGACAGAGAGAGGGAGAAAGAAAGAGAGAGAGAGAGAGCACTGGGATGAGTTATGCAAGAGGCCCTGTTTAATTGGCCTGGCATTCTACCACAGATGTACAAGCATGCGCGCATGGGCAAACTCACCCACACACAGTGCTTTTAGCCTACCTGTGTTTTATAGAGTTTCCCAGATCTCTTCGGGGAATCTGTGGGGACCAGCGAGGCACTGAGAGAGTGTCTGGAGAGAGAGAGAGAGAGACAGAGAGACAGAGGGAAAGATGGATGAGGGAGGGATGGGTGGATAGATGGATGAATAGATAGGTGGAGGGATAGTCATTTTTTTAAATGAACAATACTGTGTTGCAGTCGTGATGAAATGAAAAGTCTTTCATTAAGCATTCATTTAACACATATGGCATTTCAGACAATTAATTGATTCGTAGCAACAAGTCTGACATTTTGGTGTCAGTTAATCAACTGTTCGTATTGTGCGCATATTGGTCAGCTCATCCCTGTAAATGAGAATCTGTTCTCAATTGCCAATTTGCTTATTTCATAGACAGACAGAGAGACAGACAGACAGATACATAGATAGATAGATAGATAGATAGATAGATAGATAGATAGATAGATAGAACCGTTGCATGAAGGGTTCGATCTTTAGTCTTAGTTGCAAAGGCGCTGATTGGCTTGATTGTTTCTCCGAGTGAAAACAAGCCGTTGACTAGAGCAACACCAGACTCTCTGAATCACTCAACAAAATCTGAAAAGTGGGCAAGACGCGATTCAGGAGTCTGGAACATCATACCAAGTTGTCACACTGGCATGTCATGAAGGGAAATGAAAACTGCACAAAGACAAGGAACCTTTCAGAGTATTTTCTGCAGTCAACAACAAAAGCCTTGGACAATATGGACTAAAGCAGCTCTGGCTAGTGCGTCCTCTCTGACCTGTGTGCTGAAAGGAGAAGCACAAATGTCAAGGTCCAGCGGCCCGGCTGACTTGGTCTGTTTGGAGTTTGTTTGCATGTTTAGACATAGATAGCTGGTATAGTAAGGCTACTTTTATGCCGCTAGTATTCCATTGTGAGGGTCTCTCACTTCAAAAGGTTTTCACAACAAAAACCGTGCGCTTGGTCCATTAGTGCATGCACTGATTGAGCAACCCGATACATTATGCCACCACCTCTTAATACAAGGTGGGAACGGCCGGCCTACACAGCGCTGCCTGTGAAGGAGGCTGGATGTGGTGGATATGTATTGTAATGATGGGGCATTGTAATGATGTGGTGCCAGGCTGTCTAACTCAATAACAAAGAGGGCCACATTGAAACATCCAGATGAAGTCAGGGGTCGGATCCATATATAAGCCTCGGAAAAGTGCATTATGCAGAGATCATAAGCGTGTTTGGCCTTAGTGTTCATTTTATTTTCAATTTCATGTACAGTCTATCCTAATCAAAATATGCATCTGTGGTTATTTTCACAGCATTTTCCCTTTGGAACTAAAATTTTGCTGTAATGACTGAGGTGTATGTCTCATATTTCTAGGATAAAGAGGTTTTATTCAGACAGGATAACTATGCATGAACACAAACACAAACACAGACACACACACACACTGTCTCTCCCACCCTTTGCATCTTCCCGCCTGTCACTCTGCCCTTCTCCTGCCAAACACATATTCCACCATTTTGATTCCAGTGTGTTTGAAATATTTTGAGAAAATAGCTCAGTCAACAAACGTGCAGCTTTGAATTGACAAAATATAACCAAACAGGGATGGAAGAGAGAAATAAATGTCAGATATGTGCTCCGAGTTTGGGGAGTCAATGTGAGCAAAAGTCACTCGCATTAAAAAGTGAACTGTGTAATAATTGACTAGTCTTCTAAAGGACCTTTAGGACCCTTATATGCAGATTTATTCTGTTACTGTTAAGCAGGAAATAAAAGTCAGCAATATAGAGTAGAGCAAGACACATCAGATATAGTGTGTGTGTGTGTCTTGGGGAGGTATACAGTATGTGTATGTGTGGGTGGAGGAGATGGAAAAATAAAAGAAAAATGAAAAGAGAAAGGGGGGGTAGCAAAGGAGGCAGAGAGGGCGAAGGTTCCTCTTCCTTCAATGCCTCAAACTCCTAATGCATTGAACGTGGAGCTGTGGACCGAGGTACACACTTTGGTTTATCTCCATATGAAAGGACAGATTTAAGGAGTAGAATATGGTTTCAGCTGGAAATCACATGCAGTATATCCCAAAAGAATGAATCATTGAAGGATTCAATGGCGTCTTTGTCAGTTTGCACATTCACACACACTCACATTTCTTCACAATGCATTTGAGATGCCAAGGTTGCTTCTGGAAGATGCACGAAGGCAGAGCTCCTCAAGAGGCAGAAAATAATCTCATTGTTTGAGTTAAACGTCAATGGGCTGAGCCAAAGAACCACAGTTTTTCACGTTAGTAAGTGAGCAAGCTAGCTACCTGGAAAACTAGCTAACCTGTAAAAAAAAAAAAAAAAAAACATAAACAGAAAAAACGAACAGAAAACAGGAGCAGAAAAACATAAAAAGGACTCTGGTCAAAATATAAATAAAAAATATCAATGACAATGATTTATTTTTTCATTCTTCCATGACCATGGCATCTTGGAAGGTCAGCTAGGCTAACTAGCTAACCTAGATAACTTCATAATATTAGCTTACCCCTTTCCTTTTTCACTCAGCTTCAGTCTAACATTACTTAGCCAGAAAAAAGATACTTACTTTTTTCATGAAGTAGCCTACACTGATGAGGTAAATCCAGGCAAAAGCCATTAGCCCTTATTGATTTCCCTTACTAAATCTATACCAATCACAAAGGAGGAGATGTAGATACAGAGAAGCAGACGAGTTGGAGAAGGATTTTTGAACTTTGAGACAACTGGGATGTGGATTGTGCAAAAGGGGCTGCAACTCAATATCAGGAAGATGTCCCTAATATTTTGCACAATTCAGTGTATGCCTACCTCTGAGAAATGTTTGTATAACGAAGAGTCAATCAAACAATCTGCAGATCCATGAATGTATCTCAAGTTCTGCCTGCGTACTAAATGATAACCAGGTTTGTCATTGAATTTCATACCACCCTTCATAGGGCTTCATCTCTCAAAATATGTCTGAAGAACTCATGCCCATGTGAATTGCCTGTAAGATCATTGATGCAGGACCTCTTAAAGGAATTTTCTGTCCACACCTTATTTGTCGCTTTTTAAAAAGGGTACACCAGTGAAATCCTGCTGTCATGCAGATTTTCCCTGTGCCATAGGTTGGGGTTTGTATCACTGACAATTCACTAGTGTTACACTGACATAGAGATCCTCTGAGAAAGAAGAGGAAAAAAGAAAAAGGCAACCATGAGAGAATCTAGGATGGTTTTCTGAGGATAATGGTATATGCTCTAGGCAAATTGTTTTTCCTATCCCACTATTAAACGGTCGTCTAGTTCCTCTAGCTTTGGCAGAGTTGTTCGGGTTGACAAATAAGAACTGAGTAGTCATGAGCCTTGTGTTGCATTTTCAGCTTCGTTGTCCATATTGAGGAAGGATCACGCAGAACATATCTTCTGATACAATACATTTATTCTTTCCTTCACAGCACTGGGAAAACATCAGCAGCCAAATGTTTCTTCCTCGTGGTCTTCTTGTTTTTTCCGCAGTTTGTTTTGCGTCATCTTTGTGCTTGGTTTTTCTCCTGCATGTCTCGTCGCTGTGTGTTGAGCTTCTATGGTAGCTGCACCACTTAGTTGCTCCTTTTTAGCGGCACTCTCTCGCAATATGGCCGCGATTTCCGCATCCGTAGCAGGTCACAGATGATATGTCCACATTGTCCGATTTTGTTTTAGTGTCGAACTTTTCGGTCTCTTCATAGCTTCGTAGTTTACTTTTGAACTGGGTATACGATAATTCCTCGCTGCTCTGTGTCATATGAATGGCGAAAGGTTTGTACGATTCTGGAAGGCCCTTCAGAATCATGGCCATCACTAATTACTTCCTTTGCATTTCTTAGGGAAGTTACCGCCTTTTCAGCTCGGATGATATAGTCTGTCACAATTTCTTCAGACTCCTTCTTTAGTGATGTTAGTTCTGTATACAGAGCGATAATTCTGGGCTTACCTTGACTGGCGTAATGACTCCGTAGTATTTGTAAGGCTTTTCTACCGTCATCTGCCGCCTCTCTCATCACCAATGATAGGCTTTTGTCATCGAGGAATTGAATTAGCTCTGTGTAGCATTCTTCGTTCTTTTCTGGGTCTGGATCAGCGGCGGAGAGTATTGTGTTCTTTAAGCCTATTATTCTCAGGAACCAAGAAACTTCCCAAAGTTCGAAGTTATTTTCATCTCCGTCGAAAACTAACCTCTGCCATCTTCCCTCTTGTACCACGTCTGGGCCCATAACCTGTTGCGTTTTCAGCTTCGTTGTCCATATTGAGGAAGGATCACGCAGAACATATCTTCTGATACAATACATTTATTCTTTCCTTCACAGCACTGGAAACACATCAGCAGCCATGGTATGTGCTCTTAAAAACAGGAAGAGAGAAAAGCAATGTGTCCACCCAGAAAATGAGCAATGATAGTCACATGGAGTGCATGTCACCCAAACCAGGACGTATGGTTTACAATACAAGCGTACTTCTGGTCGTAAACCATATAATATGGGAGCATATAATTCTAACAAATGGGATTATACAATTTAAAATTAATATAAATAATATAACAGATGAGAGCACATGACTTAACAAATTGAATTGTATTCCCTTAAGGTGATTTGAACACACCTTTTCACCGACCATAATAGCATGGCTGACAAAGTGCCTTCAAAATGACCCGATAAACTAATTGGAGTCTACTCTGCTTTTTGTAATTGGCATTTACTGGATGTCCCTTTTTAACGCTAATTGCTATTGGATTGAACACGAGTGAGGCTGATGGTTTGGACTCTAACCTGACAAAATATTTGCATGAGTTGGTTGTTTCATCTGGAGTGGGGCCTCAATCAGTCCTATTATCTGATTACCAGGCTGCGAGTAATCAACAGCCGATGACAAAGCTAATCACTTGGCCCCGGTGCCGCAGCATTTCCTGGTTCCTGAACACACCACCACCCCCTCTTCCCCCTCCCCCTCCTCTGATCTCTCAAGAGGCCCGGTGTCTGCTCTCCGCACTCCGATGCATCGCTCAATTACACTCAATCAAGCTGATAACTCAATACGGAGGGGGAACTGACATCATCTGCTTCTTGTCGGCCTTGTTGGCGACTGGCAGATGATTGGGGCTGTCAGCGTGGTGGTCGGGGCTGTTTATCATCTGCAGTGTGGCGCTGACGTTCTTGTCGATCTTCCACGGCAACGCTTGACCTTTGAATGGGGAAGTGTGGGTTGACATGAACGTAGGTGGGTACTCACAAAAAGAAACACACATGTACGCACGCTCATACATGTGTATGCATGTACACTACCGGTCAAAAGTCTGGAGACACCTGATTGAATGTTCTATGTTTTTCATTATCTTAAAGCTATTTTGATATAAAGGTTTATGCTTAAATGCTTGAAATTTGTTTCTTAGACAAACATAAATAGTGAAGTTGATGCCTATGTATGAATTTATTTCCAAAGCCTTTGCCTTTCCATCAAGGTAAAGTGCGGCTACTTTAAAGAATCTAAAATATATAGATAGTTTTGATTTGTTTAACACTTTTTTGGTCACTGCGTAATTCCATTTGTGTTATTTCATAGTTTTGATGTCTTTATTATTATTCTAAAATGTGGAAAATAGTAAAAAATTAAGAAAAATGTGGTGTGTCCAAACTTTTGACTTGTAGTGTACACCCAGACACTAACCCTAACCCAAAGTCACAAAGGCATATGTGCACTTGTGCATATTTGTGTGTATGTGTGAGTGTGTGTGTGTGTGTGTGTGTTTGTGTGTTTGTGTGTGTGACAGATGAGCCTGCAAGAGCTGAGAAACCCCTAGGCGCCAGACAACAGTGTCCTCCTCCATCTTATCTGATTGGCCTCTGCCTAATTAAGAAGGAGCCAAGGCCTTCCTTCCCCTCCTCCACTGGCCTGTCACATGACACACAGCAGGCCATGGGGGCTGGGTGTCCCTGTGTGCGTGTGTGTGTGTGTGTGTGTGTGTGTGTGTGTTTATGCGTGGAGGGTGGGGGTGCAGAGACAAAGAGGCTACTTGACTCTAGAAGCCTATCTATCGCCTATCTAATGCCAGATATGTAGTTTATTTGACATTAGACTGATTGATTGCTAAACTATACTATTCCCTATGAAAGTGCAGCATGTGACAATCAAAATAATATGCAGCACAATATACAAGCACACACATAATTATTCTCATAGTCAACACCACGTCATCACCCGCAGTCATCGTAATCATCACCATTACCACAATCATCAAGGTCTTACAGATCAATGGATAGAGTGTGGTACTTTGGTGCTTAAACCAAATGGCGAATGTAACGCCTTCATCGCCACCCAATCATTATCAAGTGACAATCAATACATATGATTGAAACGCTGAAATACATCACAAGACGACCCCCGTCAGCAGAACGCAACGCGTCGATAAGAAACCAAATTTCTTCCACTTACATGAGTGTCGGACATTACTGCGTGTTACATACAGTAGACTGTGCAGAGCAGTGGAGCAAGTGTGCAGAACTGTAAAAAAAAAAAAAAACGCGTGGGCGCTTGCTGCACAACGTGTCGCATTATAAGTGCATGAGTGTGTGACAAGGACAGCGGTCCACACAGCGTATGTCACAGGCTGCCGCACACCGTATTCCGAATATTTTCCTAGGAAAAAAATCAATATGTTCCTGAGAAGTTGCAGTGGGTGGGCAGACTAGAAAAGGAGAAACAAAAAACACCGTTTGTTGAAACACAGTGTGTAACAAGTGAGTTCTAAAATATACCAACCTGTTTTAATGAGACTTTCAGCGCGGTGGGAGCAAACAACTGAACAAGTATTTGTTCGGAGTGACAGGAAGGAACGGAGAGGTGGGGGGGGGGTTCTGTGTGAAACCAACTCCTCCGATGAACAAGAGACAAAGCCGTGTTGCCGGCACAGTTGCTATGGCAACAGCTACACGCCGATCAACCTTTTAGCAGAATATTGTGCTGTCATCTTTGACGAGTGAGCGCACACGCACACACATTTACAAGTAACACACATACACACACCAAGCACAAATCCCTGCGACAATAGTAATCGCTGCAGAGGAAAAACAGCAATTATCTTGGATGAAACAAGTATCTCCACATCGCTTTATAGTGGGAGTCTCGAGACTGGCGGTTTAAGTGTGCCAGTGAGATAGAGGGAGGAGGGGACGGGAGAACAGACGATGCCTGGAGGCCTTATGGCTCGGTGAGGACTTCCTCATTTGGAGAACTCAAACGGCTCGGCACAAGAAGACAGATAAACTGACCGACAGAGAGGGCAGGTTTTGGTGGTGAGCCCGATCTGACGCTATTGAGGGAATTCAGGTGGCGTAACGCACCCTCTGACGGCCACACTGGACGTCTTCAGCTCCTGGGTAACAGTGGCTATGAACTGCTGATTACCTCCACCAAGGAGGTTATGTTTTCGGTGCTGTTTGTTTGTTTGTTTGTCTGTTAGCAGGATTACGGAAAAACTACTGGCCCGATTTTCATGAAACTTCTAGGAAGGGTGTAGCATGGGCCAGGGAAGAATCCATTTTGGAGCGGATCCGGATCCGACTCACAAACAAGCAATAATAGCACGAACCTTGGCGGAGGTCTGCGCTCTCCGAGTGCCCTTCTAGTTGCATTTGTAAATGTACACATTGACCATCTCAACAGAATTCAGTAGCCCTGGTTAATTTCTGTGCTGCTTTTGACTGCGAACTGATCATTTCATCGCTGATACTTCTGATCGATTTTGTGTTTAGATCATGTCACCTTGTTAGCTATCAAATCATACTATCTTGTCAGCTAACCATCACTGTCCTGTTGTAAACACATCTGACTTACGCACTAGCTAACTTATCGAGTAGAAACTAGCATTAGTGGCTAGAAGTTGAACGTTAATCAAAGAAAAGCCTGCACACTAAAGCTCCACTGTTTCCTTGTGACAAGCAGACAATGTTTCGATTTGGATCGGATCTTCGTCAGGTCTAGTAGTCGAACGCTAACATTGTCATCAGTTCAGTCAGACAACTCTCATATTCTCATATTGAATAGGAACATTTTTATTGAGAACGAGTGTAAATATAGATCATATTTTGACGTCAATGCTCTGTTTCGAATCACTCCCTGCGAAGTGCAATATAAAGCCAGCCAAAATTGAGAGCAGGGAGAGATCAATGCAAACCCCCATGGGAATCCACGAAGAAACAGAGACCACAGGTGGATGCTGGGGTGGTACATGGTGTGAGATGCACAGGAGCAGCAGCAGCAGCAGCAGCAGAGGATGAGCGAGTGAGTTTTACAGCTTAAATAGACCACCTGAAATAGATCTCAACATCCGTCTCCTTATACCCATAAAACCATATTGAACAACGGTCGAACAACATACTCATAAACCTTGCGTTTTGGGGTCGTTTCCTATAGTTGGTATGATGACGTTCGACGATTAAGATGGAAGAGGACAAAGACAGTTTCATGTGTCACAGTAACCTACATTTGGAAAGAAAAATCTACCATATCAGACTATTCACTTTTACTTAGAACATTACTGAACTGACCCACACCACAACATTATTTTTAGGTATCTCTGTTTTTTTTTTTTTCTTGCCCGTTTGTTTTAAATTTAGTCATTATTTGTGCACAGCCAATTCTCCAGAGGACCTCCATTACGGTGCCAGAGGTGGTTGCTAGGAGATTTGTGACGCAATTGCAAAGCCTGTATGTGATGGGGAGAGTGGATGACTTCATTAGAACCCGTGTATAAATAAACAGGTTTGTGTGTGTGTGTGTGTGTGTGTGTGTAGTCTCATATGAAGAACATTTAATCATATCCACGAGCACACACTCACAGACTCCCTCTTTCTCTCTCTCTCTCTCTTGCTCGCACACACACTCACACACTCACGTCAGCTTCATGTTTTCAGCTGGCAGCCACTCTTGCGGGCCCGTGCGGCAGAGGTGTGTGTGTCGGTTGTGTCCCGGGGCTAGAAGCGGACCTCCAAGTGGACACACGGCATCATCACAAAACTGGGACGTCTGTCGGCACCAAAACAGACTGAGCGGGGCTAAAACAGCCTCAGGCATCGAAACTGAGCTGTCCCTGAAAAATGTCCCACGGTGGCCACCGTCACTTCTAACGGTGGAAAAATATGACTGGTCAAAACACCCTGAGTATCGTGATACAACAGGAAAACATGAGAAGAGATAAAACCTAATCCTCCATGGTTAATTTGATTATTAGGATCATCTTTAGAGGGTTAGACCAATAGATTGGTTTACCGATATTGCCTTTTTATTAAAAACTGGATATTGGCCAATCAGTGTTGACCACCTCCAATAGGATGGATTTGATGCAGTTTGATTACATATTTATTGTATGTTTACTGATCAATACCACACTGGCTATCTATGAGAAGGTCTTAACCTGAATTGATACTAATGGAACGTTTTGATCAGATTGCCCACAAGTTATTTATTATTACAATTTACATATAATAATAACAATAATACTATTATTATTGTTATTAACCTGTGTTTCAATGGAGAATTTTAGCGTCCCATGGTCTAAATGCTTTTTCAGAAGCTTTTCCACTGTACCAAGAATAAAATTCTCCTTTATTTCCTTTTCATTTTCCTTTATTTATTTATTTATTTATTTTTCAGGGGCATGGAAATGGTCAAATTTAAAGATACTTAATATGAGAACAAAGTCGGCAACTTCAATCAAAAGCCCAACTATGCTCCGAGGTTCACACCAGGTGCGAAGGAAACGACAGTGTGAATCATTCATGTATAATCTGGCCACATCAAAACAAACGCTCAAGCAAAAAAAAAAAAAAAAAAAAAAAAACTGCGTCTATCTGGAAAGCCAAGCAAACCCAGAAGAAGGCGGTGACGTTTGAGCCTGGACCGGCCGCTGACTCATCCTGAGCAGACACCAGTCGGTCACCTCAGCCTGCCTCGCATGTTTGATTCAGGCGACTTGAGAGGTGAGCGGTAATGCTGCTGGCGGGAGAGTTAAACCTGGCTGGCTGGGCACACACACACACACACGCACACACACACACACACAAACAAACTCATAGAGGCACAAAAACATGCAGGGATTCACAGACACACACACATACAACTGTGCCGTTCTCAAAATAGGACCGAGGAGGGTTGAGGAGGTCCACAGAAAAATGAAAATAACTTAATCTCACTTATTCACTGTCATTTATCAGTGAGCTGTTTCAGTCTGCCAATTTTTATTTTTTATTTATCATAATTTTATCACATACAAACTGTATATAATTGTGTAATTCCGGGACTTTCCATTTATATTTGTGGTAGACTTTCATAAACAGATCACTCAAATTGATCAAACTTTAACCTCTGGATAACAGTGAATTCAGTGCTAAAATAAATAAAGATAAGGGGCAATTAATTAGGTTGGAGATTGTAAATGCAAACATAATTTCTCTCAAGATGAAATAATGCTTTATAATGGTTTGTAAACTGAAATTAATTATCAGTCCTATTAATTCAACATCCCATATGTATTTAGTTGGGGGAGGGGCAAAGTAATCCAGAGGGAGTAATCCAATAGACAAAGTGAGTGATTATTACAACAGGGAATCAGTAATCTCTAATGGATGTCATTTTGAAAGTATCCTCATCCAACCTTGTGCGACAGCATGCAAGTATAATCTCATGCACTAATCACACACACACACACGAATCATGCACACACTAGTATACACAGGTAAACAAACTGAACAAAGGCAGATCCTTGTCTATTCATGGTCCCAGACTCAATACCGTTCGCAATTAGCATTGAGATGAATTAGATTTTTGGATTCTTTTCCCTAAATAATACTTTCTCTATGAACTGGAGAGCCACAGTCCTGCTGCCAGTCCACAACTCAGAACAAAGTTTATTTGTACGTTATTTGACATTTGATTAACAGCCAACAGTGAGACAACAATTGCAATTACAGAGAAAGACAGGCAATATTACATTTCCAAGAGCACTTGACCTGAACTGCCGTTCAGTTCAACGTGACGAGGCGCTTATCAGCCTCAGGAACACTGGTGACATTAGCAGCATTGTTTCTAAGGTTCCTTTGAGCGGCATGACACAAACATTAATGAAAATGAACATGCCTGCACATGCCAACGTAGGGTGCGTTCACACCAAGCATGTCTGGGGCGGGTTTCTTTGATTTCTGGAACATTTAGTCCTTTCGTTTGATTGATTGGCCTTGTGAGAGCAATGCCATTCAAACTGGGGCAGCACCAAATAACTGCGATGCCTGAAAGATGAACTGCAGTGTAGTTTGTTAGGAATGAGAACATAATCCAAACTAACGTCAGGAAACCACCCCGAAATGCAAGGCTTTATGGGTATAAGGAGACGGATGTTAACGTCAGACAGCCAGCAGTTCCTCATGCTTGGAAAGCCTTCATAACAAAATGAACCGAGGGCAAAATGCAGTCTGGACTGATGCTCATATTCAGCGATGTGTTCTTAACTGGCATGAACACCAGAGAGGATACATTATGGCAAAGACATGTCACAATCACAGACGAGTCCACCATGCTTAGCTAAAGTTACAGGGACTGGAATCACTACAACCCAAATCTCTAACCCGTGTGAAATCTCTAGTCTGTGCAACTTTTGGTTACAAGACCCGGTTTGCTTATAACTGGACAGTGTGAACCTCAACAAACCAAATACAAAAAAGCAACAAAGAAAACATTTCCACTATGGGTCGGACCAAAGAAAACAAACTGTAGATGTGATCACACCTTTACATACACACACACACACACACAGTTTTTGAAGACAAAAGTGAATGATACAATATGTGTTTGTGTATGTGTGTGAGACAGTGAGATCGTACCCATCTATTTATATCTGCAATGGTGTTTTGCCGCCTCTATGCATGTAGCTGCATGGCTGTTTTCTCATGCACATACATCTTGGTGTGTTTAGTGTCCTCTCATGCATACAGTGTGTGCTTATTCCATGACATGCTCCTACCAGCCAATATGTGCCACTGTGTCCCACACAGGCAGTAAGTGATGACCTGTTGGTCAAGGTCTAGAGCCATTCACAGCACCGAGTGACGACCATTCATCACTCCTTCTCCTGACACAACCTCCATCACGTCTGCTTCTCTTTCTCTGCCTTTCCCCCTCATTCTCTTTTGCCTAATGGCTTCCGCTGAATGCCCATAACGCAGCAGCCAATGAGGTCGCCAGTATGCAGCAACACGCCACCTCCGGTCATTATGGGACAGCCGGATTGCTCTCGTCTTGCACGCAAGTATATTTTTAACAAAAAGATGTGTGGTTGTGTGAGTCTTCATATTTTTCAGAGTGGAATAGATTCGATTAGATTCAGTTAGATTATACTTCGTTGTCAGAAATGTATCCTGCATCTATACCCCAATAGTGGCAGTGACATAGACAAACCAACACATCACACATCAATTAACATAAAGAAACAACAAAAAACAATTGGAAACATAAATCCACAGAACAGGTCAATCTATCATACAGTAGATAGGTGGGGGCTGTGTGTGTGTGTGTGTGTGTGTGTGTGTGTGTGTGTGTGTGTGTGTGTGTGTGTGTGAGAGAGAGAGAGAGTGAGTGTGAGTGTTGGGGCAGTCAGAAGATTGGGGGCAGTTTAATGGAATGTAAGATAAAAAAGTTCTTATATACCGTATGTTGTGTTTGCAGTTTGGCACCTAAATTCCTCGTATGTGCATTATGTACTTGGTGACAATAAATCTGAATCTGAATCTAAAACGCCTCGCTGAGGGCAAGAGTTGGTATTCGTCATGAAGGACACGTGTAGGGTCTGCTGATACCTTGTGAGTCAGTCTTGCAGTGGTTTTGGTGAATGCTCTATTGAATAAGTCCTGTGGCTGTGGCTGCCCAACTATTTTGGAACATACTCTCAGCAGACGTAAGAGTTTGGATTTCAGCTGTACCAGACAGACATACAGTATTGCATGACGTTCTGAATAGTGGAATGGCTGGTTTGTTAAAGTGCGCAGGTGTTGAGGCAGAAGGGGCAAACATTACCGATACACACAGAAAAACAATTCAATTTTATACCAAGTTTATCTTGGAGACTGAAGGCCTAAAATCTGTTTCAAAAGAGATTTTCAAAACAGATTTTAGGATGAGGCTAAGAAAAATACTAAGTTGCATTCAACAGGTTCAGACTGCTGTGTCTTTGAAGAGAAGTAGTTTAACAGACTACTTCTAGGCTGGGTTGAAATGCAAATAATCTCACAAACCCAGTTCAGTTTTACAACCCCACAGGCAACAACACCTTTTGTTAAGTGACATCTGAGAAATAAGATACCTCCCTAGTACAAATAAGCACCTGTCAAAAGGGATTAGAATATGAAAGTCACACCAAAGAGACATTTTTAAAGAGAAAGAGAATTTTTTAAAGATTTTAAAGGTCTGACCACTGTCATCATTTTCTTATAAGAGGGGTCCAGTGTCTGACTTGAGTAGTACTTTCTGTCCAAATTTTTAATGAATCAGTAAACACAGAAAATTTGTACAGTGCATTAAAAATATTTTTAAAGAAATAGCAAGTAATCTTTGCAACTTTTCAAGAATTGTGAAATAAAGACAGCTTCAATTTCAGATTGACAGCCATTCATTTTGGAAATATTATTTTGGATTTTGAATGAGTTTCATGCATAATAAAGTCATTTAACAAAAAAAAACAAAACATCTCATCTCAAACTTAAACTTGAGTCTGAGTTTAATTAACGACAAAATACAGTTACAAAAAAACAGAGTTCACTTACTTGCAGAGGGTGTTTCGGCATGGACAGGGGGTGTGGAGGGGATGAAGGAGGGGAAGAAGAAGGAGCGCAGCGATCGTTCGGTGTGGAGGGGCGAGCGTTGCGTGGGCAGATTCTCACAGCTGCCCACGCTGCTGTGGATCTTAAGGTTCAAGGGCTTGGTCTTCTTCTTGGCTCTGAGGGAAACAAAGACCACAGAAGGAGAACATGGTGATTAACAGATTAAAGGCGCATTCACAGCAAGCATGTTTGGAGCAGTTTTATTCAAACTCTGGAGCGCTTGTTCCTTTGGTTTGTTTGGTGCCCACGTGGGAACGATGCCATTCGAACTCAGGTGGCACCAAATAACTGCACCAAGATGCCTGGAAATGCGAGTCTTGGTCCTCTTCTGAGTGAACTGCAGTTAGGTTCGTTAAGCGTGAGACTGTAATCTGATCTAACTGCAGGAAACGACTCCAAAATACAAGGTTTTATGGGCACGAAGAGATGCTCATGTTCAGTTATTTCCTCATGTGTTTTTAAAGGAAAATTCCCCACTAAAACACTTTAACACTGTTAAAACCAGCTGTTGGGGGATGGTTTTGGTGTCAGTCTCTCAGAATCAAATAGCAAGGGCTTCTTTCTAGACTCACCATTTTGCAACAATCACACAGGGAGAAATGCATCGTAGAAGAGGCAGAGAGCGACCAATTTCTATACCAACAGTAGCCTCAACAAACCAGAATGCAATGCAGCCGTAAGACATGTGTAGGGCTGTGACTTGTAGCCTACTTTTTCTCGAATGGAAAAACATCACACCCCAAATATGTTCACGCCCCCTTCGTGTGGAAAGGCATTCTAGAAAACGTAGAAAATCACCAACTTAATTAGAAGTAGACGAGGCAGGTTGAGAGAAAATAGATACACCAAAAGAGAGTAAATTACAACACAAAATAACACCTGCAATGCATTGAAATGACACAGAGTACAGAGTACATAACAGTGTAAGAGTAACCGAGGATGGAGTTTTCCTTTAACTGGTACAAATATCTTAGAAGGTAAAGTATGGCAAAGAGTGCAGACAAGTCCATAATGCTTCTAAAGTTACAGAGACTGGAATCAGATTTGTTTTGACTCTCCCCTCCCACAAACTACACACCAATATGTAACAAAAAAACCATAACTGTAGGTGTGGTAGCACCATAAGCCGCAGCAGGCATATTATACTGTAACAAGATAATTATGAGATTAGTTTATCATGATACTGTTTGTGAGGTTGGATGTTATCCATCAAGCTGAATGAAAGCTCTTGGCGTCAGGCCAGTGAGGAAACAGAAGCTGAAGGGAAGAGCATCCAAGAAGGAAGGACAGAAGTCTAGACTACACAAGACAGCACACAGAAAGAGAAAAGGCAATTCATCTGAATTTAACAGTGATGCATCATTTGATGTACTGATGAGTATTTCCTCTCCGAGGTAATGATGTATTCAGTGTTGATATCTCATTGTTGATGCTGATCCATTGCTGTCAGTTTGACTAATTGTTGGTTGTGGAGTCTTATATTTACATATGATCGCTGTCCAGTGAAAACCTTGTTTCTCCAAAATGTCAACTGTTCAGGAACTAAGAAAAAATAGGCTTGTTTTCAGCTTTACCATCCAGCATTTATGAATTTATCCGGTGAGTTTTAAAGGGAGACAAAAGGTGGTAGAATTTTCTTAACCCATAGAGGAGCATGGGATCCTTCAACTGAAGTTGAAAATCACCAAAATTGGAGTTACAAGGTTTTCGCAAGAACAACAGTGATATGAAATTGCTAGGCTACTATGTAAGCAACTTTGTTAAGAAAACTGCTCTACAAATAGTTATCATTATTAGTGGTAGTAGTAGTAGTAGCAGCAGTAGCAGTAGTAGGTAGTGATACTAGTTGCCATGATCGTAGTGGTAGTATTGATTTTTTATCATATATTTGACAATGTCCAAACAATTCCTTGTCTGTATCACCTGACTCATATGAAAAGAGAAGATATAAAGTCTCACTCAGTTAAGTTGGATAGCTTGTCTTTCCCTAGAAGATTTTGATTAAAGATTTTTTCCTTCATCTGACCACTGTTATCATCTGCTTAAGAGGGGCCCAGTGACTGACTTGAGTAGTGCTTTCTGTCCTAACTTTTAATGAATCAATAAACACAAAAAAATGTGTACAGTGCATAAAAAATATTTTAAAGAAATAGCAAGTAATCTTTGCAACTTTTCAGGAAATTTGAAATAAACACAGCCTTATTTTCAGATTGACAACCATTAATTTTGGAAATATTATTTTGGGTTTTGAATGAGTTTCATGAACTCTAAGGGCATTAAACTTGCTCAATATCATGGGGACCACAGACACCTTTGACACAAGTAAAAATATGCAAATATGTGAGTCTTGAGTAATGGACTCTTGCCGTGACAGCAGTGACAGAAGGCTGCAATTATGTCACCTCCTCAGGAATGGAGTTTTTCTTAGGGTGTGTTTGTGTGTTTGTGTGTGAAGCAAGAAGTCTGATTGATGTTTGTTGAAGTCACATTAACTAGCAACACCTTGTGCCAAAACGACAATAGTCCTTAGTTATTGGAGATATTTGATTGGTGGTTAGAGGCTGAACAGCAATCTTACTGGATTTGTTTACACTACTGTGGCTACAGTTCAGCTACAGTGTAGCCCATGGATGCTAGCTACAAATGTTTCTATATGGTTACAGTCCTGCTTAACTATTTTTTGGCGGAAGCTTGCAAATGACTTTAGCTTGGAATAAAATCATTTTAAATCAGTATTTCATGCCAAATGATAGATGTCTTTGGTAAGTAGCTGTGTAATAAGTGGGATAATGTACAGCGAGCCAGTCTTTATCGCACCATAAGCCTCCTCAGGGTGATGGAGCCTTGATTCACCCTGTCAGGGCTTATTTTGCAATAACGGCCAGCTCGCTGTACATTATCCTTCACTTAAATGCTTTAGCTGCAGACTGATAAGGTTATTCCAACAATCACCATAATTACTGTCTTCTTCACACTTATGCACTGCTGCACTTCTTTTAAAATGTTGTATTTTACTTGATTTTATGCATTTTATGTACTCTATTTCTTAACTTTATTTTTTATTATTATTCAGTGGGTTTTATTTTCCATCTTATGTTATGCTCATTCTATGTCTATTTTCATGCATGTAATTTCTTTGTTGTAAAGCATTTTGAGCTGCATTTCATGTATGAAAGGTGCTATACAAATAAAGTTTATTATTATTATTATTATTTTTTTTCTGTTTCTGTTCAGTTCAGAACTCTGACATTTGGATAATTGAGCATCTACTGCAGTTTGTAGCTTGCATACACTCTAGTGACACATTTACTGCATCTCAGTAAGTTGTCACCTGTAAGTACACTGACACACAAGTGATACTGAGTGACAAAGAGGTGTAAACTGAGGTTAGCCCGCTCCCGAAACACATTAAAATAACATGAATCATCTTAAAATTATTATTCACTGACAGCCTACGCACCTTGGGTTCCTTATGGGGAAACTTAACTTATCTGAATTGAAAATGTCTCAAGAGACTTCAAGAGCAATACCGTTCCAGCTCCTCACTCATTCCTGATGTTTATCATCCCGCAAGCTCAAAACTCACTGAAAAGACCGGGGGGCAAAGTACACACACACACACACACACACATCGACGCGCACACCAAACACACACACATACGTGCACGCACACACAAAGTCACACAGATGCATAAATAAACAACCTGTTAACTTGAGGGAGCAACACTACATCCTTAGGCTTGACAGAAACAGCAACAAACATGGCTGTCACTAAAGTTGAATGACTTGTAGAAAAGTGACAGCATTCCTGATTGAGTTCTCTAGTTAGAGAACAACAGAAGACACAGGGACTCTATAAACCGGATTTTGGCCAACCAAACTAGATTGTACACGCACACACGCACACACACACACACACACGGATGCTTAAGTGAGCATGCATGCACAAACACATTCACACACTATTCATGATGAGCCCAGAGTGGCCTGAAGTGTTTTTGAGGGGATGAGAGAGGAGGGGGCAGCTGCGGACGGCTCGACATGCTACAAAAAAAAGACAAGCGAGACGGGAAGGACAGGATCACACAGGTGAGAAAGATGCATGGAGAGTGAGCGAGAAAGAAAACAGAGACATCAAAGAGAAGGGCTGATAGAGAGGCATGACACAAGAACCAGATAGCATCAGAGACAAGCAGAGCTAAACAAAAGAAAAACAGAAGCAGATAAGCAGTGGTAGACGGAAACAGACTGAGATCCCAACAAAGGAATGCAAACACATGGAGGGGGAGACATTTAGAGAAACCTGTTTGGTGACCTGTCCAAGAGGGATAGTTGACAGTAAAAAGAAGAGGAGAAAGTGATCAGGGTGGCGTGGAAAGAAAGAAACAAGAGCCATAAATGGAAAACATCTGGGGGAGAGAATCACAAGAGAAAGGAAATCTGGGGACATCATCAGTCACAGAGAAAGACATCCACTTTAAAGAAATATATTAAAAAATAAAAACTTCAGGGAGCGAGTCCCGGCTGAGCATGCAAAGTAAGACTCATTAAGTGTGGGGTGTATTAAGGCCCCGCGGGAATTTTTCTTCCCATGTCAGTCTCTCACTGCCTAAGACTGAGTCATGCAATTAGACCTTTAAGCCAGCCCAACACTTCAGTCCCATCTCCCGCAATAAGGAAGCAGCCTTCAGGTTATCACTTCGCCGGCATAGAGCTTTTGTCAGCTATTCCGATTAGCCCACGTTATGCCATTCGAATCTAATTTAGACCATTCATCTCTCTGCATGCATGCCTTTATCCTCTCCTCAAATGACTGGTAGACGTTCAGGAGGAAAGTGAAAATGAATGTAGAGAGAAGGGAGAGGATTCCCAATTTTGGTTTGAAAACGTTTGTCGGTGCGGGCGGGCGGGCGGGCGGGCGGGAGACTGTGTGTGTGTGTGTGTGTGTGCATGCAGTAAACTCAGTGAACTCCACAGTTACTTTGCAACGTCGTTAAATCATCTATTCAGCTCTCCTTTTTTCAAGCCGGTGTATGAAAAGTTCAGGGTGAGAGAAACTTAAAGAATATGCGATACAGAAAGAGAGAGGTGGGTGACCTGACAAGTGTCAAGAGAAATCAGCAAAAGCGCGCAGAGGTGATTGCAACGGCTGTCCTTTGATCTAGTCTTATATCACGATGTGTCTCTCGCAGATGAAATGCATCGCATGTATGTGTCACATCTCAGGTACCATCTTACTGTCAAACGAGCAAATCAAAGTAAGTGGGAGCCTTAAATCCCCTTGGTCCTTCCATATTGAGTAGTAGACAAAACAGGAACACCAAAGCTGTTTTTGTCGTACTTTCATTCATGCATTTCCACTTAACACATCCTGGTGATTCTAGTGATCGTCGGTTACGTCATGTTTATAATCCCTCCTCCCGTTACGCTATATATTTATTTATATTCTTTGTTCCTGTGCTGTTTTCTGCTGCAATGTCGCAGTTTCCCCGCAGAGATGATTAAAGTTTCATCCTCATCTATTCTTAACTGAGTGAAAGTGCAGCCTAAAATTTGCAAGACATGCATTTGTGTTAATGATATCCAGTGATGTGATGGTGAGTCATGGTGTTTGCTGATGATAGCGTGTTCTCTGTTCTTGTACGTCTTGCTGATCATCTTTGAAGGTTGGACATGTAAGAGCCATTCTAGGGGAAAAGATATTTTAATATATTTGTAATTTGTATATTTGAAATAATGTTGATAGCTAATAATGTTAATTGAAATACTAGTGATATTGAATAGTTAATTTGTACTATAATCATATTTGTTGATTATTATAGAACATTAGATTTCCTATAGTTTCTTATCTAGGCCTATAGCCTAATAGATTCCAAGTAGTTGAAATGCTCTTACGTCACCGTCATTAGACTCAATTGGAGTGAGAAAGTCCACAGTTTTTTGACTGAGAGAAAATGATTGCCAGTTGATGAATCTGTCTGTAGTCTGTAACTTTTTTGTTTTTCCACTAAACGTTCTAAATGGAGTTTTGGTCTCTCGAGATTTATTCACGTCAGACTCATTGCTTTTTGCATGGACTTTACCCAGTAGCTGCACATTTTGAAACACTGAAGGAGTGCTGCTACAGGACATGAGCGCTGCCAGAGGGAATCAAGGGGAGACGGCTGGATGTGGTGTGGGCAGGGAACAAACAACCAAGGTATATTGTGTTACGCTTTATGTGGAGAAACGGTCAATTGTACAAATGCACCAGTCAGTTTGTATATTTACAGACAGCATGGTACATGTATGGATGGACATGCAGAATCATTCAAGAATAAATTCTGATGCATATAAGAATCGATTATCCCCCCCTCCCCTACAGAGGAGTAGAGGAAATACAGTTTTATTGCACTGTTGCATTATTTACGCAGTAGTGTTAAACAGTAGTTATTTAAGTAGCCTATATATTTGGTTTAGTTAAGTTAATCTGGAGGGGGGATAGTTTGATTGCACTGTTGGTTTTGCATAATTTATGCAGTAGTGTTAAATATGAGTTATTTAGTTAGCCTACTTATTTGGTTTAGTTAAGTTAAATTGAGGGGGGGTATATTTGATTAAACTGTTAGTTTTGCATTATCTAGGCAGTAGTGTTAGTGTTAAGTAAAAAATATTTAACAGTACTGCATAAATAATGAAAAACCAACAGAACAATCAAACTGTATTTCCTCTACTCCTCTGTAGGAGTGGGAGGATAATCGAGTCTTAGATGCATCACAATTTATTCTGGAATGATTCTGCATTGAATTGAAGTAATTCAATAATCAGATTTTAAAAATGTAATGAAGTTTAATTTTTGAAGACCGGGCTGTATGAACTGACGGCTAGACCAATCGGATGGTGCCACGTGAACGGACGTGCGTGGATCTTGTTATATTGGAGTGAAGCTGTGAGAGATAAGAGAACGGGGGCATGTGCTGATAAACCAGGGGATGTGGGAATTTTTGCCGGGCGATATGGCATATTTGTGAGGTTAAGTGAGTACATATGGTTGAGTCAGTCAATTTGTAAATTTTCTGACGCTGTGGTACGTGTACACATGCACTGGTCAATTTGTATATTTACCACATCGCCAATAAATGTACAAACTGACCGGTCCATGTATGTACAATACATGTACCATGCTGTCAGTAAATATACAAATTGACCGGTGCATGTGTACACATACCACCATGTCAGGAAATTTACAAATTGACTGACTCAACCATATGTACTTACTTAACCTTACAAATATGCCAATACCCACACATCACTGTTGTCACGTGAAAACCTTGTGACTCCAGTTTTGGTGATTTTTGTGTTTTAACTTCAGTTGAGTTCATGCTCCTCTATAAGTTGGGGGAGATCCTGCCACTCTTGGTCTTATGAAATGCTTTCAAAACCCATTGGATAATCTCTAAAATGTATGGTGGTCCAGCTGAAAACAAATCCGTTTTTTCTTAGGTTGACATTTTGGAGATATGAGGTTTTCACCCGACAGCGACGACATATAAGAAAAAATTTGATGTTCGTACACGCACACACACACACACACACACACACACAGACACACTCACACGCAAATTCATCCATCCTCTCACTGAACATGCGCTTACTCCTACACTTGCGGAAACACTAATTACACTGATACCTTCAAGTAAAAGTTTCATTTGATCAAGGACACAACAGAGAACAGGAGAACAGCAACACTTCAAACAACTCATTTCCTTTACATTCTGACATATCAAACGAGAGGAATTCGGAAGGCAGGGTCATGAATATTGCACAGGTTTCCGCCTAGCTGGCTAGCAGGTGCTCACTAACCAACTGGCATATTTCGACAGTGATGCTCTAATATTGCAAAAAAATCCAAGCTCTTTCTAATTAACACTTGTGCCCGTCTCTGAGAATAAACGACTCGCAGGAATCCATCTGCATACCTCCACTTCTACCTCAGAAATATGCAGAGAGCTCTGCCGAGACCCATATGGCGAGAAAAGCACCCTGTTGCTTTTTATGCAAATGGAGAGCTGGAATAATATCTCTGGCAGCCACTGCTCTTTGCTGCTTTAATAAAGTTGGAAGAGAAATGAAATAATGGTGGCTAGAATAATGATTACAACAGAGGATTACTGTGAGCCTTTCTAGTGGTTTCATCCGAAGCAGGTCGTCTTGCTTTGTGGTGTCAACCCTGACTTGAATTAAACTTGGCAGCCTGCTACCATTGGTATGTTTTTTCTTTCCCGAGGCAGAATAGTATAAGCTAATGCCATGATCACAGTTATTCTGTAACTTATTATTGCGCTTCACACTAGTTCTGTGCAACGATCCAGCGGCTCAAACGTATTGCAGGTTTCTACACAGTTTCAATTACAAAATTCCATACTTTCTCCAGAGCTTAATTTAGGGTTCACACACTCACATGGACATCAAATTCAATGACTTGTCAATGACTTTCAAGGTCTTGTTTGGTTAAATTCAAGGCCTAAAAAAGTGGTCAAAATTAGACATCACAGAGGCCTTTTTACTCATGATCTTGTCAAGTCAAGAAATCATGGTGAAAACATTATTTCAACATTGCTTTAAAATGATTTTAAAACTGCTGCTATATCAGTGCAATCACAGGGTTTTCCAAAGGATGTGAAGTGTTGATCCTAGGATGGAGAGAGGTTCAGAGAGCTCAGAGGCTTATTGCTGAATTTGGGTGCTATATTTTAATTTAAAAAATAAAGTTATTTCAAGACCATAGATTCATTTTCGAAAACTTTTATAGCCTTATCCAAATCCAAACTTTCAAGGGTTTTCAAGGCCTGTGGGAACCCTGTTAGTTACATGATGTGAAGATTTAGGTTGGTGTTCAATATAATTTTACACTAATGGTCATCTTGCCCCTACTAACTATGCCACTACATGAAGATTAGTCTTCAGAGCAACAGATATAAGAATATGTGAGATGACAGGGGACTAAAACCACATAATAATTTCCATCAGTTTTCTTTTACAGTAGAGACAAATGAAGAGTGATGAGCACAAACTGTATGGCATACTTCACAATTTTAAACATATAAAACATAAATATTTAAATATATTCACTGATATTAACTCTGTGTCTCTTTGTTTATCTTTTGGACAACCTGAACTGAACAAGAGAGAGGAGAAGAGGACAGACAAATGGAGATGAGGGGGGAATGTACAGACTGCTGTTCAAAGTGTTGCTTAGTTTAAATCTATGCATGTTCACGTCTAAATTGATGGATTTTGCTGTTGAAATGTAAAAAATGTTCACACTACTCCTAACAACGCCCCTTAGACATCGGCGACACATCCATACTTGCCAACCCTCTCCATTTTCTCCTGAGACTCCTGATTGGCCCTCTGATTGAACGGTTTTCTCCCATGATCTGATTTCTCCCGATTTCCCCCCATAACTTGATCAACATCTGCCCATTTAGTACGACCTGTTAAAAATAGCAACCCAAAAAATCCCAGCTGTACACTATCACTGCTGTTTGCGAACGGTCAACAAACTATGTTACACCAAAAATGCAGTCTCCATGGTTACGTTATTAGCAGGTCTCACTTCCGATGACTTCAGTCTTCACTGAAAACACTGTTAGGCAGACTAGACTGCTTCTTTTTTGGCTGGGACTCAATGAGATTTGATTTAGATTCAGTAGTCTTTAAGTCTTGGTTTTGGTAAGCTACAGTTGGAAAGTGGGAAAGATTGTAGCATGTATGATGATGTACAATAATCTGTAAACCACCAAAATGACACTATTCAGTCAAGGATTTTCCAGCCGCCAGTTGGTGACAGTAAACTGGAATTTGCACAGAAAACCCCAGAATAAAAAGCATTATGAGATGAATTGTCAAGATTACGAGCAGGATGGATGTGTTTCATCATAAAATTGCCATGAACATTGATTAATCGCTGAGGTTAAGGTTTCATATTCAATGTTATATGCTGTTTTTAGTTTGTTCTAGCATGAATTACTTCAACTCAGACTGGTTACTCTGAGGCGGACTTGGATTCGGACTCGAGTGCTGAGGACTTTGGATCCCACTTGGGATTCAAGGTTTGGTGACTCGACTAACAACACAGTATGGTCCGGCGTACAGTCCTGGTTGTTGTTTCATCGTGTCTCGTCGTGCCAATCTGCTGGCCACCTGTTGAGACGGTCGGCAAATAATACAGAACTAAAAACTCGCTTTCCCTCCTTCCCTCTCTTGTTCTCTCCTCTTTAACTGTCAGCGTCTCCCAGAGGGACTTGGGTGGGTGTCAGTGTGCTGTCAGAGGCCAGGGGAGCTCTCAGTGGGGATGGGAGTGTGTGTGTGTGTGTGTGTAGTGCATGTGTGCGAACTGAACATGCTGCCGAAGAGACAGCAAAGCACCCAAGGGGGGGGATAGACAGAGAGAGAGAGAGAGAGAGAGAGAGAGAGAGGGACAAAAAAGATTGAGAAAGAGAGCAGAGACGGATGAAAATGAGACAGAAAATGAAGGGGGGAGGGAGGAAGAGGGGGTGGGGGAGCGATGACCAGATGAGAAGCGAGACCAGTGGTTTGGGACTGGGAAACAGAGACAGTGGGGGAGGCAGGTTGACAGGAAGGCGGTCTGTGACATGTTGTCACAGTAGCTTCTCTAGCACACAGCCTGCCTGGTTAAAATAGTCATAGTCCTACATGCTGTTGCCATGTGAAGCCTGAGCACAACCAAAACTGTCCGGGCAATGCTGTTGGTTGTAGGGGGGCAAATATGTGTTTTCATGAGGGGATGGTGTCCATTTGCAAACCAGAAAAACAACGCAGTCGTTTGTAGCCAGAACACTAGGTAAGTCCAAAAAAAAAAAAAAAATCTTTAAAATGAAAAGAAACATTATGAATTAAGAATTAAACTTCAATTGGCAAGCACCTATTCACTTCACTGCATAAAGGAAGTTTCTGACTGAACTCCTTTGTAGTTCAGAGAATTTGAAAACGACATTGCTTTAAAATGATTTTAAAACTGCTGCTATATCAGTGCAATCACAGGGTTTTCCAAATGATGTGAAGTGTTGATCCTAGGACGGAGAGAGGTTCAGAGAGCTGAGAGGCTTATTGCTGAATTTGGGTGCTATATTTTAATTTAAAAAATAAAGTTATTTCAAGACCATAGATTCATTTTCGAAAACTTTTATAGCCTTCTCCAAACCCAAACTTTCAAGGGTTTTCAAGGCCTGTGGGAACCCTGTTAGTTACATGATGTGAAGATTTAGGTTGGTGTTCAATATAATTTTACACTAATGGTCATCTTGCCCCTACTAACTATGCCACTTTACTCTATACATGAAGATTAGTCTTCAGAGCAACAGATATAAGAATATGTGAGATGACAGGGGACTAAAACCACATAATAATTTCCATCAGTATTCTTTTACAGTACAGAGACAGATGAGGAGTGATGAGCACAAACTGTATGGTATACTTTACAGTTTTAAACATATAAAACATAAATATTTAAATATATTCACTGATATTAACTCCTGTCTCTTTGTTTATCTTTTGTACAACCGGAACTGAACAAGAGAGAGGAGAAGAGGACAGACAAAGGGAGATGAGGGGGAAAAGTACAGACTGCTGTTCAAATTTGAAAACTCTCCGTTGTGCACCACAAGATCTATTTAACTACAGTGTCCTCACCCTGCACATTAAAAAGCGGTACAGCTTTCATTGATGACAAAACATCGTTGTCTTGCTACAGCAGCCGCGCCTCCCCCGCCGCAAGGAGTTGTGTTTCATCTGACATGTGTATAACTTCACCTTACAGTCTTTTTGGGTGTCTTGTGTAACCATTGGTATTTGAAGTACTGTTTGAAAATTAATCTTGCTTTTTGAGTTGTGTTTGAAGAACATTAGCGGTTCCATGATACCTAGTAGTAGTTGTCATGATACCAAAATTTTGACTTTCATAATGACACAAGGCCATGCATCATGGTTTCAACTGTCAAACTACAGCAGAAAAAAACAAGACTAAAACAGTAAAATGACTTATAATAACATGTAACAACACCTAAAAGTAAAAGTAAGCTTTGTTTTTGTTTTCTGTTTTTGTTTTCTGTTGCTGACACACAACTTTCCCTGCAAAAAAAACAACACAATCATACTTGAGTTTTTAGATTTACATCAGTGAATGTGAATTTCATGCAAGTTGGAGATTGTAAAAGTGACCGGAAACACAACAAAGTACCATTATACTTTTTAATTACCGGTACAGAATGCAACACTAGTACCTGGTGATTCCATATAGAACCAAACAGTCCTTCTGTGTTTTTTTTGGTTGTTTTTTGTTCAAGAGAGGTTCTAAGGCTCCACAAACAGTTATTTCTATTGAAGCAGTTACATGGGGAAGAACAACAACACCGTGGTTCTTCAGTGTTGATCGCTCTTAAAGCCGCCAATCAGGAACGTTGCGTTGATTAGTGTTGAAGTGTTCTTGGCATCTGTCTTTTGGAAGCTGGCCACCGATGGCCTGGGTTCAAAATGCTTTAATGAACCTTTAAACATTCAGTCTAATAATACCTAATTAGTTGTGGAATGATTTTGTTTGAATACTAATAAAGAAACTTACAAACCCCTTAGAAAGATGTTTTATGCAGCAGCAAACCCAGATCCGCTGTCAGTACAAGCCAAAGAATCACTATTTTGTGCTGTTAAACACCTTTCTTTCTTCGTAAATAGATACATAGCTGTAGCATTGAGTTAGGACCTATGAATCACTATATGGTCGTGTTAAGCACCTTTCTTTCTTAGATTGTAGACAGATATATAACTGTTGCAGCGAGTTGCAGCCTTTACAAATAGTTTGATCATAAAGAATGCTACTGTGTACATTGAAGCTGACTTCCAATAACAGGCTCGCTTGCTTTTTATATAATAGCACAGCCTGTCACAGCCTGAGGCAGTCTGGCCGTCTGCCAAGTCAATGCATCTATCACATATGTGACAATATATCTGTCACAGGAGGTGTTTTTCCAGATGTCGTTCCAGCTCCATTTTTTTTATTCTCTCAGCGCAATACGCTGTCATATGCGTGCGAGCAGGTCCGTGTGCACTTGAACTGCGCGTGTGTTTATCTGGGTGTGTATATTTCACAGAACATTGAATTTGATCAGAATTTATTTTCCCAATTCAGTCGAAATGAAACCATAGCTCAAACCTTAAACGCACAAAGCTAAATATTAAAACAACACCGCTAGGTGCGAGAAAAGCAATCTGGCCCACAGCCGTTCAGGTTAAGTGGAGGTTTTGAAGCACAGGCGCAGCAGTAAATGACGGCGAACTTAAAAGGAGGAGGGGTCAGGGACAATATCGAACCTAGAGCAGATATTATCCGTCTTGACTTGAACATTGAAGAGAAAGGCTGAGATGAAAGGCCCACTTGATGACCTGAATGATGAACGATGGCAATAACTCCCTTTATGGTTGTCGGGCAGTAAAATGGAAACAGTCGTATTCCAGTGTGTGAATCAGACCCAGGACTCTCGGTGTGTTCTGCTCTTTGTCAGAATCGTGTCTGGCATCATTTTCACTCTCTTTCTCTCTAATTTTAGTGCTTGATCGTCCCATAGGACAGATTGTGATGAAACTTTAATGATCCTTGTGGGGAAGCTGCATAATTGTTAGGATTCATATTTTTCAGTCAAAAAACAAAATAGCATTCCTGCAGAGTAAAACGCTTTGAGCACAATGTAAATATCACAAATCAATCTTTTTCCTCTTTACTATTCCCTCATTCATCAATGTCTTTTTTTTTTTATTCTTCTTCGAAAAGAACTCGCAACTTTTAAGAATTACTTCCGACCGCCCACCCAAATCTCCCATTATCATTTTCCCTTGCTCAACCCCCTCAAACCAGCTCCAAATCACCAAAAAAAAAAAAGAAACATCAGCTTAATAAATTAATTCTGCACCAGCAAAAGTGGCATTCGGGCCGGCCACCACTCCTAAACACTCATATAAATTCATAATCATGACTCCAATTTCTGGGGTGCCGGTGGAGGCTGGGGGCGAGGACTCATTAGGGACGATAGATAGATGGATGGATGGATGGATGGATGGATGGAGGGGAGGGGAGGTAGAGTGTCTGGGCCTTGTGTTGACATCTCCTCTCACCTGACTTGTCATTAATGGCAAAGGAGCCAAAGCTCTGATTAACATGGATGAGCTTTTGTCCACGGAGAAAAGAAGATACACAGTCACATTCCTTCCACCCCACTGCCACACACACACACACACACACACGCCTGCCTGTGTGTGGCCATGGATCTACACCCTGACGTACACGCCGTTATCCACCGCACCGTGGGCTTCTTAACTACACTGTCCGATACAGCAGAGCATGTGGCAATAATAATCCTCTGGGGTCAAAGGTCGCCGGCTAATGTGGCGACGTGTGTGTCCCGGGGAAAAGACTGATCCGTATCTCAGCGGACCGTCTAGGGACCGAGGCGCATCGGTTTATATTCAAAGAGCATTCGGGAGTTTGTCACTCTCTGCAATGTAAGGCGATAAACCTGTCTTCAGATTACAAAGCACTCTATGGAAAAAGGTTCGACACAAGTAAGGAGTCGTTTTAGTCGACTGACTAGAGCGGTGAAGTTGCTGCTTTTGACTGTGGCAGCAGAGTTTTTAGTTAAATGCCTCTATTGTCCTACAACTACTGCACTAGAACTGTAGACCTTGGTCTCCTCAATTGGCATTTTATGGTATTATACTGTCCAAAGTCAAACGTTTGGGGACACTATCCCTTTTCTAAATTTTCAAAGAACTATTTGATTTTCTCTGTTATCTTTCAATTAAGAAGTAATGGGAACAAATGCCTACAATGCTTTTGTTAACATAAAATAGCTATTTACTAATATTTTGGATATATTCATTCAACACTCAGCTTCATGTTCATCAAAGTGTCTCTTTGGTATGAAGAGAAGGTTTTTCATAGCAGAGCGTCATGGCAGAGGAACTTAGATGAACGTATAGTTTAATTGTTTTAGTGTTTGTGTCACAAATATTCCATGTATAATTTTATTTTCTGGGGGTTAAGTTATTGCAAACTGACAAAGAAAACATGCTTATTTATTAAACAAAAGCTAGGTGTCCCCAAACTTTTGATGGGTGTACATGCACAATCCAAAGATAAATAAACACAGACATTTTAATGTAATTACTTAATTTCCAACTGTCCATACTACAGCCAAGTATGTATCAATTTTGTAACAGCACTTCAGTTGTACTTCTCGAATGCCTTGTTCACATGACAGTGAACTACCCCCCACACACACACACACACACACACTCTGTCAGAGATATTCAACATTTCATCTGTAGCAATCAACAGAGCCCCAACACCATCACAGTTTCCTCCACACCGCTGAAAAAAACAAAATCCAATAAAAATGTATTTTCTGTCTGAACTGGTAGATTTTACGGATGACAGTAAAATACCATATTGACAGATTCTCAAAAGAGATGCATAATGAGAGGGTGAAGAGAGAAAGAAAAGGAAACGGAGAGAAAGGGAAAAAACGAGGGGGGGAGGGGGGCAGGGGGGGGGGGTCTTGAGAGAAATATATGTACACCAGCTCAATGAAAGCAAACAGCTAAATTAGTCATGGAATGGATGCAAATTTGCTTCCCCTGAGTGTTGCATGGTAGAATTACCCCAAGAGAAGGAGAGGGTGAATCATGCCAACCCCCGGCGCCATGTGATTTATTAGCAAACATCCAATTCAATAAGAAAGTGCTTAACATTCAAAAAGCTGTGCAACTCTCATAAGGTGGCATTAACTATATGATATTACCGTTTCCAGCACTGGCGGGGGCAAGGCAAGACAAGGAACCGTGGAAAAACAAACACGCCCACCTTCCAGAACGATCTTCGTGTGACGCGCCGAGTGGGACTCTGACAGACTGAAAACTCACTTGGCCTTTTCCACGCATGCATGTTACTACTCATTAACATAGACAACGAGGTTCATTAATTGACACTCTAGCCGAGAGGGCCTCTCTGCTTTGAAAAGGGCATGGAGAGAGAGAGAGAGAGGGAGAGGGAGAGATATTGAGAAAGAAAGATAGAGGGATAGAGAGAGACGGAGAGGCTTGCAACATAAGCAAAATGAAATTGCAGCCGCACTCCTGCCTAGAAATTAAAGTTTAAGTGGTGCTGGGTATCCGGAGCACTTGTGTTTTCCAAGTAAACCTATTAACATGTTTAACAGCTAAGGTGCGGCATTAAAGGAAAGTTCCACCCTCAGATACTCTAATATTGTTAGATATTATCAATTTATGATGCTCAGTGCATTCCAGGAGTTATTTTGTGATGAAGTGTTGTCATTTACTATTTTTGTGACAACACTTTCCCTCAACCTGTCTACTTTTATACTTCAGTTTGTGATTTCCTACATTTCCCAGAATGCCTTTCGACAATCCCCCAGTGAACGGGCATGAACTTGTTGGTTTTCGGCTGTTGGTTTTACATGTAGGTGGAGAGAGCAAGAGCGATTGTGCTAGCGGATAGTGATAGCAGAGCAAGAGGTTTTCCAGTCAAGAAAAGGTGAGAGTCGCGTCCCTCACTCAAAATGCAACGTGTCTTGTGGCTGCATTGCATTATGGTCTATTTTTCTCTGCTAGACATTATACATTCTGACAGCTGAGTCCTGTCCAGTTGGTTCGAGCCTCAACACACGTTCATACACAATCGTCAATAAAAAAAGTTGCTCAGTGCTGCCACCCGTGGCCAGGAGTTATATAGCAGTCAATTTAATGTATAGGGACGAGCCATAACTCCTGGACATGGGTGGCAGCACTGATTGACTTTTTTATTTATATTTTATTTATATTTTATAGCGTGACTTACATACTCTGAGCAGCAAAGAAGTCCTATTGGGAAAATGTATGGTTTAGAGGGTGATAATTTTTAAGTTGAATTTTTAGCATTTTGGACACAACGCTCATCACCTGTCATCCACCGCCCACTGAAAGGACAAACTTTCATACAGTGTGCTTATGGTTACAAAAGTAGATTTTCTTTACTGGTGATTATGAATGGAGTGAATCAAGTACCAAGTCGGGGCTAGGTCTATTCAGGCTACTGTGGGTGGAGCAATTGGTCTCGCTCCTCTTCTACGGTGGATTTCTCCCTGTATGATTGTTTAATGTCGGTGCAAGTGGTGAGTCTAGATAGAAGCCCTTGTTCTTTGATTCTGAGGGACTGACACCAAAACCTGACTTTACAATTGATGTTTAGACAGTTCTCCTATTCCATTGTAGCTGTGCTGGAAATATCTCATTGTGATGTCTCAGTGTGACGTCACGTTGTCTGCATTTGGCCAATCATCCGTCTGCATTTGGCCAATCATCCGCAGGAATGACAAAAATACACCACCGAACAACTAAATGGACCCAGAAGTGTTTTAGAGAATCAGATGACTTGTGTTTCTCCATGCGACAGTAACACGGGCTAATCCCTCAGAGAGAGATTAGCAAAACAAAAGAGCAGATGATTAGCAAATCCCTTTTGATTGTGTGAAAAAAGGGCACAGGCAAATGTTGGTTTGATTGATTTATTGATTGTGTGTGTGTGTGGAAGGGAGGGAGTCGTTACACCAGGCAGCAATTGATTGGCTGTAGCAGCTGGTTCTCACACATCAAAGTCAAATGAGCAAATTTGGGGAGAGAGTGACTTCATCAAGCAGTGCTCACCTTAATGACATAATTTCCATCCTTAAATATACGTTAAAGGAAACTCATTGAAACCATTGAAAAATTTCATTTTCTGGCACTCTGCATTAGCCTATTTCGATTTTTCAGAAACCTTACTCTATTTCTTACCATTTCAAAATAGATTTTACACTGGATATTATCAATTGTGTCACATGCTGCTGCCTCACTCATCACACCAAACAAAAGCATCATGTAGGCATTATCAGTCGCTTGCTAAGCCAGCAGAAGAATGGCAGATTGTCATCACTATACATGGTGCAGTACTCAGTACTGTAGTTTATTTTGTTTGGTCCGAATCAACCATACTGGAAACATTTATTGTTTTGCATTTTTGTATTTGGTTTGTTTAGGTTCACACTGCACAATTACAAGTGAACCGGGTAAAACTCACATGGACTTTTATTACTATTTTATTATAATTAGAATTAATTAATTATAATTATTATATTAAATATTAATTTAGTAACAACTTGGTTACATGTAGATATGGTTTATTTTATTTTGTTGAATGGTATTTTTTATTGCAAAATGCCTTCAAATGTAAATGACAAGAGTTGAACATCAAAAGCAATGGCCGTCATTTAAAAACATTGTGTTCAGTCATGTTCTGTCTGCATTTCATTTAGTTTTTTAGCGGCTGCAGATATTGCAGAATACTTTTCTTTCGGCAGATTTTTAACAGATGACCCACCGGTTATGATTTCTTTTTCTGTGGAAAGCAAGGAAGACTAAATTGTTGCCCAAGTAGATGCTTTATGTTTAGGTTAGCTTGTTAACACTGTAGCCTGATACTAGCTAATGTTCCTTGTGTTTTACATACATGGACCAGACATGACCATAAACCAGACCAGGGAGGTTCGGCACAATTTTTTGCATTCTTTGTATGGAATGGAAATAAAGTAATCTTGGTTCAGTACTGCTGCAACTCATCAGGCACATTCTGTGCTCTTTGTCAGGTAATCTACTTTCTACGGAGCCCCTCTGGGGTCACATGGTAGAAAAAAAAAACTTGATGTGTAAATCCGTGCGAACGGATTTGTAAACCGAGCCATGGCATTCAGATCCGCGGTTTTAGGCATCTAGGTGCAGCACCGAGATGCAAAAAAACACCAGCAGTTCCTCATGCTTGCAAAGCCTGGCGTAACAAAATGAACCCGAGGGCAAACAGCCCTCGTAAAGGAGTAAAGGAGTAAACATTCTCTTGATTCTCTTGTGGCCTCTGACTCTACTGATCTCTTTTTTATTGGACACATAGAGGGAAATATTGCATTTGACACATTTTGCTATGTCACCCTCAGTAATTTTCTACGAACTTCTCTCTGCCTCCATCAGTGACTTATCTTTTCAAGTGTTGGGTCATACAGCAACAATGATTCATTCAAAACAGTTTGTGGATTTATTTGGTGATTTTTCTTTCATCCCAAATACATTCGCTGGGACAGAGGGACATCTTTATTCTCACACCTCGAAGTAAAAAAATAAATAAATAAATGGGAAAGGGAAGTGACTATCATTTTGGACATGTAACAATTTATCCCATGCAAGAAATGGATTGGATCCCTGTTTTGTCTTAAAGGAGATTATCGCTGTCATTTACAGTTACATCCTGTATCCTATGTCTAATGTAGTTTTCATTGCCCCCATTCAATTTGCAACGCAAAATCTACCTTAAAACACAATGATGGCCTGATTAAGTAAACAAAGATTTGACTATATCGTTTGTAGGTGACATTTTTGTGAAGGAACCATTTCTTGGTATGAAATAGTTATAAAAAAACTCAAAAAAAAAAAAAAAGGTTGCTCATTGCACTCTAATGAGGTATTGGTGCAGGTGCATGAAATCAAACTCCAGCTGAGGTGAAATAGAAAAAAAAAATATTCTGCACACTGCAATTAAGACATAATTCTAGTCAAAAATAGTGTATAATAAGTGCAAGTGAAGAAAAAGAGAGCATGTTTATCTATAGCTTTCTTATTTGGACCTTCATTGTTAGTGGGGACAGCAGATAATTCTAAGGTGGGTTTAGTAGGTTTGACTACAACAACTACAAACTACAACAAAAACAATAGTAATTGTTAAAACTGAACTACATGGAGAACACTGAAAAATGACTGGGAGGAACGGAAACTACATTGACACCAGTTACAGGCGAGCTCTAAATGACACGGCTAACAACCTTAAACGCTTTTCAAATTAATATTCTCCTCAATGCATTTGCCGGCCAACGAGGAAACTATTGAACTCTTCAAGTGAAGAATCTGATATTTAGAGTGAGGATGAACTCCCACCCACCGCTCCTCCCCAGTTCTGCAGCACAAGCAGACCCGTGAATACCCAGCGCTGCAGTACAAGGAAGCCCGCAAATCCCCGAGAACCAGGGGGAGCGGCCATGTTCAGCCGCATACTGACGGTACTTGAAGAGATTAAAGGAAATGCAACGGATCCAGGGACAAATGATAAATACTCTTCTGAAGGTGACTTCCCGAAGGTGCAAACTTCCCCTCGGCCAGCAATGAAGACATGAACTCCATAGAACAGAGGCCGGTTGAGACTGCCTTTATGAATAGTGTGGTACGTTTTCTCCCTTGTACATTTCACATCACACTGAGTTTAAGCTGATTTAGGATGGTGAAAGATGAAGTGTTTCCCATTCCCATAGACTTGAGTCCCATTTGAGGCGGTAGGGTCTAAGAGGGGGGGTTCAACCCTGCATCAACTGATAATTGCAGTCTTACTTGTTTAGAATCACGTTTATTGTATTTTAAAGAGATGGGAATTCCCACTCCATTAATAAAGATATTTTTAGGGTTGTAACACCGCATTATGTAATAACTCGACAAAATGTAATACATTTTCACTTCATTATGCAATAACACCCGCATTTTGTAATAATCTGCCGCATTTTGTAATACACAGCCTGAACGCAATATGTAATAAATTTCCCCGCATTTTATAAATAATTATTACATTATTACTATTATTATACATATTGTGGTGGTTATTACAAAATGCGGGAGTTGCACCTTTTTATGATGAAAATGTATTAATACAGTGCATTATGTATCAAAATGTATGTAAATCAGAACTGATGGGATTACATTTCACTGTGATTGTACCTGAATGATTACACGTGACAAATAAAAACTTGATTGATTGATTGATCAGGACTCAAAACCACACTGTTCATGGATGCTTTTAGTTAAGCTGAGTTATTTGAGTTCTTTAAAAAATGTTAAACTTATTTTAAATCTTGTTTTTATCTACACCACCATTTATTTATTCATTGTTCTTATAAATATTTTAATCTTTGTAAAGCACCTTGAATTGCCACTGTGGATGACAAATAACCACCGCAATATGTAATAATTTATTACAAAATGCGGGGAAATGTATTACATATTGCGTTTAGGCTGTGTATTACAAAATGCGACAGATTATTACAAAATGCGGGTGTTATTACATAATGAAGTGAAAATTTATTACATTTTGTCGAGTTATTACATAATGCGGTGTTACAAGGGTTTTTCAGCTTTTTTTTGGACAGGACAGTGGAGAACGAGGGGAGGAAAGTGGGAGAAAGGCGGGGTAGACATGAGAGACATGACAGGAGCCGGATGCTAACTGGGGTCTTCACGACTCAACAGGAGTCATGGCAGGTGCACCAACTGGCTGCACCACCGGGCATCTTAATATTTTTCTTCATTGAATAGGTTAGTGAAGAGTGACAGGACAGGCAGGAGAAGACAGGGGAGGCCTGTCTCAGAAAGGCAGTGAGCCGGATTCGAACCCATGCCGAGACAGTTCATGTGCGTGTCGGAGGTGTTGGACTTCCCTCCCTTGGCAACTAGAGTTGAGTTTTTGATTGTAATTAAAGGTGAGTTGTTTGTGAAAATAAATGATTTAAGGAATTTCACAGGTTGCTCTCATCTCTGAAAGTGAAGTAAACACTCTGGGCTTCTATGTGTATGAATGTACAGTATGTGTGTGTGAACAACACTGGTTTAGCAGTGCAGATGGTATGTGATTGTGGACTTGTCTTTTCAGGTTTCCATCATTGGAGACAGTGATGGTGCTGATGACAAATGACCAGGCTCTGCAATACAAACTCGTATTCATGACCACAAAATATGAAAAATACAGGTATTTAAAAATCAGGCTGGTGTTTTTTAATGCATTATTAAGTTGTTTGAGGAAAAAGTCAGCCGGCCCAGTGCATCGTGATGATGAAATATGTTGCCCAGAGCAACGGCATGGCTCTTTGACGTGTTTTTAATCGTTTATTTAATACAATGGAGTTCTATGGCTGCGGGGACATGGCTGCATTGGGCACCGGCTACATGGACGAGACTTGTTGGCAAAACAAAATCATTGCTGATTTTGTTAATTTCATAGGATTTGTTGACGGTAAGCAATGCATTAAAAAACACCAGCCTTATCCTTTAACTGAGTTCCATCCTTAACCCAGGACCTACCTGGGCATACACAGGTGGGTTTGTCTATGGGTCATGTAACCCACAGACAAACCCATGCTAAACCAAAATTGATTTTCGTTTCCTAACCTTAACATTAGCCACATTAACCTTAGTCCTAACCTCAACCAAAGTTGCTAGACTTAATCATTAGCCAACCATTAGTTGAAAATGCCGTGTCCAATTCATGCTTTTCTCACAGAACCCAATTTGTGATGGAGGAACTTCATAAAATTCATGTCCATAACACTTAATCAGACTTTGTGCTCATTTCACAAAATTCACAAAAAATCAAGTAACCACGGTGAATCTCACACCTTGCTGCACTTTGGCTCCATCCTGTAAAGGAATTGCTTAAGAAAAGAAAAATCTTGCTTTCTTTAAATTTGTTGGCACAAGGAACGCTTTGGTAACTTGTTGGTTGAGAGATATTAGGATTTAACATATAATACATTTTGTTCTACTGAATAACATTCAACTGAAGAATCATCTGTCATCATCATACTATTGCAGGATAGCTGCATCATAGAGACATAAAGGAGGACTTCTATAATGGCTACCGCTGTATAAGAGAAGGGACAGTGCGTCACTTGCAGCTGACTTAACATGCTACTAATTGGTAAGGTCATGTTAACAAGGATTCCTATTTTTACACTGATCAACTAACTGCCTGATTCATTACCATAGGAACAGGAAGGAGAATGTCTTCAGCATCTATCCACCAGTCACAACTATGTGCTGAGAATCTGAGTTTTTTTTTTTTTTTTTTGTAGTTTCTCATACTGAAGAGTGACTAGTGTTGCTTATGAACTGGCACACGACCATGACAAAGCCTTATCGTATCACTGCAATCACTACTTTTCCTTCCTTACTTTTCCTTAAATAATAATTTTCCTTAAAGTACACACTTGTTGTGAGTACTCTCACTACATGTAATTACTAATAGTTTTACTGCACTTTACAGTAGCTTGGTGGTGGTTCAACTAAATTCACACTTGGATAGTGTTTTTAGTAGTTTATTACTTGTTGTCATTTTGAGGTTTAGTTAACTACCGCAACTAAAAACTATTTTAATATAACAGATGACACAACTTTTATTTTAAGTTTATAACAGGAAGCTAACATTCCTTCCAGTCTTTGAAGAACCCAAACTGAGTTGCTTGGTGTGGGTTTAGTCTCTGGAGTGAAAATGTAGTAGTGAAGGACATTACATACATACAAAAGAAAGTAAACTTTCCTTTGCTTGTTCCTGTGATGAACCCAGATAGGCTCGTTTGGTTTGTGCTGGCGTCCAGACTCTTGTTTCTGGCAGACAGCTGTTGGAGTTTGGACATATATACGGCATTGCAGGTGTAGCTATGCAATATAAAGTTTTAACTCCTTTTTCTAAGTAACTTAGACATTAATAAAACTGTATTTCTCTCAAGAGCTTTGCTCTAGTTCATATTCTTCCAAAGTGAAGTAAGTGGTAGCTTATTAAACTAGATTTTCAAATTAGCTTCCCCAACACTGGTGATAGTTTTGGTTTGTAATGTACTCTGACTTGCACATTTGGCAGCTGTTTCATCTTAGAGAGAGGTTTTCTTAGATTCATAGATATTACTGCACACATTGGATCAGGGACGGAGGCAATTGGCTCATTATTTTTATGGAGAGATAGAAACTAACTTGTGGTTCAGTGCAAGCTCAAGGTGCGTTTTTGTGAGAAAACAAATTATCACACAGACAGACCAAATTGACCTATGAAGTTATCCAATAAAGTAGCAGATGATCCTCCACACTGGCAGACCAGATGATTTACTGATGTAGATTACAATAAAATTCACAGGAAACTACTTTCAATTCCTGATTGCCGAAATAGCACTATGTTGGGAAAAAACATCTTCTGTGGTTGCAGATGATGGCCTTGTTGTGGCAAGCCAAAACAGCAGAATAAACCCTGTCACACACTATGCTTTCATACGTTGAAGCGGAGTCTATGCTCCATTAGAACGGCCACTGAGATGCACTTCATGCCAATTTTATTGACAAGAAAGGCACAGTATAACAAGCATTGAAAAACCACTGAAAAATCCTTGTTACAGTGTGTTAGATTCAAAACATGAAAATTAATCATGTTTGAAAATTTCACCTGACTTCGTTTTCACACTGTAGTGAACTATGGAGGTATAGGCTACATGCCAAAAAGTGAAAATGTTCATCATTAACTTCTAATCACGTTTCCATGTGTATTGTAGGTTAGGGTCAATTAAGTATATTCTTGTATCAGTGTATAGATTTAAGTACTTCTGTGAAATTAGTGGAAATATTTCAATGTTCCCTAAGCAAAAGGACAATGGGCAATCATTAAGTTACACAGAATGAAATGTCACTCATGTACAGTATCTGTGGCAAACCGGATCTCAGTTTTCCACATCAACATGGCATGCTAAGCATTCTTGCACCATTCAGCTCCATAGTCTTTGGGTTCCATTATGCAGTGATACTGAGATATGAGGCCATATCTCATTAAGAGGAATGTCTCTTGGGGTCAGAGGGTAACCCCTGGTTATTGTGTCCTGGCCACTGTGCCAGGCAATTAAGGAAGAGAAAATGAGGAGCTAAGGAGCACCGTGCGCTTATTAAAATGCTGAGGTTGGTGATAGGGAGAAAGTATGGATAATATGGAAGCAACAGAGTATCGTGGAAAACCACCCAAGAAACTACGAAGCAGCCTTTTTTTCTGTTACTGTAAAATATGATTCCAGCTTTCCTTTGCTCCTGGGAAATGTTTGCATCTTGTATTTCATCCAAACACCGAGCCATGAAACAGAACAAGGGGAGAATGGTGTAATCTTGACACTGGAGACCTGCATAAATAGAGTAGTATGCACTTTCAGGCTTTGAACTGCAGGTATTCATTCTTGTTTCGAGAAAAAACAGATGCCAACTTCGCAATGAAGCCAATTCCCTTGAGCGTAGAAAGATTAAGCAAACAAGTATGACTGCCTCATGCCAGAACTCAACCAGCAACTTGATGTTTGCCAGCACCATGCTCCAACCACCTGAGCCTTTTCAATTATGATATTATATATTATGAGAGATACTTTGCTATCAGAGAAGCCAGTGGAGCTGCCCTCCTGTCTCGATGAGTTGCAGCATTTCCAGGCATGCTCCATACACAGGCCATTGATTAGAGGGGCTCAACTCTCAGCCTGCAGTCTATCAGCGCTCAGGGACCGGTAATCAATTCTCTAATGCCGTTTGAGCCTATTCACTGCAACTATGATCCACTCCTCACCAGGCAGATACACACACATACGTACGCGGACATGTGCGCACATAGCCCCATCCACAGCCAAACACACACCAAATGTAACCCAGATGTCCATCGTAAAAGCAGAGGACAACTCCCAAATATTAACTTACCAAGTGGAGCAGTGATAGGGCACTGTCATCTAATGGCATTATCAAAATGAGCGCAGCTCTCCTGAGGCGGACTCTGGTTCCTGATTACCTAGCAGCGGTGGACCCTGTTCGCGGTCAAATCTGATCAGCATAGCACCAGACACAGGCATGGTCGGTCAGGAACTCGGCCCCTGGGCCCCTTATCTCCACCGACAGGCCGTTGGTTCTTTATGGGCAATGATGTCCTCCTATGAATTAATTTGATTGGGCTCTGGCAGAAGATTATGTTCTAGGAGAGATGCTGAAAGGAAGGGTGGGGCTCCAACTTCCTTTCTGATGTTCTTACTGCTAGGATCAGTGGGAATTACAACATGAGATCGGAGAGAGGGTGCGCTGAATCTCTGAATGTGTGCTTCAAACAGGCCATCTGCTGAAATTGGTTAAACAGCTCCCTAACTCAGAATACTGTCTAAGAAACTTCAATGAGCCTTTTTGTGTTTTGATAATTCTCTTTTTCTCTGTGTCCCTCTCTCGCTCCCCCCAACTGTTTTTGTTTTGTGCATGGGGAAAATCTTGATACAGCTAGGGTTGCCTCTTAAGAAAACTACACACAAAGCGGCCACCACTGTGAGCCGTTACCAATCAGGAAGAGAATAACACTCACTTGGGAGTCTGTGTGTCATCCAGGCGGTTCCCCAGCTGGAACTCGTGGGACTTGCTGCGGTGCAGCGCGGTGAAGCCCGGCAGCAGATGGATGAGCTTGCGGCTGGGAGGAGGCGGCGTTCCCGGCGCCTTCACTTTGTTCCTTCGGCGCATGGGCGGCGTGCCAGGCGGGGTCATGGTGTTGACCACCAAGGGAGTCCGAGGAGGCGTGTGGCCAAAATGCCTCTGGCGGGGCGACGGGGGCAGGGAGCGGTGACCAGAGTCCAGGGGAGGGAAGAGCCCTGCGGCGGGGCTGTCGACGGTGAGCCGGTCGGCGTACAAGGGGGGGGCCAAGGCCTGGGGGCTGTGGCATATGTGCTGGTTGTACTTGGACTGGACCTTGGGGCTTTGGGAGAGCTGGAAACGGATCCACTGGCTGGGCTCCGGCTGGCACACCGGAGTGTTCTCCTTGCCCGACTCGGAGGTGGGCCACTGGATGGACCAGTCCTGCTTGGCCTGGCTCCCTGCCAGAAGAGGACAGAGGAGGGCAGACACACACACTGTCATATTTAAAGTCAGTGATGTATAAAATGAATGGTGAATGTGTAATATGGTGTATCAAATGAAAGACAATTGCTTCCTGTCATGCACTTATCAAATACTAAAATGTCCATCAGCTCTGAATCTTGATTACAGCAGCAGGACTAAGTCCTGGCAGCAGGCTGCCATTTAGGACCAACAGATGTGCTCAGTTAGGAGTAGAGAAGAATTAAGTTTGCACTTATCTGATGTGAATTTATTAGTAGTGCAGTTTTATTCAAATATGCTGATGTGGAGCAGATTAAGCATGAATGGATGGAGCAAGAGAATGAAGAGAAATGGAAGAGTCTGAGCAGAATAGGGCAAAGCTGCATGAATCATAACCATTATAGGCCAATTTCTGTCAAAACTAAAAACTCATTTTGATGGCAAAGAAAGAAAAACGGAGGGAAAAGTGAGCAGAAAAAAATGAGTGTTTTTGAGCTCAGATGACAATACTTTACCTCCGTTACTGTGCAATTTATCCTCCTCAAGTTGTTCTTCAGAAAGAAACAAAAAAAAAAAAAGAATGTGTTTATTGATCTGGCAGAGACACAGCTGAAATAGTCTGCAGTATTCTACTTGCCTTTCCATCTGAAGTTATGTATTGCCAAATGAAAAAAAAAATAATGTGGGTAGAATTGATCCTTGCTACAGGATGTATGCGATACTGTCTGATGATCCCTGCCACAGGACTCAGCAGACACAGCATCTCATACATGACTAAGTACAGGCGAGATTGACTCCTACATCAGCAGCCGTCAAAACTATCATTGACCGCCAAGCCACCATTAAGGCAAATTTCTGTCAACAACCCCACGCTTTTTTTTTTTTTTTTTACGTGAGTCATTATTTTTCTTCCCTGTGAAATCATCTCTAAGCAAGTATAAGCATCAAAAACACAAACTTCAAACACAATATCAACACCAGCTACATCAAATGAACCATGAATAACATCTCTTATAAAAGGCCGCAGGGGAATTATAAAAAAATGAAAAAAAGAAACACCCCCCCCCCCCCACACCCCGGCCTTTCCTACTCTGTAATGTTCTGAAGACAAGGAATGAAAGAGCTGGGGAGATGGCCGCTAGGACACAAGGGACGTCTACAGGCATTTCTGAGGGTAAAGAAATAGACACACATTATTAGGCCCTGGACCCCCATTTCATTTCAAGATTCGGTCCCTGGGAAACCCCATGTGGGAGCGCTGTTATTGATTTTCTATTGAATTGTATGACTGTCTACACTGTAAGTGGGGGAGATAATAACAACCTAGGATTAGAGTAGTTATTCTTACGCACATGGGTGTCAATTGCGTATATGTCATGTTTGCAATAATGTTGGTTGAATTTATTACCCTCTCTATTATATTTATCCTCTTCTGTTTCTTTTTTATTTTATTTTATTTTTAACCAATGTATTTACTGGAGATCAAAGCAGGTTGGCAATCCAACAAATTACAATTAAAACATGCAATATAAAAAAAAAAAAAAAGAAAAAACAAGGAGGTACACAGGGAGTGTAAACCTCCTCCGATGCTGAAAAATTCTCCAACTTGCTGTTATACCTAAAGACATCATTCCTAAATTTTTAGTTAAATTCATTTCTTGACCCGGCAAACATATTCTTAGGATTTGGAATCAAGTCTCCATCTTCGTTTCATAGTTATGGCTAAAAAACTCGAATTATCTAATGGTGGAAATCCCAGATCTAGATCACTACCAAAATCAAATCAATCTTATCTGTCCACCACATTTCATAGAAGTCCATTCATACATTTTTGAGATATCATGATGACAGACAGACAGACAAACGAACAGGGGCAGAGGTAAAACACATACAGGATGACTAAATAAGAAAGTTAAAAATAAATAAATAAAAACAAAACTAAATATTAAAATATAGCCGCATGCGGCAATGACGGGGTCCAAGCATCTGGTGACCTCTAGGGTACATGCGTGTTATAGACACCAAATTTTGCACATGGCCTCAGAGTTGATACCTGCACAAGTGCACCAACTTTGGTTGAGATAGCACAAGGCGTTCATGAGTTATGGCTCATTTTGTCACATGTGTGCCACGCCCTACAATTGATTGGCCTGTAGCGGCCAAACGATATGGAGTACAGGAAATCTTTTCATGGCTTTTAATCAGGGGAGGTCAGAGATCATGCATACCAAATTTGGAGATGATTGCCTCAAAGGTCTAGGAGGAGTTTGCAAAAATAGGTTTTTGAGAAAATTCAAAATGGCGGAAAATCAAATATGGCGGGAATGGGCGGGGCCTATCACAATGATGCGGCGTTACCCAAGGAATACAGGAACAAAAGAATTTTGTGTCTATGATGTATAGTTACTGAGTTATGGGCATTTAAAATTTAAAACGTTGCTGTAGCGCCCCCTATGGGTGACATGACAGGACATTCGGGCTGGTATCTCAGAGTAGACATCTACACATGTCTACCAAATTTGGTGCAGGTAGCATAATGCACTCATGAGTTACGGCAGTTTCTGTGAAATAGACCCCGCCCACAACGTTTGATTAAACTTTGGAAGCTAATTAAATCAGAACGGTAGGGAATATCAAACCGATTTCCATAACTTTGAATCATGGGGATCCAGAGGTGATGCACACCAAATTTGGAGATGATTGCCTCAACGGTCTAGGAGGAGTTCGCAAAAATAGGTTTTTGAGAAAATTCAAAATGGCGGAAAATCTAGTCAGACGGAAATGGGCGTGGCCTATCTGGATAGATGCATGGGGATCCAGGGAATCCAGGAGAAGTGGAATTTTGATTCTGTGACTCACGGTTCAGGAGTTATGGACCAAAACGTGCAGGGGGCTGTTATAGCGCCACCATCAGGTGGATTGGTGTCATTTTTGTTGCCTGAGTAGTGGGTGACATTTCCAACCTATGTGGAAAGTTTGGGTGCTGTGGGGCTTATGGTTTCTGAGGTGCAGATACTTTTAGGGCACGAGAAGAAAAATAATAATAATCGGAACAATTACAATAGGGTTCCCCGCACTACGTGCTTGGACCCCTAAAAATAAACGTGTGGTGCATGAACATTACGTCATACTGGACAGCTCTCCATACTCCAGATCTTGATACAGGTCTTAATCATTATATCAGAATCTTCAGAGAATTATTTTCCTTTGTGAAGTCCATACATGAACCCAACATGTCCTTAAAGTCTTTAGGTCTTCTGTTTATATGTTAGTTTTTCCATAAATAGGAAGCCTGAGAGGTCCTTCATCCGTTGGCCAAAGTGTAGCAATTGCATGTTTGGCCTGAGGTAAACCAAATTTATAAGAAAAATACCAAGTGCACATCGTTTGTCAGTGGTTCTAGTCCTCAGGACCCAGAGCCATGCTGGTTTTCATTCTAGTGGTGAATGCAATTAACTGCAATGAACTACCTGGTAGGATAGAAAAGCAGCAGTGCGCTCTCTGGTTTAGGGTATACTGAGTGGAAGACCAACAGAAACAGGATCAGACACATTTTCTATTACTTTTTTAATAGAAATCTTTGATAATAGGACACTGCCATGAACAATTCCTATGAACATCCCTATAAACAAAAATATAATGTGCCCTTATCTTCCTTACATTTGATTCATTGATCTAGAATATTTGGATTAAAATCATAATATAGTTTAAGGGTGTAATATTGTAATAAAGAACTGCAACCTTTATCAAAAATCACTCTATTCTGATACTATACTGTTACACGCTACATTGCTATTTATCCACATGATCTAAGGCCTGAATTCAGACTCTAGTAGCTAGAATTAATCGAAGTGAAATTACAGAATGTGAAAAGTGAAACTATAGAAGACACACTTGTAAACATGCAGTCACATTAATGGTATAAGCTCTCGTTTTTAATATTGCCTGATGTTCCAGAAAAATATTATACATTTACCGAGGTCGGTCTAACAAATCCACACCAATGGAAATGGCTGCTATAACCTCATGCTCAACAGGGCCTCTTGAGTCAAGCTATCTCGCCTCATTTCTTCTTCCATTCTGTCCTCAGCGTGGCTTTCCGAGGACACACACTCTGGTGAACCTCGGATGAAGTGGGCCGCATCTCAACCCTAAAACCCCTTCAGAAAGACATCAGGATGCAGAAGGGACGAGTGGGCCCAAAAGAGCGCTCATCCACCAATGTGGGAGAAGATGACGAGGATGCTCAATCAAGCCTCCTTTATTAGCTGGAATGAAACCACCAACAAGTCTCTCTGAAATGTAAAAAGTTTGGCTTGACCTCACATGAAGCACTCAAAATCATCAACGATCACTGAAGAGTTCGCCCCGCTGCGGCTCGACAGATTACAGATGGCAAGCGCCAGAAAGATGATTGCTTTTGGGTCCGGTCTAGAGATGCTTAATATTTGACTTAGGAGGTGTCACTTTGCAACGTCCATATCAAAATTAGTACCTAGATATAATCAGATGTTTTGGGGGGAAATGTTCCCATCGACCAATCACCTTTGATTAGGAGTTTTCCCTGTATAGCGATTATATTCTTGCATGAGGTAATCTTTTAAAAATGCTTTTGACAGTGCTCATCAAGCTGATACCCAAATGAAAAATTCTCTGCAAGAGATTAAATGAACTTAAATCAGACTCAGGAAACTGTTGCTTCAAGTAATGAGTCAATTCATCAAGCGCACTAGTATCTTAGCAACTGCTTCATCAAAATAGTAACAGGACTTGACTTCTGAATTTCTTGCTTCACATGATCTCACCTAAGTAAAAGCCTCAGGCAGACCAAAACCTGTGCACCACTAAATGAGATGGAAAACATACGCTGATGTTAACCCCTTTGAGAATTGTGATTCAGTTATTTTGTGTGGGATCTGCTTGATACTATGGAGCGGTTTCTCAGACACAGATGAAATCTTAGACTAAAAAAATGCTGTCAGTGAAGATCTTCATTAGGAAAACAAGTTTAGTCTTATATTTTATTATATTTTATTTATCCATTCCTATATTTCCCCCTAGTGTACACTAACTGCATCACTTTTCTATCACTTCATTATTTTTCTTAAACGTGCAGTAAGTAAGATTTTACTATACCATAGCAAAAAATGATAATATATCGGCAGGGGTTTGATAGGGTTGTTGATCAATACCAATCAACTCCTTGCTTCACCAGGTGCTGACGTGTCCGGCTTTCAAAAACTCAATTTCCAGCCCAACCCCATCATGATTGCATTGTGATATATTATCTCTTCACTAGACGTTTCTGTTGGATCTCTGCTCTAATTAGCTAATTTACTTGTTCAGTTATGAAGATGTGACTTGATTATTTTTGGCAATTACAGATCACTGTATGCTGTACCAGAAACCTGTTGTTTGAATTCCTTGGTCGCCGATAGAGGTTGATAAAAGTCATGAAGTCCTTAATGCCCTTTTAAGTTTGCTGACCAATAAATCCTCAAAGTTCAATGTGTCTTCCCATAGATAAGCATGAGCCGCTGGAGTTTAACATGCATCCCCAGCTAGGGAGGTGTAAATTGGTAGCCACATCATCAATCTTTCTTCCTCCTGCCCGCCCTAAATAACCCCACATCTCCACATCGACTTTCCCACTTCAACCCAAAAAAACAATGCATCAAAAGCATTTATGAGTGATTCTCCTCTGTGGTGATTAATGCAAATAGTTAGCACACCCAGCGCCATTAATGGGGGGAATCTTAGCATGCGGTGAGGCTTTAGAGAAAGGCGGCTAACAGCCTCATAATTGGACTAATTACCTCTAGATGTGTTGCTCTTGCGTGCTAAATGGCAGTGAAATGCCACTGGGACAGTTACTGTTCCATTTTGCTGCCACTGTAAACAGGATTTGGTTAAAAGGGCATTGGCTGCGTTCAATAGATGCAGTGTCCCTATTTAATCTTGACTCTTTGAGTGGAGGGGTTGTGGACGTTCTTGCAGCGTAAGCAGTAGGACTCAAAGTTACATTCTGCTAATTAGTTAACAGCCAATAGCATGCCAGGGACCACCAAGGGCTCTTCAGAAAGAGGGGTGTCGGGGGTTCGGTCAATGTTTCCTCTGGTCTCTCTCCTTCCCTCTTGCGTCTGCTCTTTCCCTCTCGACTCTCATGTCTACGTTTCATCCTCCCCACCTGTCTTCATTGCCACGTCTTCCTTTCCCCACTTTGCCTCTCCTCGCTTTCCTCTCTTCTTCTCCTCCCCCAGTCCCTTTTCTCGCATGTTCTTTGCCTCTCCCCCCTTTCCCTATCTGTTCATCTACTTGCTGATGGCATTTGAAGCCAATTAGGTGCGTGTGTAAGTGATGCTGTCATCGAGGCAGGGCGCGGGGACAGTCCTTTTAACTATCAAAGATTACCGGGGGAAAGGCACTGGAGAGGACTCGGGGAGACCTGTCGTGCCGGCCAACACGAAAGCAAAGATCAACATTATTAGCTCGATCAACACAGGAACTCGGATTCACGAAATTCTCAGTGTGAACATGTTTGTATGAGTGTGTGTGTGTGCATGTGCGTGTGTGCATTCGTCTAGAGGGACGGGCTGGGTAATGTGTGTACATTGCGGCACAAAGGACGGACCAGCTGCCTCCGAATTGTATGACTCATCCTCATTGCAACTCGTGGACTGCAATCCCGGGAGCTTATAGTGAAAAATTCTATTACCTTGCATTAGTTTCCTCCACCCTCACACCACAGAACCACATACATTCACTTACTTTGTTCTCAATTGCTCCACTTATGAATTACCTCAATCATCAATTATCCATTTCAATCATCAAGTATTAATTTATGCCTATCTTATCATATAATTCCTGGTGATTCATGTGAACTTGAATAACTTATTCCCCTTGAAAGACCAGGTGCAGGAAATCAGCAGAAGCTGCTGTCTCCTCTGCTCTCTGACTTTATCGCAGTGTTCGGCTGGACAACAACCTCCAGAATCTTTCACAGAATAACATGATAACTCATTAACGGGACTCAAGACGAGAGAATTTCCTCCTCTTCCCGCTTTGCGTAGGCGTACAAAGACACACCGAACGCTCCCGTAGGGCCGTGTAACCCTTCGAGGAGATGAGAGAAAAAAAATGACGTGTACTGCCGCTACTCATGCGTGCGCTCATACACACACACACACACACACAGCATCCATGCATGTTGACACACAGGTGCTCACACAGACACATGAACGTAAAGATGGTTTGGGGTTGTGACACATCTCCTCTCCGCACAATGCGAGCTCCATCTGGGTGAGAATATAAAGAACGGCTCTCCACGCCTTTCTTTTCTCTTGGCTGAAAGTGCCTCTCATCACCCTGTGTGGCGTTGCTGTGGTGCATTCACACATCTCCAGCCAGCCCCCCTGTTAGAGAGCCCATTAGTGGCCTTCAGAGAGCCAGAGAGAGCGAGGGAGAGTAGGGGTACGGGGACGAAACAATGGGCGGGGGGCTGGTAAAGAGAGACTGAAAACAGAATGATACACGATAAAGGGGACACAAAGAAAGATAGACAATAAGGGGACAGAAAGAAAGAGACAATAATGGGACAGAAAGAAAGAAAGACAACAAGGGGATGCAAAGTAAGATAGACAATAAGGAAACAGAAAGAAAGAAAGACAATAAGGGGGCAGAGGGAAAGAAAGGCAGTAAGAACAGACAACAAGGGAACACAAAGAACAGACAACAAGGGAACAGAAAGAACAGACAACAAGGGAACAGAAAGAAAGAAAGACAACAAGGGGACAGAAAGAAAGAAAGAAAGGAAGACAACAGGGGAAGAGAAAGAAAGAAATAAAGACAACAAGGGAACAGAAAGAAAGGAAGACAACAAGGGGACAGAAAGAAAGACAGACAATAAGGGGACAGAGAGAAATAAAGATGACAAGGGGACAGAAAGAAAGAAAGAAAGAAAGAAAGAAAGAAAAAGAAATACAAGGGGACAGAAAGAATCAGAGTCAAGGGGACAGAGGGAAAGAAAGACAATAAGGGGACAGAGAGAAATAAAGATGACAAGGGGACAGAAAGAAAGAAAGAAAGAAAAAGAAAGACAACAAGGGGACAGAAAGAAAGAAAGACAATAAGGGGGCAGAGGGAAAGAAAGGCAGTAAGAACAGACAACAAGGGAACACAAAGAACAGACAACAAGGGAACAGAAAGAACAGACAACAAGGGAACAGAAAGAAAGAAAGACAACAAGGGGACAGAAAGAAAGAAAGAAAGGAAGACAACAGGGGAACAGAAAGAAAGAAATAAAGACAACAAGGGAACAGAAAGAAAGGAAGACAACAAGGGGACAGAAAGAAAGACAGACAATAAGGGGACAGAGAGAAATAAAGATGACAAGGGGACAGAAAGAAAGAAAGAAAGAAAGAAAGAAAGAAAAAGAAAGACAAGGGGACAGAAAGAATCAGAGTCAAGGGGACAGAGGGAAAGAAAGACAATAAGGGGACAGAGAGAAATAAAGATGACAAGGGGACAGAAAGAAAGAAAGAAAGAAAAAGAAAGACAACAAGGGGACAGAAAGAAAGACAGACAACAAGGGGACAGAAAGAAAGAAAGACAACAAGGGGACAGACAGAAAGAAAGACAACAAGGGGACAGACAGAAAGAAAGAAAGAAAGAAAGAAAGAAAGAAAAAGAAAGACAAGGGGACAGAAAGAATCAGAGTCAAGGGGACAGAGGGAAAGAAAGACAATAAGGGGACAGAGAGAAATAAAGATGACAAGGGGACAGAAAGAAAGAAAGAAAGAAAAAGAAAGACAACAAGGGGACAGAAAGAAAGACAGACAACAAGGGGACAGAAAGAAAGAAAGACAACAAGGGGACAGACAGAAAGAAAGAAAGAAAGAAAGAAAGAAAGAAAAAGAAAGACAAGGGGACAGAAAGAATCAGAGTCAAGGGGACAGAGGGAAAGAAAGACAATAAGGGGACAGAGAGAAATAAAGACGACAAGGGGACAGAAAGAAAGAAAGAAAGAAAGAAAGAAAGAAAGAAAGAAAAAGACAAGGGGACAGAAAGAATCAGAGTCAATAAGGGGACAGAGAGAAATAAAGATGACAAGGGGACAGAAAGAAAGAAAGAAAGAGAGATGGAGACTGAGGAGGCATCAATACTGAGGTAATGAGAGACGAACTCAGGCTGATAGAGACAAACACCACAGACCTTCATGGTCAATTCCATGTTGTTGTTCATGTCTAGTTTTTTTGGATGATTGTTGGTTGTCTATTCTGGCATGTGATCATATCCAATACCAATATGATCTGACAGCAATGTTGAAAAGAGAAGCATGTGCAGAGTAACAATAACAAAAGACCGCACATCTGTGTTTGCAGCTACGCTTCTCCTGCTTGTTTCAAACACATTTCAGTTACAGTGCGTGCCTTCGGGTTTTGACTGCATTGAGGCGTCTCCCCAACTTCCAATCACAGGTCCTTCTGCCTTCTCTCCATCCTCGTTGTCCTCCATGCTAATGCTGCTCAGCCAGGCTGCCTTGGGCACCGGAGTCATGACGACTTTCTCAGGTGAATGACGTAAGATTTACTTATTGCCATGGCAAGGCGGACAACTTCCCGATTTGCATCCGAGGCATACGTCGCGCGCCTCGGGATCCAATTTCCTATCCATGTGGTGCGGAGCGGAATCAAAAATAAGTGACTCCATGCAGCTTTTTGCAGCTCACATCACATATCTGCGTCACGTGTGATACGGGGGGGGGGGAAATTAATAACTGGGACATTTTCAGCCGCGGTGTGAACGAAGCCAAAGTCCCAGACAGTGACGGCGAAAGGGAACTGGTCTCCAGAGACGCCTGAAGCCTGGCTGGTCTGAACCCAGCTGGACCGAGGCATGGGCGGCTGAGACCGCCTGACGGGCTCCGCCTGGGGATGTCTGCCTGCCTGCCTGCCTGTCTGTCTGTCTCTCTGGACATCATCCGCCTCCATTCCCAATCAAATCAATGAGACAGAAAGACAGGCAGGAAGTTAGACAAGCACACAGGAAGGCAAGCAAGTCAAGCAGACAGCCTGACAGGCGGACACAGGGACCGGCAGAGAGGTGCGAGAGAGGTGCGAGTGCTATAAAAAACAACCATGCTTGATTCCAAATGTCTCAGTCCTCTAGCAAGTGACATCATTATTCATTCAATGACAAAAAAAATCTAAAGAAGGATGCTTTGAGGATGCTTGAGTTAATCATAATCTAAAAAAAACCACACAAACAAAACACAATAAAGTGTAGTTTTGTTGAGGGTACAAAGAAGACAAACGACTCATTGAGTTAGTTTCCTTAATTATTCAGGAGTGTATTTCATCTGAAACGACCTCTGTAGAGTGTGTGTGTGTGTGTGTGTGTGTGTGTGTGTGTGTGTGTGTGTGTGTGTGTGTGTGTGTGTGTGTGTGTGTGTGAGAGAGAGTGTGTGTGTGTGTGTGAGGAGTAGAGAAGGAACAGATATGTTATCAAACCTGTTTACAAAAGGTTCTTACCAAACCTATGAACACTGTTTTTGTGATGCTGCTTTACTGCCCCCCTCTGGTTAACTTGCACCATTGCAAAAGCTATAAACTGAAAGACTGAAACAAAGCGTGGTCTGTACTGCCACCTAGTGTGCAAACATGGAACAAAAACACTGCACTTCTGGCATCACTGCTGTGTAACTAGCAAGTCCTTTTTTTGGCAGCCTTCATCAGACCAAAAGCAACAAAACAGAGTAAGTGGCTAACCATAAGGAATCTTTAAATGTATTCCTTAAATAAGATGTTGCCAAAGGACAGGAAAGGAAACAAATGGTACGGATAACAAAGGAAAACAGGAGGAAGGAAGGAAAGGAAAGGAAAGGAAAGGAAAGGAAAGGAAAGCTCCCTCAAACTATTCAGATGCAACTTTAAATATATTCATAAAATAAATGTGTTGCTTAAAGGAAAGGAAACAAATGGTATGGATAACAAAGGGAACAAGGAAATTGGGAAGGAAAGGAAAGGAAAGGAAAGGAAAGGAAAGGAAAGGAAATCAGGAAGGAAATCGGAAAGGAAAGGAAAGGAAAAGAAAGGAAAGGAAAGGAAAGGAAAGGAAATCAGCAAGGAAATCGGAAAGGAAAGGAAAGGAAAAGTAAGGAAAGGAAAGCAAAGCAAAGCCCCCTCAAACTACTCAGATGCAACTTTAAATATATTCATAAAATAAATGTGTTGCCTAAGTAAAGGAAAGGAAACACATGGTATGGATAACAAAGGGAAAAAAGGAAATTGGGAAGGAAAGGAAAGGAAAGGAGAGGAAAGGATGCATTCAGATGCACAAACAATATAACCCATCCATACACAGAAGGAGGTATGTAAGGAGTTAACCATGCAAACCTGATGCTCAAACAGAGAAGGTTCACCTCTATTGGCCTAACATACTGAGTCTACTAACAATAGAAACTACTGAATACAGTGTAAATCAAATACCATCTGACTCATGAAAGCGGCATCATGCAGCATTAGTGTCATTCAGTCAATTACTTGTTAAAGTGTCAACAGAATTACACATATTCTAGCCTTTTCTGTCAGTCACATTGGATACAAATTGGTCCTTGCACTTCACCATCTGCTCCCTAGAGGGCAGCATTCACCAACCTGAGAAACTCCACACCTGCATGAACACTTTAACACTCCGGACTGATCATGATTATGCCAATCAATCACCTTTAACAGAGTGATGTAAGGCGTCATTGTGGCTCTAACAATGGTATAAATTTCTTTATTGTATGTTGCCAGTAACGATTACTCTGAGACTCTGGAATGAGATCAGGTTGGGAAAAGTCCAAATTTATCTTTAAGTCACTTGTGAAAATCCATTTTATATAGTTTAGCTTTTTTGTAAATTTTTAGTGTTGGCAGTTGCCATGTTTTCTTTATTTATTAATAATCCCTAAATAATATTCCTTTTTATCTATTGATGATGATGATGATTTCTATGCCTTTTAATGTGTTTTTATTCCTTGTATCTAATCCTGTTTTATCCAATTTGTCGTTATATTTTATATTTTATTCTGTTCTTGTGATGCCATTATCCTGTCTGCCTTTCTCTGTAAAGAACTTTGTAAACCTTAAGAAAAGTACTTTACAAGTAAAGTTTATTATTAGTATAGGACTATCAAGTTCTAAAACAGGATGTTCATTTTAGCCTTAGACAAAGAATGCTACCTGGCAGCCTTTGCTGAATCTTTGGAGTATTTAAGTTAAAGAAGTTTTTTGATTGAAATCACAGGTATTCTTGTATTCTTGCCCTTGTAACTGCCTACAAAAGATCCATAACACACCTTTCCTCACCCAATATTGCCATTCACCTCACAACCAACTTGTTTATCAAAATACATTCTGTTTATAGTGTATACATAATATTTCCCCAATAATATACCTTATAATGATAATATACAGTATGTAATTTTTATTACAAAAACAAGCTATATCTTATATCTGCTCTGATGAAAGCATAAATATGGAGTTGCCCGGTGCTCTCATATCCATACACACACACACACACACACACACACACACACACACACACACACACACACACACATAGACACTCAGAGGCTCTGGCCCTATTTATGAGGGCTGATGATTCTTCTATCTTGTTTTTTCTTAATCTTTGTACTTTGTGTCAAACCTGGTTGTTAAAAGTGATTTCTAAAACATTTTAACTTGACTTGATTTGAACTGACGAAGCTGGTTTCTTATTAGACAACAGCAGACCCTCACTGGACTGTGCTTTTTAACACTGTTTCTGTTGATTTGTTACATGATCACAGAGACACACTGTGACCTTTAAGGTCTGGTTGCCCATAGAGATGGATGTAAATAAAATATGTGGACTCATGGTTCATTTGTTAAACAAAGCTTTCTTTTTTAGTTTCTGCAACATTGCACAACAACATATGAAATTCAACATTAGGTCATTTTAATTATGCTTACATTCTGCCCTGCCTTCCATAGATGATTCAGTCCCATGTTTAGGGGTTTTTTGTTTCAACCTCAGGAAGTTTCCTCATGCTCAAGGTTATATTGAACTCTAATCTAATCAATGATACCTAATTCTCAATACCAAGAATAAGAATAAGATTAAGACTAAGCATAATTTGCAAAACCATGTCCAAAGGTAAACAGGACAGTCTCTCTAATCACTGGGACCCCCTGATACCCCAAACAGTCCATATGAAAACCCTTTACAGCAGTAATATGAAATATAAAGATCAAACGGACAGTAAGATCAAAACTGTGTTCAAAACTCTTCCCTTGGAGTTGAGGAAGCAGTGGTGGAAAGAGTACTAGGATGTTCTACTCAAGTAGAAGTACTACTTTAGTTACTCTGCTGATATTTTAGTAGAAGTAAAAGTGCTGGTGTAAAAATCTACTGAAGTAAAAGTAAAAAGTTGCTCATTTCAAATGGACTAAGAGTAAAAGGTACTGAATTACTTTTTAGAAAATTTGTTGTTAGATGTGATCTTTTCCATGCAATTATAAAATGACTAGAGTGCAGAGTTCAAACTAGAATCTTTTAACTGGAAAATGTGGAAATGACAAAATAAAGTGCACAAACAAAGTAAAGCCAGATTACTCTTCTCTTCTTTGCTGACTGACTGTTCACTGCGAATGGCTCTTTAACTGGCCAATTTATGATTATCCAGATTCTGCTGTTTATGGAGAGCCACACAAAATCTGTACTCTGTAATGGATGTGATTTAAAATGTAGCAAAGTACAATACTTCAGCAAAAATGTACTTAAGTAAAAGTAAAATTACTGACTTTGAAAAATACTAAAAAAAAAAAAAAGAAAAACTACTCAATTACACTAACATGAGTAAATTAGTAATTAGTTTCTTCCGCCAAGAAGCTAGAGAAACCAGTTGGCAAAGTCTGGAAAACTGCAGTCAAGGTTTCCATAACATGGATCTGCTTACTGGCCAACAGCAGGAGACTGAGGTTGTGCTGTGCAGCTCCTGGGTGTGAATGTATGTAACTGTGTGAGTGTGCAGCAGGGTGTTGCTGAAAAAAGAGCATGCATGCTCAATCTCATCTCCCCTGGATAAATAAAGCTGTAAAGTAAAGGTAAAGCCCTGCTCTAAATGTCTGTATTTTAAACAACGGGATCATGAAAAGTTAGGAAACTGTAAAACTGAGGACTGACTAACTCGTAACTAACAAAATTTCAACAGGACCTCCCCACCCCCTCCCCTACACGTCCTATCCATCATAATATTTTATACATTACAATAGTATGTTGTATAATGTTCATGTCTTATTGATGTTTGGTGTAATTAAAGTGTAATTAGGTTTTGTTGCTTTATCTGGTTTGTCATTCTTGTCAATGTCAATTTCTTCTCAATGTTTTCTGTCGACTATACTATCAACCCCTGATAACTCACACACACATTTTATACAGTTTTTAAGCTCCTGCTCCCTACTTCTACTATATGGTACATCCTTCACTACAATTCCCTTTGTCTAAATTCATAAAAAAAAAAAAACACAGTATAATATCAAATCTATAGAATTGCCTGCAGGATAAAGAGGTAATCACACTGTTGACTGTTACCGAACAGGACATAATGAACAAAACGTGGAGATGGGAGAATCCTGTTCTTTCATTGTACAATATTATTGGAATATCATTGCTGATGCAAGGAATTAAAGGATAATACCAGTGTTTTTTATGTGCCACTTTTATGTGCCCTATTTGGGGCGTCTTTGTTAGCCGGAACAGCAGTTAATTTCAAGTTAGGTTTGACACTGTACAGTGCGTTAAAAAAATGTCAAAATGTAAAAAATTTGAATTACATACGGCAAGCATTTCAAAATGATTGGGGAATGTAAAATAGACAGAGGTAGTAGCAGAGGTGGGGAATCGAGTCACATGACTTGGACTCAAGTCAGATTCGAGTCACAATTTTAATTACTTGAGACTTGACTTGCATCAAGAGAAGACTTGAGACTTTTGACTCGACTTGGGTTCTGGTGACTTGGGACTTTACTTTGATGACTTCAAAAGGTTTCTAAAGTCTTGACTTGAGATCTTGTGTTTGTGTAAATGACTTAGATTGAAAGTGATGAGATTTGTTCCAGCAGACGACTGAATTTAAATTCTGTTTTCTGAGTTTGTATGGAATGATTGAATTTATTGAAGTTGAAACTGATTATAGAAATCAAACTCATGATGCTCTTACCAAGTTTTCTTTTCCTATTAAAACCATATTGCATATTGAAAAGTCCTAGATATTTAGTTTTCTTTAAGATATTAAATTGATACTGGACTCTTGATTTGTTCTGACTTAACTTGCTGTTCTACATTTAGACTTGAGACTTGACATTAATGACATGGACTTGACTTAGACTTGACTTGGTAATCTACATTTAGACTTGGGACTTGACTGGAGACTTGTGACTTAAGACTTGAGGGACTCGAGCAAAGTTGACTTGGTCACACCTCGGGCTAGTAGTAAACGGGCTGTAACTCTATATGGCACCGGTATTCTCCTTTAAGGACATTGTGGGGGAAGGCAGAGATTTTAATGTGTGTGTGTGTGTGTGTCCCTCTCTCTCTCTGTGTTTTGGGCGAGCCCCTACCGAGCTGGTGGGCCTTTCCGAGGCAGGAGAGGGAGGCGTTGAGCCGGGCACACTCCTCCTCGTTGGCACCAAACTTCTGCAGAACCTCACACACCTGCTCCTCACTCATCTCCAGCAGGCCCTCCAGGGTCACCTCGCCTGGGCCCATCTCCTGGAGACACACACACACACACGCACACACACACACACACACACACATGCAACCAAACGACACGTACACAGCCACAGCCACACACACAGACACACATGCACAGATGTAAGTATAGAACATACATGTACATGCACAGGTAAACTTAAAAGTCTTTAGCAGTCGTCAACATCTCCATCAAGATTCACATAAAAACGTTAAAGCTGCACTAAGCAACTTCACACACTGACGGCCCCAAATGGCAGCGAGAGGTAACTGTGTGAAAAATGTTAACTTTTTTTTTTTTCAGCGTTTATGCTTTATTGACAGATCAAAGTGGAGAGATTCAAACCCAGGACATCACAGATACAGGGTTTGTGCCACCAGGCTCAGTTCAGATCAAGTGAGATCAAATAATAAAATCCAACTTCAATACCCAGAAATCCTGTAATGTGACGTCAGTAAACTGCACACAGCACGCTCATGTTTATCAATCCAGCCAGTCTGTGATTGCTTTATATCAAAGTTTTGCTTTGTCACTTACTGTGGGCAGAGAAGTCTACATACCAAAGCACCAGAATTTTAATTTGAGTAAATAAGGCAAATCGACAGGGTCTCAATTTGTTGTTGCAGGCCCATTTTGTGATTTAGGATGATAAGATGTGTGTATGTTTATTTTGTGTCAGCTTTCAGGCTTACCTGTGTGACCTCTTTCCTCATGTTGACGATGCGGAACCAGTGTCCGAGGCGAGGGAAGTCCTCCAGCTCGGCACTGCGCTCCTCTAAGGCCACTTTGCACTTACAGGACAGCTGGCGGCTGAAGTACTTCACCAGCTTCCCCTGGGGAGGAGGGGACAGAGACAGTGAGTGAGGGAGGGCTGGCAAAACGTTACGTCTTTTAGTTTAGTTTAGTTTTAGTTTGCACAATTTAAGAAAATACACAAATGACAAAGATAACAAATAAAATACAGTGCAGGGAGAGGCAGAAAACCCAATGGGCTTATTTGAAGCCTCCACCTAAAAAAATTTAAAATTTCACAATTTTATGGAGAACACAAAAATAACATACAGAAAATAATATGACTACATAAAAGTGATGGCAAACTAATAAAAACAAAATATATATAAGCAACAACTACAATAATAACAATAATAATATCAAAATTAAAGGCAAAAAATGTGAGTGTTTGATATGTATGAGTGAGTATGTGTGTGTGTGTGTGTGTGCATGTGTGTGCGTGCATATGTGCGTACGTGTGTGTGTGTATATGTGTGTGTGCATGCATGCGTGTGTATGTGTGAGTGCGTGTGTATGTTTGTGAGGGGGATACTGCTTTTACTTTCTTTTACTTTTCAATGCTGACTAAAAATTTGCCATTTACATTGCTGTTTACGCAATATTGCAATTCATTCCAGTACGAGGATACGGCTTTTTCTACGTAATATTCTTTTGCAAACACAAAAATGTTTTAGACTTTTCTGCACAGCATCTAAACTCATTTTCTACCACTACTGTACTAATATGGAGAGCGCAAACTGCCCCCAAACAATCTGATGCAGTCCGGAAGAACGACAACATAAAAATGCTGGATATTGAAAAACACTCATAGACTAGACTTGTTTCACTTCTGATGAAATCTGAACACATTTGAATATTTTACCACCACAGAGTGCGTCAGATCATAGGCAACAAAACAACAAACTTCTCACTGTTTTGTGAACCCGTCCTGAAGAGCCGACCTGTTTGTTTATCACAACCAAATACAGATCTAATCAGAGACTGTCAAACTATCTTTTGTCAAAATGCCTCAAAGCTAGTCTGATTGGCAACTATATATGAGGAAGGTAATTCCAAACTCCTGAACTGGCTAGAAATATAAATAAAATTGGCATAGAACAAACATAACATAAAATGAACACAACCATACTGCCATACAAAACAAAAATTCAGTAGCTTAAATTTTGACATTTGTCAGATTAGTTCACCATTAATCTGGATAAAGAATAATCTCTTACTAAATCAACAAATCAGCATATGTTCAGTAAAAAAAATACTTAAGAGACATTTTTCTCAGTTTTACACTTTGAGTATTTTCTGCCTTTTGCCAGTAACTTAACAGCTCAAAGTCTCAATGGTCAAAGCTGGCTGAAATACAACATTGACAAGTGAAAGGAAACTTAACCGACATCCTCATGACGTATTATTATCTTCCTAATAGACAGTAGCGAGCAGCAGGGGGGCAGCAGCAGCCTAGAGGTTATAGGTGTGTTTGTTACTGCAAGGTTGCTGGTTCAAATCCCTGGAAGGCTAAGATAATAAATTTAACGCTCTCCACTCCCTCAACCATCACTGTTGAGATGCCACTTAACCCCCATTTACTCCAGTGGAGCCGCTTACTGGCCAACAGCAGAGGCTGAAAGCTCCCAGGTATATATGTAATATGTACTGTATGTATATGTAACTGTGTGCTGGCTATGTTTACATGTACAAAGTAACCCAGCTACTGGCCATACTGCTGTCTTGAAGATCGTATTCAGGTTATGCATCTTTGATATCCTTCGATGGAATCTCCCTGTTGCCATGATCAAACCAATTAACAGAATATTTCCACCACTGGCATAAAGATGATGGTGGGGCGTCACAGTCCCCCTAAATACAAAATGGGCCCCCTAGCATTCAGATGTGAATTACTGACAAGTGTAGTTCACATCTCTAAAGTCTGTACTCTCTTGCAATCTCAAGCTATGCATTTATGTATGAAATGTATTAATAATTTTATATTCACTGTAAAGTAATCATGCAAGATTAGTACTCATTATTCACAAAATTTAATTGCATTCAGTTCATCTTATGATGTGGGTAGGTTGTGGTATGAGGGGGGGCATGCTGGGGTAAGGGGGCCCCATAGCAGGTCTTGCACCCGGGCCCCTTATAAATTCCCGACCCCAGATAGGACTATCTGCCTGCAAAAATGATTGAGAGGTGCGACTACCCAGCTACTCTCCCTGGCTGAGAAGCAGGTTACACCTAATACAAGTGAAACAAATGATGATCCTAATAGTAATAGTAAGTACTGCTGCATCAAAATGAACCGATAACTGTATTTGCACAGATACAGATAGTAAAAACCAAAAGTGTAAGGAGTATGATTTTTCAATGCCACAGTAATCCGTTTACGGATATGGGAGTAAGCCAGGCATCTTAACCAGGTTTCATATGATGTTTACATGCATCAACATCAATGTCTCCCATAAAATAAGCTTTTCAGGAGTAAGGAAAATAATTTTCTGACTGACAGCGATGTAGTTTTAAAATTACAAAATGTGTTTCAAATAGGTCTTATGGGTCCTGTGGTCTTGACATTGGGTACATTTATATGAACATTAATAATTAACCTGGTTAAGGCAACACTCCGACTGCAGCAACTGTCACATAAACACCATAGTCCTGTAAGGGCATAACCCCATTAACACACCTAGATTTACACTCAGTCAATTTAGCTAGTCATGTAAACAACTTAGTTTGATTTCATTCAGTTTTTTAAATGTGTGCTTATGCCAGAAAGGTCACACAGGATGTAAGCCTGGAAGCAGCGGTTTCTTTTTTTTTCTATTTTTTCCCCCTGTAATTAAATGTTTTTTATTTTTAAATTTTTGAATTTCCCTTTTAGGGGGTGAATGACATATATAGGAGCGTACAAAATAGTACAGGTTATATTACATTTCACCCCCTACCCCCCTCCCACTTACTGTCCCTCCCTCCAAGGGGCACACAAAACAGAGTGATCAGGTCCTAAAAATAAAAATAAAAGTAGCAATCTCCAGTTAAATGTAAAATAATCAGGTTTAGGATACTGAGTACATACAAAGTAAAATTGCAATTATACAAAGAAGAAAAAGAAAAATGGGGTGAAAAATAAACAAAAAGAAAACACAACGACCCTTTAAATTCATGTCAATAACATCCTCTGCAGCATTCCTCCACATGTCCAATGTTTGTGTTTAAGCACTATTAACCCTTGCTGATGACAACTCCAAGTATATCACATCAAGGAGAGCTTGTAACCAATGCTTTAATGACAATTGGTGGGGAGGTAGCCAACGTAGAACTATGATTTTTTTTTGCTGCCATTATGCCAGCCAACCAAAGTTTGTGCTCACTCTCTCTGAGATCTCAAACCTGGAGTTATCGCTCAACTGGAGAACAGGGTCTAACGGGAAGCGTTTTCCCACCAAGTTAGACACCTTATTCACTACCTCGACCCAGAACCTTTGCACATCTGGACACTCCCATAAAACATGCATCAGAGTGCCCAAAGTCCCCCGACCACAAAATGTACAGTATGGGTAGGGGGGGGCAAACCCATCAAGTGTCTTTTACGTGGAGTCAAATATGTTCTGTGACAGATTTTATAATGAATTAACTGATGATTTGGGTTTTTAGACGCGCCAAAGACATTATCCCATACAACACTCCAGTCTATGACCCCTTCACACTGGGGCAGATCGGTGATGTGATGTGATTTCATTACACAAATCACAACATGGTGAGCGCTGGTGGAAAAAGCCAACATTTTTTTGGAGGGTTTGCAAAACCCAGTTCATGCTGAACCAAATTAATGAAATGACAAATATGACAAAATGTTCCGCTTTTTTTCATTTGGTATGGAGAGCAGGAACTAACCCAACTATCAAAATAAATCCATGTAAACACAGGTAATTGGGGGGAAATTGTGTTACTTTGAATCATGTAAACTGTTTGATCAAACTATCGCCGTAATGTAATTATTCACAGTAACTGTAACTTGACTCATGATGAGACTTTCACTTCAACAAAGATTTACAAGGTTTTCACATGGTTTTCTGGATGAATAATATTCGGTATGTTCCTCATATTAACAATCCGCATGTTCTAATTAAAACAATTTTCCAAAAATGTCATATTACTAAATTATTTTCACAATCAACAAGTGAATGTGCCCACTCCTTGACCTTTGTTTACATGGCAAACAATGGAATGCCTAATATACAAAATTACATGCCTTCTTTATCCTTTTTAAGGCATTCACTGGCCTTGGCCTTCACTGCATCCTTATTAACTTGTTAACAAAAAACAATTTATTGCTCATGAAGTGATCTTTCCTGATAACGGCAAGTACTTTTCTGAAAGGTGGAGAGTGCAGCGACCTCGCAGTAAACCACATCATACGTCTGTGGACTGGATGATCTACAGTGTGAATGGGGTAAAAAAACAGGGGCATGATAGCAAAGACAATATGATGACATGCTTGTTTGAATGGGGTTGAGTTCAGTCAGGGGTCACATTCACAGTAATATATTTGATCAAGGGCATCAACAGTAAACTAACAGAGGGATTTATTATTTCACAGAAACAAATTCTAGAGACAGAGGAACTCATTTGTATTTAGTCTGTCTGTGGTTTACCACTGTTGAGACAATAAAGTTTCACCTTGAGCTGCACCAAGATGATTGCAATGACACTGTAAGTGGTAAACAGAGTGCTGTGGGTTATCCTGCTTCCCTGCATTAATAATTAATCATGTCTTGTAACTTTATGCTCAGTAACATAATGCAGGAGTCGATTTGAGGAGGGATGGAGGGGATGCCACCCCCCTTGAAATAAAAATTGTCAAAAACCATCCCCTTTGTAACACTGCCATCCCCTTTCATCCCTCTTTATGGCACAAAGATATCATTTAATCAAGAAATGTGTAAGCCACTTATTATTTTTTTGTTTTGCTCTGTTGTCTGTACTGCTCTTGTTGCCATACTGCTCTATCCTGTATGTTGTACTGTACTGTTTTTAGCATTATGGAGCACTCTTTATCTTATCTTATCTTATCTTATATTATCTTATCTTATTGATATTTAATAATTTCAGAGAATACAGTACATGTGGAGTTTTCAGCAAATCCGAGGGCGGGGTGTCACACGCACCTGCATTGATACTGGTTGATATTGGTTGATTGCATAGCAAAACCTGCAACATGGCTATGACACCTTGAAGATATTATTTTTTATTGGTGGGGGCAGGTAGATCTGTGGGACTTCTTCAAAAAGAAGAAAATTACAGGTGTGAGAAACTTCAGGAGTCATAATGATTATTTTTTATAATTTAGCCTACACTGTTTGAAGCGGGGTAAAAGAGAAACAGAGATTAAACAGAGATTAAATAGCTAGTTGATATTTTAACACCAAAATTATATTAATGAAGAAAAAAAAAAAACATTAGGCCATACATTAGGCTACATTTCATCCTCATGTATGTTGCCAGGCAACAAAATAAACGGGAAGTCAAGATTAACCTAGTTTGAATTTTGTTGTACAAGTGGCAGGTAGTCACCGTCAAAGGGAGGAAGCTCTTTGTGTGTCGTTCTCACAAAAGCCCAAATAAAATCTGACTAAGGATCACAGGACTTAGAGCACAAAGGTGTTTACTCTAGTTATGTGCTGAATTTTGTGCAGTGGCTCCTAATTTGATTACTGCTCTGGGAGGTAATCTATGCTGGTAAAGGAAACGGATAACTGCTAAGGCTGAAACAAATGTAAACACACACACACACATGCACACACACACACACTACACAGGAGGGGTACCCTTGCACAAAGTAGCCTAGGTTCAGGAGGATGTTTTAAAAGACGATGCAGCAGAGGCAAAGCAAGCAGGAGAGGACGACAAAGCGAGCATGATTAGAGGTTTCATAACTTAACATTTAAAGTGCCATGAGTATTAAGTTATGTATTTATGTATTTGACCCATCCAAACTAGTTAAGAGCAGTGGGCAGCCACAGTGCAGTGCCCAGGGACCAACTCCAACCCTGAGAACAGTGCCTTGGTTCAGGGCATTGGCAGGAGTATCTGATACCTAACATCCCTAACTTGCATGTCCTTTGAATACAGAATTACCGTTGTTGTTACAATATAAACAAAAGGGTAAACAGCTGGTCCCCCCCCTCCATGCTGTCTTCGCCACTATCAAATTGTTTGTCTCCATAAGACCCCACCATCCCCCTTGAAATTTGTGTTCAGTGCATACTGGCACTCGTGGTACAAAGACAACAGGACCTCATATTTGGTGCAAGGGGGACAGTATAGGACACACAACAGACAGTGTAATATAAATATTACTCTACATATATATGCAAATGAGGCAGGGCAGAATTCAGGACAAAAGCCAGCAGGCATGGGATCCTTAATTCTCAAAAGCATGTCCTGACTAATAAAAAAAAAAACGTATTAATGCTCCATATAAACAAATGAACAAAAGCACATAAGTGAGTAAAGGATGAACACAAAAGGCTTGTATACATGCATCACAAGCTAAACAAAACAAACAAAACAAAAACAAACAAAACAAGAGAAAACTGCTTGCCACATAATCACGTAATCATTTGATTGATATCTATCTGGGGGAGTAACACTATGCTAATTGGGATTTTTGATAGTTACTTGACCATATGAACTCTGGACCCTGGACCCAATATCCCCATCTTGTTCCATCATACTGATTAATTATGACCAAAATCTCTCAGACTTCTCCTCATTGGTCGGATGGGTTTCCACACATTCCACTTGAAATGAGAAATGAGAATAGCAGAGGAACGGGACTACCGCTGTTTGTGAGATTGGTAACGCTTTAATTTCTGGGTCCACAACTTCCTAACAATTTCCTAGAAAGGAACTGTTAATTTCTTGGGAAGTTTCCAGGAAAGGACCGTGAAATTATAGTTATGGAAAATGTAAGCAGTCTGTTTGGTGGAGTCAATAAGATACTGTAAATTTCTAAAAGAGTTTCCTGGAAAGAACTGCAAAGCTCTAAACTATTTACTGGAAAAATAGTAGGCAGAGGTCAATTTGGTAAACCAAGTCATTATTCATATTATTATATAATATAGTTATTTGTTGAATTCCTTCCTCTAATTTCTAATTTTCTATACAACTACTACATCATTTCATGGTTCTCTCTTGGAAACTCCAAAAGAAATTACCAGGTACTTACCAACTACCATGAATTCTTTCTCTATTTTCCCTATAATTAGTACATAATGTTAAGGTTCTTTCCAAGAAATTAACAGTTCCTTTCTAGGAAATTATAAGGAAATTGTGGACCCAGAAAATAAAGCGTCCCCATGAGATTCTGACATATTATCCTGCCTATCTTTGGCCACCAAACGTGGCGATTTATTTTTATTACTTCTTAATAAATGTTAATCCATAATGGTTACCTACTGCAGCTTTAATTTTCGGAGCATCCATTGTCCCTATAGGACTGTACTGGAGAGCCACGCACCATGGCAAGCAACATGTGAGCAGCTCTATAGTGAAAAAACTGAGAGGATTTTGGTCAGAATCGATGAAAAAATGCTGGTAAAATAGAGTCCAGGCTGAAAATGTCCGAAGTTGTGCTTTAAGACTCAAGGATGATGCATTTGGATGGCCTCAGTCCAAACATACACCTACAACATATACATCATTGATACTGCTAGAAATTTAGAGCATGCTGGCCTACATCGGTGCATACCCAAGCAGAAAGCAGTGGAGGAGGGATTGGCATGTGACCTGTGAATGCAGAAACCCTACAACGGCCGCCCACGGCTGCTAACGCTCTGCCCAAAAAGGTGACTGCCCAGTCCACACCTACAGAGAAACACACATTTACCCTCGCTAAGCAAATTGACTCCTTACAATACATGGACCGTATAAAGCTTACTAGCTGCTCATGTACTTATGATCTACCACATAGGAGTTTTGCCACAAATTATAGGAAGTATAATCACAAGTATGTCAAGTATGTTTCAGTCAAGTATGACATACTCCATCTAAGACTGAACAAATATTCTAAAAAAAAAAATGCCTTTACCTCTGTTAGGGTGTGTGGGAGAGAGAGAAGGAGAGACAGAGGGACGGAGAGAGAGAGAGAGAGAGAGAAGACTTTATATGTACAGTCTAATTGTCTGCAGTATGTCAGGCACTGTCCTATAGCAAGGTATGTGGGGTCTTGTTGTCTCTGTCTCTTTTCCATGCGTGTCAGTATTTAAGTGTTATTGTGTAATTTATCACTGTGTCTCTGCACTTCACTAAAACAAATTTCTGGACCTTTATTGTACATGAAGAATAAAGTGACTGATTCTGATTCAGTGAGATTGAAACAAGAGGATGGGGGAGAGAGAGAGAAAGAGAGACCAAGAGAAAGAGAGAGAGAGAGAGAGAGAGACCAAGAGAGAGAGAGAGAGAGAAAGCCTTGCCAATCAACATTTCTATCCTCAGAGAAGTCCCTTTCTCACAAAGTATCAAAAAAATGAAATTACCAAAATTATTTCTATATGTATTCATCCTAAATTTGTAATACTCCTTTAATTCCTAGTCCTGTAATTCTTTGTACATTACTAAGTAACTGCAGTAAGCACAAGAAGTAGCTAAAGTAATGTAAAGTAACAACATAACTAATATAAGGAATTCAAGTAATGTGCAGCAGGGATGTAGCTGTCCAAGGTCCTGAAAATAGTGTGCCATGTTTTTAATCGATCAAAACATATCTTCACAGAATCTGCAGCAAATCAGCCAATGTATTCATAAACAGAGTGGGTGCAAAGGTATAAAGCTGTGACAGAGCAAGGTGCTCATGGTCAGATATACATGTACTTGCTTTCATACTTAAAAGGAGAATGCACTATGCAAATAGCCAAGTATCCATTTGCGCATATGAGCTTTGACAAAGGACAAACTGTCATTCAAGATACCTTTCAACAAAAGTGTCAACAAACCCAGCGCACCTGAACACTTTCTCAGAGCAGATGAGGGACAGTCTTGTGCAAATACACTTTTTTTTTCTAATTCTGAAAGTGTACAAGAGGAGAATCACAGTGCAGTGTGAAGCAGTGTAACAGTATACAAAATATGACATATGGATGTAGGTGCAGCAAAGTTACCCAGTCATGAAGAAAGGGGTTTTAAGTTAGCATAAAGGGCTTCAATCATGCTAGCAAGGACTATCACATTCCCTCCAAAGGAGTCACCTGACATTTCTCAGAGGCAGAGCTGCTCTGGAGGCAGAAATAATCTCACTGGTCGAGTTAAACCTTAGTGGGCGGGGCCAAAGAATCACAGTTTTTCTGGCTAAGTAACAATACACTGAAGCCAAGAAAAAAGGTAAGAGGTAAGAGAGGAGGAAGCTAATATCATGAAGCCTAGTGCTAGCTGGTACTCAAGCAAATTTAACTTAGCTCATGAAGTAGATACAAGTATTTGAGGTGTGAGTTAAACTGAACTGTTCACACAAGCAAAGCAAACTACCACTTTCACAACAGCTGAGACTTCATCGGATCTTGAAAACTAGGGTAGCTACTCCGCTTTCCAGCATTATAGATTACCATGCTACCATTCAAGCTAATTCAAGATCACAACGAGCAGTATTTCAATCAGGGTAAGTTTAACTAACTTTAACTGACTTCAACTCGCATACATTTATAGTATTTTAGAGCCTTGCCTATAAAGGTGCAACATATTGTATTAATTAACAAGCTCAACCAAGCTGTTTTATATGGTGAAAATGAACTAAGAAAAAAAGAGAAATCATGTAGGCCTGAGCAAAACTATTCTAAATATGATGATGTATGATTGCTGGCTGTAGTTCTTAAAAAAGAATAGATTGCTATTCATTAAAATCATATTCCTAGACTTGAAGGCCTCAAAACACCTCCCAAACATGAGACTTCACGGTCTCCCGGCTGACACTGAAGCTTCAGCAAACCCAGAAACAGTATGTGATTTCGCCAAGAATGAAATGCTGAAAATAGGCAAGGGACTGGAAGTATAATCACTATGTAGTCAATGCCATCCGGATAAAACTTTCAGTCATACAAGACAATGCAGTTCTACAAAATTACAATGACCACACAAGTACACAGAGCAAAATAAACAACATTTTTTGCTGCCATTACAGGGGCGAAACGTATTCCCCAAACTTTTACAAGGAAAGGCAAGAGCCATAGGACACAGACACATCTGAGAATATCTTGCATCTTCAAAGAGTTTGGTGGCAGACAAATTTGGCCAATAGGCCTCAATTTGGTTAACCCTCTAAGCCAGTGATTCTCAAACTTTGTCATATCAAAGATCCCTAATTTAGTCCACATTAGGGCCACAGACCCCCATTTGATAAGATTTTGTCTCTCAAACCCAAATCTGAGAATATTTTTTATTGTTGTTATTGCATTATAGAGAGATAACAGTGAAACTATGATCAAATTAGTCATTCGTCTACATTCTCTAATTATGTTAACTTCTTGTAAATGAAGTAATCGTGAAGTTTAACAAACTGGGGACTTTTCTGGGGACCACCTGGAACCCCCTCAAGGACCGCTGGTGGTCCCCGGACCCCACGTTGAGAACCAGTGCTCTAAGTTACATTGGTTGAACTTGTTCTTTAAAACTTTTTATAACCAAGATCTTCTAGCTCCAACTAGGATAACACCTGATGGTTCCACTTCTGATACAAAATATAGTTGCTGCTGCACTTACTGTCTTCATATAAAATATAAATAAACAAAGCTTGTTTTGACTTATCTGCCATTTCTGTAATATAAAACATATTGTTTGGCCACATGTGCCATATGTGTCTGGGTCTCTGAGCCTTAAAAGTTCAAGTTCTTTGTTGTCCTATGCAGAAAGAAAAAAAGTGAAACAATGAAATTCTTAGTTTGCTGTCCTCTCTGATGCCAAAATCAAAAGACAACAACAACAAAAAAAAGAAAGCATCATGTGTGTCAATCATTCCAGCGGCTTGACACCCACAAGGGAAACCTACAATGTATGATCAAATTAACATAAACACCAGTATAAACACTTCCTTCAGCAATGGTATCCCTGTAGTGATGGGGGCTTTTCTTTGGGTAAGCTTTGGGTTAAAGGTGAGGTCAATGCCCAACACTTCTAACACAGTGTGCCTGGAGAATAATCCTTTAACTTGATGATTGTGGTGGAAAACACAAACATCATTTAAGAATCCCCCGTACACACACACACACACACACACACACACACACACACACACTACAATAACGCCCCAGGCCGGGCTAATGGGAGAGACTTTGCTTATGGCTGACGTCGTCGTGATGCTGATCGAAACCCCAGGTGGGAAAACTCATCTGTTGTTGAAGCAATAAGACAAACTGTCATCCTGGAAGACAGTTCTGCTCCTGGGATTTGAGGAACACTAGATGGTTCTCAGGAGTGTTGCTTTTGCTGTACTTGTAGATTAACTGCCGATTGTTTACATTTTTTTTTACTTTATTACTGGTTCCTTCCCGATTATTCCTCATTTTGTCTGTTTTTTTGTTTTTTTTCCCCGTACGTCATCAGCTATGTTGATTGGTCTTTAATTAGTTGCTACATTTTGTGATTGAGGATTTTTGGCCCCTTTCTGACTGATCACATCCATCCTGTCCCGCGTTTCTTTTCCATTTTAGTTTTATTAATTTGTGCTGAAAACGTCACATAATATTAGATGATACAAACAACAGATAAACTGATATGCAGTTGTTATTATTTTTTATTTATTTTATTATTATCCTTACCTATTTTTTTCTTTCTTTCTTTTTAATATGTCATTTTATGAGTTGATAGTCATTTTACCTGACAAATTTTGTATTTTTTGTGTTTACAATTTCCCCATTTGGCTTGTATCCAAAGCGTGTGTTAATGTATATGGAATAAGTATATTGAATTTGCCTTGAAATGTGCTATATAATTAAATAAAATTTGCCTTGCCTTGCCTTACATCCAGACCAACTTTCTACATAGTAATGGCCCAAGGGATCGTTACATCACATCCTGGGTTTTTGGTAAAATTTGGTTTAAGGGAGGGTTGTAACCTAAACTTACCATTACAGGAAATGCAGCCAATGTACAGTAGGCTACATGACTATCTGAATACTTCACTCTGAAGTACATTTATGCTGGTATTTCTATTATTTTGTCCACTGGGCCTATATACTGTATAACAGAGCTACTGTAGGAAAAAAAGCATTGTAATTCTGCAAGTAACGAGTTAAACAATCTGATTTTCAAGTTCACTGATACTGTATTAAACCCAAGATAGAGCACTGAGATGCAGCTTATTGGTGCAGCATTTAAAGTCAACACAAGTCAAATAAGCTGCGTAAAACAAGCCAGACACACAGATGACAGAGAGCAGAAGAAGGCTGAAAGTCCCGCTTGATGAATTATCAAGATAAACAGTTCAACAAGTAATGTTTTGCTATACATCACTCACCAGAACTGCTTTATTAAAACCTTTAGAACCAATAAGTCGTTATTATGGGTTCTATGCAGCAGTTGAGAGAGAGAGAGAGAGAGAGAGAGAGAGAGAGAGAGAGAGAGGGAGGGAGAGAGAGAGAGAGAGAGAGAGAGAGAGAGAGGGAGGGAGAGAGAGAGGGAGAGAGAGAGGGAGAGAGGGAGAGAGAGGAGAGAGAGAGAGTCCATTTACAGTAAAAGCACCTGTCTCACCTCACTGCCAGAGACTTGCTGAGATGGACACATAATGTGGGTGCTTAACAGAAATCCCCCCACATTCCTTTATTGTCTGTCTCCCTATATTATATTCCTGTAATATTCCCATGGGGCTTTGTAGTGTTTCTGTGTCACTCAGTAGTGAGTTTACAGTGACCTTATCGTACTTTCTGGTAGTTTTCTCTCCTCTGGTATCACTATAATGTTCCTATAATGTTCCCATAGGGACTTGGAGATTTATCGCCTGTCTGTGCTACACACAGGTGCTCAATAGCAAGTTTCTAGTGACTTTATCGCTCTTAATAGTATATTTCATCTCCTATAGTATCACTATAATATTCCTATAGGCACTTATAGTGTGTGTGGTGCTCACTAGTGAGTTTACAGGGACCTTATCTTACTTTATGGTATTTATTTTTTCTCCTATGGGCTATCCCTATAATTTCACTATAGGTACTTACTCTGTGTGTGTGTGAGTGTGTGTGTGTGTGTGTGTGTGTGTGTGTGTGTGTGTGTGTGTGTTACACTGACCTTACGTACTATAATATTCCCACAGGGACTTTAGGGACTGAAAAGTGTGTACACAGGCAGTCAATGGTGAGTTTATGCTGATGTTATCGTAGATAAATGCTTTTTTTTTTTTTTTAACTCCTATTGTATCACTATGACATTCCCATAATGTTCTAATTAGGGACTTAGGGACTTATAGTGTGTGTGGTATGAAATAGTGAGTTTACAGTGACCTCATCATACTTTATGGTATTCTATGTCCTGTGATATCACTATAATTAATAAAGGGACTTAGAGACTTAAAGTGGGTCTGTGGTTCACACAGGTATTCAATAGTGAGTTTATAACGACCTTTTTGCACTTAATAGTCATTTTTATCCCCTATGGCATCACTATAATACTCCTATAATATTCCTAGAGGGACCTAGGCCTATATGATACCTGATGATGAGTGATATCGATATAATATCCTTCTAAAATCCATGATAGGAACACTATAGCTCTTTTTCGTAAGAGGCAGTTTGGCTGGTTTAAGCGGTCTGAGAACGGACAGCACCTAATGTGGTCTGATACCACAACCACAACACCAGGATATCATGGCCATTACGTAACGCAATTTACGGAATACCCCGTGGGCCAATTAAACGGATAACGATATTTTGAAACAATTTCAGTAATCTGCCCGCCTTGCATAACAGCCGGGCCTGGATGCGGTGTGAGGACAGATGCGCAGGCAGGCAGGCAGGCAGGCAGGCAGGCACACTGGTAATGGATTGTAAACACGGTGCTGCCTATAGGCCTCGGCTCCCTCTCATATTATTCTGATGGAGAAGAGCCACCTTCTCTCCCCGCCACCTGCAGAATGCGCAAGCCTGTAACAGCCCACTGCAGCCCCGTAGCTTCTTGATTTATTGCACTGCACAAAACAGATAGCGGTGGGCTTTAACAAAAAAAAAAAAATGTTGCATATTATTGCAGTGACACATCCGAGCGCAGAAAACCAGCTTTTCTTTTCCCAGGCACTGAAAAAAAATATGCACAGTGGCCTAGAAAGACATGACAGACGGTGACAACCCCATATTGATTTTGATGAAGATGCATAGCAGGATTTCAGTCATTCTAGTGAAAGGGTGCTTACCTCCAGCGTTCGTATCTCTTTTTGTGTCAAGTCGTTGGATGTGGCACATTTGGTCCGTAAACCCTCCAAACTAGAAATGCTTATGTCTATCATATTTTGCACCAACTCGCACTGCTGCAAGGCTTTTTGCAAACTAAGATGCTGCTCTTCGCTTTTTGTCATCTCCTCGTCCATAGTTTGCGAGCAGTGGTGGGGGTTTTTTTAATTTGCACTTTAAAAATATATTTATATTCAGAAAAGAAACGTGGAGAGCCCCACGAAATAGATCAACCTGCAAAACGCCATGAAACGAGCAATGATAATGTAGGTTTATAGACGGGATTTGAGCCGTGAGAGAGGCGACTCCATTGCAACAACAGTCCTCGTAGTTCCTGCTGTTTCATCAAGGTGTCTCTGGTTGTAGGCTATATCAAACACAATATGAAGATACTGAGCAGAAATACAATCTGAGCACGGTTTGCCACAGCATCCATTGAGTGTCTCTTCGTTTCAAATGGATGTTGTTTGTTTAAAAAAAAAAAAAAAAAAAAAAGCTGTTCAACGCATCATAACCAAACGTCTCGGGAAAAGCCTGATCATTTTAAAGGTGCTGATGTGTGGATTGGATGCAGGTACTCCCCGTCTCCCTTGGCAGCAGCTGCATCCCGGTTCGCTCCCACCACACCGACATGTTTCCTGTCAATCAAATCCACAGCAACAGCAACAGCATCGCATCGCCCAGGCACCGCCGCGACGAGCGTGCTCTCGCGAGATTAGTGTTTTAAGTGCAGTGAGCTCACAGTTTTCATCTAAATTATTACCCGCGCCAGGCCTGTTGTATCAAGAATTTAAAAAAAAAAAAGAACACCAAGAACAAAATTTGGCCTTTCTGGAAGGTATGGCTTCGTTTAAGAACACACACACACACACACACAGGATAAATCTATAGCAATTTATAGTGGGTCTGTGGTGCTCAATAGTGAGTTTTTTGTGACTTTATTGTGATTTATGCTACTTTTGTGGTACTTTATATATTACATGATCGAACTTTCCAGTATTTTTTCATCTCCTTATAATATTCCTGTAGGATATTATAGTAGGCTATCCTTATACAAATGTATTATATAGGATTACTACACAATGCTGTGAAAAAAGTAAGCACATCTCCTGAAAAGGTTGGATATTTTCTATGCAATTATGAAAAACACAAAATTCAATTTCCTTGTGTGGAAAAGGTTAGTATCCCTATACCTTTATCATCCCATCAAATGGTTAAAATTAGACTCAGGTGCACCAACAGAGGTGCAAGTGATGAGAACATCATTAGAGAGTTACTTGCAAGGTCCCGCCTTATGTAAAGGTTAGAAACTTGTTCTGGCTTAACCTTAACCATACAGGTGTGTGGTAGCATGTAATGCCAAGATCAATAGAGCTCTCTGTGACTTTCAGAAGAAGGTTGTTGATGCTCATGAGTCTGGGAGGGGCTGCTAAGGCATTTTGGAGCAATTTGAAATTATTCTACTGTTGGAAAGATGGAGAAAATTCCAGACCAAGAACAATCTATCTAGCACAGGCCGTCCCTCCAAATTCATCCCAACAGCGGACCATAAAACACTTTAAGAAGTCTCTAAGATTCCCTAGAAAGAAACCAATGCTGCAGTTTCATTGTGTTATAATCTCAGGGATGATAATTATCTATGATGCATTGCATATGGATCTATGTATTGTCCATAGCATTGCATATAATCATATGTATAATATGAAGAAAAAAAAAGGACTTGGAGTTCCTATAATTACTGAATTGGCCTATTCTGTATTGTACCATATTAATCTATATTGTACCTTATTTTCTCCTGAGCTATTATAATATGCTTTGGCGACACTCAGTAAGACTTGATTCATGCCAATAAAGCTTTCTCTGAATCTGAATTTGAAATCAGTGAGAAAAACCTTGAATTTGTGATGACACTAGGATGTAAAATCAGGGGCTGCTCCATATGAATGGGGCGCTGAGATGAGTTGTCACACCAAAATGAAAAATAAGTTTTTATTCTAGCATTGCTAACAGGTATGAACCAGAATTTAAACCTCACTTGGGTGCAAGATCTCACACAAAAACCTTGTGGGTCAACAAAGTCAATGTCCCATTCATTGTCTATGGGCAGTGCTGGATTTTACAACCCAGTGTCACAAATTAATGAGTTATTTATCCAGTTTCTCCCTTTAGGAAAGAGTGGTGCATACTCACAAGTACTGACTGAACTGTCCTGGGGCACAGACACAACATACGTGGATTCTTAAAATGGGTGGCATTCCCCTTTAATTCAATCTCAGTGCTGTGCGAAGGACTTGACGCCCTCAAACATCACACAGAAAATTCCTCCCAGTCAAAGAAACTGATAGACAATTATGAGAAATCCCTACATGAAGCTATTTCTGCCAACATGGGCAACACCAACCACTGAATCTAGGGGTGTAATTATTTTTTTCTCCACAAGTAAATTGTATTTCTGTTGGGGTTTTTTTGTTGAATAAATGATTGCAAGTATATTTTGTCAGTGCTATTTATTGAATTACATTACCTTTGCCTGTCAATAGTGCTGAAATGGAAATTAATTGTCCATATAACTCAATAAATAAATAAAAAAGACATTTTTTTTCAGGGGGTGTAGGCTACTTACTTTTACACAGCACTGTTGTTCGTTTTCATTAGGGCAACACACACACACACACACACACTGTTAACATTGTTGGGTCACTTCAAGCTCAATTCAATACTACGCAGTCGACTTATGGTAGCTAACAGTGATGCATTTTATTCCTTATCTTGTCCATGAAGTCAAAATCACAAAACTCTGTGTGTTGTACCGGCTAAATTATACATTTTGACAATTTGCTGTCTTTAGTGGGCGGGTGGGAGGGAGACGAACAGGGGGGGAATCAAAACTGAACACGGCCATGTCATCTCCTATGAGGCAGGAGGACACCAGCAGGGAAATTTTTATGACATTTCCTCTGTGTCACCTGCAGAGACATCAGCCAGCATTGTGTCTGGCCCAACTGAAAAGGCTGGCTGGCTGCTGGACAACTGGACATACAGAGAGAGAGAGAGAGAGAGAGAGAGAGAGAGAGAGAGAGAGAGGGAGGGAGGGAGGGAGAGAGAGAGGGAGGGAGGGAGGGAGGGAGGGAGGGAGGGAGGGAGAGAGAGAGAGAGAGAGAGAGAGAGAGAGAGAGAGAGAGAGAGAGAGAGAGCAGTAGTCTTCACAGTGACCTGATAGTTGCTCACTCTTGGTTTACTCGTTTTGTTTGAACAGCAATGTCAATATCAGCATTTGCCTTGAGAGATGCATTTTGCATTTATAAACAGTACAATGGAGTACCACACATGCATGCATTGCATTTTTCGCTTTTGATGTATGAAGGTTTGTTGACATTCTTTAAGTGTAAACACTTTTATAACACTTGACTTGATGTGTCACAACATTATTCTATTTCTTCTCCCGTAGCCTATTTGTGTCCGATGCTCTCGATGCTCTTTACATGTATGTCAGTAATTCAGTGTATAATGTTTCTCTCTCTTTTTTCATTTCCATCTCAACATACTGTATCATCATTTTGACAGTTGTCACGAAGACCCCGCCCATTGCAGCCGAGAAAGGGATCCGATTGGTTACAGAACGTGACGTCTGACGCACGTTTTGTTGTGGAGCGCGCCAAACATCTCACAGAGAGCAAGACAGGCATAGAGTGAAACAAGTTTTACCCACAAAAAAACCCTATTTAATTTCGAGCTATCTTCACAGTTACGGCACATATGGCGTCTACCAGCAAAGTGCCGTTACAGGCCAGAAATTTACCATGGTGAGTTGAATGTCGAGTGTGTTGTTTATCACACAGTGCTAGAAAGTAGCTGCTAGCCCATCTGTTGGCCTGCCTTGTGTTAATGCCTATGGAAAATGCTAGGTAAAGTTAGCTAGCCAGCTAGCAGCTAGCCCCGGACCTTTATGTGCCGTTCTCTCGTATGGAGAGAACGGTAAGCCAAACTTTGTTTAATACTCTGTCATTTTAATGTTGCCTTCCTTATGGGCAATGGTGCATACCCTACACGTGATGCAGTGCCTTTCCTGAAGCGTTAGGAACCACTCTTCATTTCGGCATACATATAATATATCAAGCAGCACTTAGTTTAATCAACTTTCAGCTTTTAGAATTGACTCCTCTGACTCCTTAATCTTACTTACTTAATCTTCTTCCACCAAAATACTCCGCGGTGGGCGGTAGCGATTACTTTTTTTTTTTTTAAATAAAGTGCTGTGTGGTGGATTATATATATGCCGAATTGAAGAAAGGCTCTTAATAATTCAGAAAAGCTCTTAAATCATATCTTACGGGGTGTGTACTTTGGCCGATAAGCAGGTCCACATTAAATTGGCAGATGTTTGAATGGAGTTTGGCGGTATGTTCTCTCTATACCAGAGAACGGCACGTATCGTGGCTAGCGAGTAACCAGTAACGTTAGTGTTGTTGGATTGCTGTTCATACCAGTGAACTCCTAATTAGCTGTCCTGACTCTGCTGTATTGGCAGTTATTATTGCACTCTAAACATTGCCAACGTTTGTCATCTAACAATCAAAATGTTTCTGCTCCATAATGCAGGGTTGAAAAATACAGACCGCAGAAACTTGATGATCTGATCTCTCACAAAGATATTCTAAGCACCAGTAAGTAAATACATTGCCACAATAACATGTAATCCTCATTCCTCAAGGACTCACTCAGCATAAGTTTCCCAGTTTCTTTATGTTTTCAGTCATAACTTGTCACACTTAACTACTACCAAACTACTAGATGACATGCTGTGTCAAAAGATACTCCCCTATATTCTAACTCTTAAGCCTGTCTCCTTGCATTTCCAACTTGTCCTGGTGTCCCCAGTCCAGAAGTTCATCAGTGAGGACAGGCTTCCTCACCTCCTGTTTTACGGCCCTCCTGGGACGGGCAAAACCTCCACCATCCTCGCCTGTGCCAAGCAGCTGTACAAGGACAAAGAGTTCAACTCCATGGTGTTGGAGGTAAGCGGCCAACATTTTCTCTCTGATTTAGGGAAGACACAGCATGGCTCTTTGGTTTTTATATTCATGTTATTTGTTTTGTAGCTAAACGCATCAGACGACAGAGGTATTGATGTAGTCCGCGGACCCATTCTGAGTTTTGCCAGCACCAGGACCATATTCAAGTAAGATCACTCATCTACAATGCTTGTCATTCAGTTTGTTATAATTGCTCTAATACTGACAAGATCCCTTTTATCGTCAACGCCTAACCACAGGGGGGAAATTATTTCAACGATTGCCTTTTGTGTTTTCCCCCTTATCCTCCAGGAAGGGCTTCAAGTTGGTGATACTGGACGAGGCGGATGCCATGACCCAGGATGCCCAGAATGCATTGCGGCGAGGTAAGCCATCTGCTTGGCCGGGCGTCGCCTGCTGTGTGCCACACGGCCCGCTGAGCAGCCAGACACTTTGGCTGAATTACATTGGCTCTGCTCGTTACAGCAGAAAACCCATTTAAAAAAATCCTGTATGAATCTGAGGGCGAGCTAGCCATTGATGAATTAAAGTGGGAACATTTTACTATGCTGTTGTGAATCGCATGTTACCTATATGGTTTTTCTCAGAGAGGGTATTTGTATGAAATTATAATCTGATTATAATGTAATTGCTTGTAATAGTTCTGTCTACTGAGCAGTTTTTTTGTTTTTTTCAAATAAGCTTATGTGATCAGATTATATAACCTTCAGTTCACATGGGATTTACTAAGCACTGCAAGGTTACAGCAGTAAGTTGCAGCCATGGAGAGAAATCAAAGTGTTGTGCTTCCATTAGATGCATTTGTGTGTCATGCTTTATGAATTCAGCTATTCCAGGGACAGAAAGTCAGTTTGAAATGTATTCATAGAGGGAAGTTGCAATATTGACATTTCCAAATCAATTGCTTTTATTTTGTTTTAGTGAAACTGATCAAATTCTAAGCATTAGCACTCTTTAATGCTGGGAAAGAAATTATATTGTAAAAGCAAACTGTCCACATGTATTGTAGTCCTAATATTTGGCAAAAACAATAGCTATATAATTTTTTTGTCAATATGGTGCAATCCTATTTTTCTGCTAGATACTATTTGGTACTAGATGGATTTGATAGTAGATACTAGATGGATTATCACTCTACATTATCGTGTGCTTATATACAAGTTTTTGTCAATCACAATTCTTAACTACATTCATTTCTGACTTGTGCTTCTCTCTCTCTCTTTCTCTCTCTCGCTCTCTCTCTCTCTCTCAGTGATTGAGAAGTTCACAGAAAACACTCGCTTCTGTCTGATCTGTAACTACCTGTCCAAGATCATCCCGGCCCTGCAGTCGCGCTGCACCAGGTTCCGCTTCGGCCCGCTCTCCCAGGACCAGATGATCCCGAGGCTGGAGCACATCATCCAGCAGGAGAGGTGTGTGTGTGTGTGTGTGTTTGTCCATCTCAGTGTGAATCTATCTGTGTGTGGCTTTGTTGTAGAAGGGATTTAAAGGCGCTGTGTGTGTTTTTTTTAACATCGAGAAATCATTACCACAATAATTTTGAGACATAAGTATGATTCCTGTAAACAAACAAGACCATCATCAAGTAGGTTGGCTGCTTCTACCGGCCTCTACACTGCATTTTAAATCGTATGCCACAAGGTTGTATCTCCTTGGAAATCTTCTCTATTGCTTCACGGTACAAAACAAGAAGAGAGCGCTGTTCTTCCAGAGCAAACTGAGCTAAAGCTTTCAGAGTTTCTTGCGATGGCAGATGGTGGAAGGAGGGAAAGGCCGATGGAAAAAAAATCACTTCCAATATGTTTATCCTCTTCAGTAATGCGAAAGAGAAAACAAATGCAGAGCGGTGCCAGAGAGGGGGAGGGGGGGGACAAGTAGCAACATCTCTTTAGGATCCTTGTTAGGAGGTGAGGGATTTCATGGGAAATGTGGTCTTCATTTTGAGGAACACCAGCACTAACAATAGATAGAGGCTACCAGTTTTCTCAACCATGGTCTCATTTGTTTATGGCAATTATACCAAGCTATGACAATTGGACAATGATATATTGGTGTTTTATGTTACAAAAATACTCACAAATTGATCACTGAGATGGAATATGAAAACTGCAACTCCTTATTCTAACTCTTGACTGAGGCAGCACACAGAGATTTACATCTGTTTGATTGCTGGTTGAAAGAGGCAGTCTTACTTTCTTTCTTTGTTTTGTTTTGTGGCAGTATCGACATAACTCCTGACGGAATGAAAGCCATCGTGACTTTATCATCAGGCGATATGAGAAGATCACTCAACATACTGCAGGTATGGCGAAGGCTGATGATGCTCATTGTGAAGCATTGAGTCCTGTTGTGTTGTCTAGTTGTTCCTATTCCAACTTCAGCTTGAAGTTTCGTACTGATTTGCTCACACTGGACTGTGTGAATATAACTATGAATCAGGGTCAGAAATTAACAGAGGCTCGGGGTAAAAATGCCCTTGAGAGTTTATAAAATACCTGTCAAATTAAAAAAATTAGGTGACCAAAAATGCCCGATAATTTTGACTACCCTTTTTTGCATTTCACCCTGTTAATATATTTTATAAGGTATTTTATAGTCACACATGAATGCGACTGCTGTCCTCCATGGGCCACTGTAGGTGATATGTGGACCTATGACCAAGAAAACAATCAATTATGCAGCCTGAAGCAAAATGTCTCTATTTAAGTGATGGTATCTTATGATTTAAAGTAAAGCCAATCTTTTTTTTTCAACAATATGTTTGAGTTTTCAACATTTTATAAAAGTAAATAAAAAACAAAAAAACATTATGTATGCATACTTACAAATATCCAATATTATAAAAATATAGACATATACATGATATATACATAGATACATACATATTAATGGACAAACAATATTAAAATTATTAAAAATAAATAAATTAAATTCGTAAAGCCAATCTTAGTGGTATTAAGTGACTGTTCTAATGCTGCAGTGTTTGCCAATATGCAATGGAAATGCATTATTTCATAGTTCAATAAAATTGACCTCGAAAAGGATCAAAATGATCCTAAAAATCAGATCAAGGTGGCAACAAATGCTCTTTGAAAAACAAGTTAATTTGTTACCCTGCTATGAATGCTTTTTATTTGTTTGTTTTGTTTTGTTTTTGTCTGTCTGTGGTGATGGTTGATGCACAGTCATTGTATTCGTCGTATTCAGTACAGTCCAAATGAACTATAATAGAGCTACAGAACCTTGTATGTAGCATGATATGTGTAGTCTACTGTCCGTAGTATGTAATGTGAAACTCTCTAGGTTGCTAAGTCTCTGCACCAATGTCACAAAAAGAGAAATTCCTGTACATAAATTATACTTGGCGAACAAAATACTCCTCATTTACAAAGCCCACACGCTTTAACATCAGCAGCAGAGATTCACCCAGCAGTCTGTACTAACTGAAGTCCACCTGTGTGTTTTCAGAGCACCAGCATGGCGTACGGGAAGGTGACTGAGGACACGGTGTACACTTGCACAGGTCACCCCCTCCGCTCGGATATCGCCAACATCCTCGACTGGTCGCTCAACAAAGACTTCACCGCAGCATACAACCGTATCCTCCGCCCCGTCTGACTCGCAGGATAACTCACGCTTTTAGCATTAATGTAGATTAATTACTCTATTTAACATTGCATATAACCTTTTAGTCTTTTTCCATCTTGCATCCATCATTAGAGAAAAGTCCAACCTCCTGAAGTAGATGCTCTGATTTATATCCAGTGGTCTTGGAAAACCTTGAAGCTGTGAAATTCAGGCTTGGAAAAGTTACGGGAAAAGATACATATCCCAAAAGTTTTGGAGTTTTAATGGAAATTTAAGTTCTTTTAAGTCTTTTTTTTTTTCTTTCAAGTGATGTTTGTCAGGCTGGTAGAACTGTAGCTAGCCAAAACAATTCAAATGGCTTTTAAACACAACAGTGTAACATTTGAACATACAGCAGATGATCATGCACGGAAACTGTGATATACATGTCATGGAATTTGATTAGTAAAAGTGGAAGCCTGAAAAAGTTATGCCATGTGCAGCAAGGTTGCCACACTGATGTAGAGAGGGTTTTTTTGTTTTGTTTTTTAAATGTAAGACAAGGGTTTAATTCCTGTTTAGTGTGAATTCTCAATGCTCCTTAGCACCTTCTTCACAGAAATCCTTCAGCTGAAGACGCTGAAAGGCTTGGCCCTGCAGGATATCCTCACTGAGGTTCATCTGCTCATACACAGAGGTAAAGTCTTCTGCCAGGAATGATGGCTACGCTTACAGACTTTTGAAACCATTCCTGTGAGCCATGGGTAGCTTGCATCCAACCAGCGATCTCTCTAAAACTCATATTTAATGGAGCAATATACTAAACTTTTACTAAAGATGTAGGTATACAGTGTAGATGCCTTTTCCATCTGCATTTTGACTCTAAATGTTTTCCTGCTCCCGTTTCCTGGGAGACCCCCGCACCCACCCAACACACACACAGTTGCTATGGCTACTGGCACTCTCATTGTAGTGGGAGTTGTGTGCCTATGGTAGTGTGTGGCTCACTGAAGCAAAGTTTTAAGGAAATTATGGAAATGACTTTTTGTGAGGTTGCCTTGCTTTAGGGTCATTCAGATTTTTTATTTTCTTTATTTTTATGTCAATTGTTGATTATTTGCAACTTCTAGTCTAATCTTCTTATAGTAATTTGGCACCGGACAAGTATGTGCATGTTTTATTAACAATTTACTGTTTTTTTCCCCCCTTGCAGTGGACTTTCCCCCAGCTATCCGGATGGGTCTGCTCATTAAGTTGGCTGACATTGAGTAAGTGACATCACTCGCTCCTCCTTCTATACATGCACAGTAACAGAAATTATATGCTTGTTATATATAGCTTACATCAATACAATGACATTCAAGTGAGGCATTATTCTCAGCTGCACACCTTTTAATTCATTCATTAAAGGCAGTGGTTCTCAACCTGGGGGTCATGAGATGATTCATGGGATAGGAAAAACATATTTCTACTATACAGATTTGTTATTATGTGTATTTTTTTCAGATTTTTCTCAAATTTTTGCTTTTTTTTTCTTGTGAAATACTGAATAGTTTTAAGCCTCTAGGCCTCTGATAATAAATCAAATGAAACAACCTGAAAAAACTAAACTGTTCACTATTCTGCCTGTGCACACCTATAATAGGCAGTCATGAGTAGGCATTGCTTCCTTTTTAAGGTGTCACAAGCCAAAAAGGTTGAGAACCAATGATTTAAGGCAGTGGTTCTCAACGTGGGGTCCGGGGACCACCAGGGGTCCTTGATGGGGGTTCCAGGGGGTCCCCAGCAATTGTTAAACTTCAGCATTATTGTAGAAGATTGACTATTTTGGTCATAGTTTCACTGTTATCTCTACCTACAGTACATATAGGCATGGAATTCAGCACAAAATCATATCTAACAATAAAAATATTCTCAGATTTGGGTCCAAGAAACAAAATCTCATCAAATGGGGGTCCGTGGCCCTAATGTGAACTAAATTAGGGGTCCTTGATATGAAAAAGGTTGAGAATCACTGATTTAAGGCATCAGGATGAAGCTCCTCTTGCTCTCATCATGACTGACACACGTCTTCTCCTCAGACACAGGCTGGCCTCGGGAACCAATGAGAAGATCCAGCTGAGCTCCATGGTTGCAGCTTTCCAGGCAGTCCGAGACCTTGTGGTCAGCGAGGCTTCCTAAAAAAAAAAACTGCTTCCATCTGCCTTGAATGCAAAGCGCGGCCCGGTGAAGAAGAGGAAAACGATCGCGGATTCAATTGGTGGCTGCCATCCCTTCTGTTTATGCTACATGGAAAAGGAGTGGATCGTATCGGTACATCCAGTCAGATTTGGGGTGTGAACAATGGCATGTTTTGTAAAACTCTTGACCCTTTTGAAGGAGAGATTTTAGTTTTTCAGGCTTGCCACCCTCCACAGCTTGGTCAAAGTACAGGATCCGGTGTCTTGCTCAGCAGCACTTCAGCAGGGCGGATACTTCCCGTCACGGAGGCTTGATCTCAGATCCTCTGGTTGAAGGATCGTGTCTCTAATCGCTATCCCACCCTGCTGCTCTGGTCACTTTAACTGAAAAACGTCCGACCAGATTGGTGAAATTCTGACTGTTCATGTGTTGTACCTCCATTTCTGACTGGATGTGTTTACATGGTTCACTCTTTTTTTTTTTTCACCCCCTTCTATCTGCACCATCTCTGAATCACTCACATCTGCATACAAAATGGGAGTCGTTTGTGGCTGTGGTAACAAAATCAAATTATCTGTCCTTTTGGCATCGAGTCAAAATATGGATTTAAAAAAAACTACAGATGGTTCAATTTCAAATATCAGTGTGGGATCAATACATTGTCACCAATTTATCCATAAAAGCTGGTGTAGTATGAGGTAAAGAATGAAAAGAAATGCATCAAACCATGTGCCTGTCTGATGTTACTGTTGTGTAGACGAATACTTTTTCATGGACGTTTGTTTTTGAATCTTTAATAAAACAATATTTCCACATTGTATTATTGTATTTACAATTAACAGATTCAAGTAGTAGTACACACGATCATAGCTATCCCGTTCTGACTATAAACACAAAAATTAGAAAGGTTTATTCTGTATTATGTTGAATATTTACACAATAAATTAATAGTATAAAATTGTGATATACAATGCAAGTCAAACAAATAAACTTGTGTAAATTGAGTCTAATGCCATTATCTTAAGAGTAGTGCAATAAATTAAATCCTTATCTCTGTAGGAATGTTGAATCTAAAGTAGATCTCTGTTAAAAAAAACAAAAACAAGTGTGCTAAATACATGTGCTCATCAACTTTGAAAACATTATTTTCAGCAAACAAAGTAGGCATTTCCATAATGCGACAGTGTATAACAATCAACTCATTGTAAATCTCTTGTTGCATTAGACGCTCCTTATTTAACTTTCCCACTCCTCTTCGTCTGAGGAGCAGCAGGTCTTGAGGCGGTCGGGGATGTTCCGGTAGGTGAGGTACTCCAGGATCCTCCTGGGGATGGGCAGCGGCTCCATCTGGTGGGTGGAGACGGAGTGGCGCAGGATGGACCGGCACAGGTGGCACAGGCTGGGCACCAACCTGGGCGCCCGCCAGAACCTCACATGGCCGTCTCTGGTTCTGCCACGACAGGAGAGAAGGAAACATTGGCTGTTATTGTCAGCTGAAAACAGGAGGTAGTGCTGGAATTAAAGGGGCATTAAGTGATTTATGACTTCCATCGGCGACCAGCAGGAATTGTGACATGATCGGCAGGTGTTTGGCACACTCCCCACCCCTCTCACCCCTCTCACCCCTCCCCTTGAATTACGGTGGCCTGCAGTGACCCAAAGTCACATTTTCACAACAGAGAGAAGTAAGCTTGTTAATTAGAGCAGAAATTCAGCAGCGATGTCTACTGGAGCAGTAATGTCATGGGGAGTATATCAGCAGCAAGGTGCAACAACGGACACCTAATGCATGCATACTGTTGACAGGGCAGTTCAGTCTTGTCAAGTCATTTCACTCTTTCTTACATAGATTTTAAGCCTTGAAATCTCACTAGCTAGAGAAAAACCTACCAGTGGAAGTACGTCCACCGCATCGCAGAGGATTATGTCAAATTAAAAGTCCCCCGGAATAATACAGGGTCTAGTTTGTTGTTTTTGTACTTCCACCAAAATATCTGTCCAATAGGTCTTGATACTAGGTAATTTGAAACGAACCGGACCAATACAATATAACAACCTAGCAAACTCTGGGTTGGACTTAAAAATGACCATTACAGTGTGAAAACGCCGTAAGGTCCTCTGGTGCAAGTAAGTAGATACTCACACTATTTTTCTCTTCTACCATCCAGAGTATCGTGCTGTACAATACGATTTAACTCTCTGTCAGTGCAATAAAAAGCTCTCAACCCCTCACATGCTCTTCATGGGAAATACAAACTCTTGCCCTCAGGAAGGCGGTTCAGGATGCTGAATTAGAAAAACAACACATTCAGGAATTCCTTTGCACCACCCTCTCTGAGGATGCTGAACCAGCACTGGGGCTCAGGCAGATTCCTGCACACATACACACTTCAAAACGTCAAACACAAGTCAGCACAAGTTTTTGCTCCAAAACAAACTATGGGCTGGAAAGTGAGTTTTGAAAGGCATAAGTCTCAGCACCTGGCGAATTATTGGTGTTGATCAACAATCCTATGAAACCCCCCGCAGATATTTTATAGTAATTTTCTGCAATAAAGGCAGTAAAAATGTGACTTATTGCCCCTTTAAAGTGTGGTGAGGCGTTGAGGTTCTGTACCCTGTGGCGACCACTCCCCCTTGTGGATGGAAGTTGCAGCAGAGTCCGTTGGAGGTTCGGTCCTCTTTGGTCTGCATCACCATGCCCTGCTTCCCCGGCTCCCAGACCCGAAGGGCTCTGCAGACACAATAACCGTCTGAAATCACCTCATCCAGGGCAGGAAATAGTCTTTTCACATACTGAAGTGACATACAAGACTTCCAAGAGAATATTAACAAACTTCTCACCTGTCCTCAGTGACTATTGCCAAGTGCAAACCATCGGGAGAGAATTGTATTGCTGAGATTTGGTTTTGCCCGTAGATTTCACAGTAGTCACTGTAGATAAAAACAACATGTAAGAATTTTTAAAGCATTATATTCAAGAGGATTTACAGTCAGCAGTCACGCAGATGCACATCACTTGAATACCGAATCTCACAACATAAACATAAACAGAATGAAAATATAATGCAGGGACAGGTTGCACTAGTTGGACACCTGGACATATTTTCAGATGGTAGAACAGATGTAAATAGTGATAGTGGCAGTGTTGGATTTATCTGGGTTCCAGCTTAATACTTAACTTATTTACACCTGGGTACTCTTTTATCTAGCAAGTTAATGTTTTGTTTGGAAATGTTCAGGGACATAGTGGAGGGTAAAACCCACCTAAACTCAGTTTACCCCTGTTTTATTTGCACAATAGATGAATCTTTTTAGACTGATACATCTTAAAGAGATAAATTCATAGTAGACATCATCTTAAGTAGCATCAAACTGATGGAAGTTATATGAGGATAGGGTCTTTCTAGGATAAAAAGCATATTGATGCATTTCTGAAACTACTATAGATTTTTGTTTCTATTGGTGGTCATTTGCCTTATGGAGGTCATATTTTATCCACCTTTTATTTACCACTGCATCACTGAATATATTTAACTACTAGATAATATTTACTTATTTTATGGGAATAGAAAATCTAAAACTTCTAAAAAAAAAAAAAAATCTGTTTCAGAGTTCTTAATGTAGAGTTTTTTTTCCTGCATTTGGAACTAATGTGAAGAGATCGCCCATCTGTGCACAAGTCACTACGCTTTAAATTCATCGCGATACGAACCCCCTTCGTTTCACAAAACAGCACACAGAATCACTGCAACGAAGGGAAAACGTACACCAGAGTGGCCAGTTTCTCCGCAGTGTAAGGGTCCCAAAGGTCGATCCACCAGCTGGAGCCGCTGAAGGCGGCGGTGGCGAGCAGCGCCCCGTCAGGAGAGAAGTCGCAGGAGGCCAGGAGGTAGAAGGTCTTGTGAGTCCCTCCTGTCAGGTTCCTGATGAAGGTATATGACCGCAGGCTCCACAGACACACCATCTGATGAAGGCAAAACCATTAAGGCTTTATGAGACATTGCTGTTACAACCATTAAAGATTCAGTTTTTTTTATTTGGACTAATGATGCTGATGGGGTTTAGTCAAGGCTCAAAGTTATTTTGCCATTTGATAGCTGCTAAAATTACTGTAAGAGCACACATGAAAAAAATGTGATTTCTGTTGCTCAGTAAAATTATTCTAATGAAACACTGAATGTTAACCGAACAGGCTCCAACATGTAACAAACATTTTTAAGTGTGATTGTGATCAGAAAATCACAATGCTGTGCTGTCTGTCTTCACTGGTTTTTCTCTGTCTGCAAATGAGAACTTGTCAAATTAGCGGTTTGCAACTTCTAGGAGGTGAGAACAGCTGCCTGGTGCCACAAATGTCTCAAAAGAAAAGAACTGGGAAGAATCGAAGAATCAAACACCACCAGCTCCTCAAATACTCTGTCAGTCTCTCAACAACCAGGCCCGGGAGCAGACGGATATAATCAGATAGCTGGGATCTCCAGCACATTATAGGAGGGAGTGGTCTTTTAAGAGATATGTATCTCTGTTGAACCTGTGTGGACTTGTCATTGAACATTTACAGTTGTTAGAAAAGCGGGTTTGTGACCAGAAGCTCACAAGGTTCAAATTCTCTGAGAATATTTGCAGAAGTGAATGACTGGAAAAAAAAATTAGGCAGGGAAAGGGAAAAATACACCTTTCTTATCAGCCTAAATCATGGAGTGGGGCTGCAATAGAGAAGAGCGTCCCATCCCCTTGAATCGAGACACACTAGTGATTCGCCCTATTTGCCCAAATTAATTAGTTACTAGTGCAGATTTTAACGCCCAAATGCTCCAGAGAGCTGCTCAGTGGCCAACAACACAAGACTGTAGTCCTACTGGGAAGCTGCCAGGTGTGAACGTGTGGAACTGTATGAGTGTAAAGCCGAGTGAGACTGAAAAAAAAACCACTTCATGCACATTCATGCATGACAAAACGAGGATTTCTTCCAGCCACAACCAGGTGAGAGGTGCAATCCTGATTCTGTATCACAACACACACTTCCCCCACCTCCCATTATTTTGCTTTTTTTTTTTTTTATGCTAAAACATAATAGAGAAAGTCCGAAAACTGGAGTGTCATTACATTTGAAACTCTTACTGATTAAATAACAGAAAGGTCACATAAATCAAAGACTGTAAAATAAGCAATAAAAAGGGAGCTCAGGTCTGTAATAAAGACTTAAGAAGACTTTGGACACTTTGAAGGTTTGGAAGCTTAAACCCCAACTCATAAAATATTAATAAAACAATGTCCTTCTGCATCTTAAGAGGTCATATTCTGGAAGGAGATACATATTTTAAAAGGACTGTCTCCCTACTCACTATACAACCTTGCTTCCCCGAATGTAAAACAATATATTTTTCCAGGAGGCGAAGATGTAACTCACTCTGTCAAACCTGCCGACCGATGCGATCATGCTGCAGTCTGACGATATGCAACAGCAGCTGATCCAGTCTTTATGGCCGGACAGGACCTGCACCTTTTTACCTGCAACAGAGATAAAACATGAAGAGGAACTGAATAGAAAGTACGGTTGATACAAAAAAACACGTTCATTCTTCATAAACAATTGCTGGCATAGGTGAGATTAAAAAAAAAACCCTAAGGGATTAAACAAACAAAGGAAACAAACATAAAAGTAATACACACACCCTATAAAAAACAATTGAACCTTTTAGTCAAAGAGATTGTTTTTTTAATCAGCCATTGAACTTGCAGTTGTTTAGTCTATCCGAATCACTTGCACTTTGAATTTGAAACCCTCCCTGAAAGTACACAACTTATGTTTTCTTTAACTCTCTCTGTTATTATAATGGGATCTAAAACCACCACTCTTGAACTTGAAACGGATATGATTAGTTGCCTTCAGGTGGTGAACACGGACCTCCGAGTCTTTGTTTGGTTTCATCGCACGACTGACTTTAGTAAACACACACACAGCGTACACACACACACACACACACACACACCTTTCTGAGCCAGGTCCCAAATCCTCAAGGTCTTGTCGCGAGAAGACGACACGAGGGTGAGCTTCCCGTTCTGAGGGAAGACCAGGTCCCTCACGATGCCCTCGTGGCCGTGGAGATCAAACAGAGCATCACCTGAATGTGCAAAAAAAAAAAAAAAAAAAAGCGATATAAAAACACATAACAGAAACCAGCACAGCTAATATTCTTTCCTCGAAAAAACAAACAAACCCCCACCTGTCAAGACGTTCCAGATTTTGATCACCCCGTTTTCCAAGCCGGTGGCCAGAAGCAGGCTGTTCCCTTTGGACGGGACTTTGTTTGGACGCGCTGATGCTGCTTTGGATTTTGGCGGTCTGGGCCCGAAGGCGAGCCCCCACACCGGGTGACCGCAGCTGAAGCTCTTGTCTCCTCTGTCACTTTCGCCGTCCTGACTCTCTCTGTGAGTGAGAAGAGCAGCGAGAAGCCTGACAATATAAGAAACTGAGACATGGGGGGGGGGGGGGGGGGGGGTGAATCTGAATGTGTGTAAGTGATGCTGCCTTCATGTGCTGTTGGAAATATCGTAAATACGAGTTCAGCGTTCCTGTGAACGACCTGACAATTTGGTAAATGCGACTGGGGAAGATACATTTTCTGTGTTACATTTAGTTTAGGGGTAATGTCTTGAGGGAAAAAAGGTGGAAAACATAGAAGCTGTGTCAACAATTGATGGTAAAAATGTTGCACTTTGTTATGTTATTGTTTGGCCTGCTATGTAAATGAATAATATTGTAGTATGCTTTTTTTTCACTCTTTGATTAACTTTAACTTGTCATGCATATTTGTGCATGCTTAGAGGTTGTCCTCTAAGCTTCAAATAGAATTTAGTGAGCTTATTTACAACTTTTGGCCAGTAAATCAATTAAAACATCAATTAAAAACAGATGATGCAGATGTTCAGCACAAAACAGCAACCAGATTAAAAAAAAAGGCACTATTATTGGTTGGTTTTACCTGTTTTATTCTTAGTTTTTTTTTTAAGCATTTTTAATTATGGTTGCAAACAATGATTATCTATTATGTTGATGACTGTGCTATGATTGTCTTGTGATTATCCTATCGGTCTTGTCTGTCCACGGCACATATGAAGTTCCTCGTGGAAAATAAAGTAATTTGATTTTTAAAAGGTTTGCATTTCCAACCAGTAGTACATGAATGCGCCGTATTTTGCGAGTGGTAAATATGAACGTAGAGTGGTGTTTACGACTTCGGGGCTCGGAAGGAGGAGTTTCCGAGGAGCACTTGAAGGCAGTGTATATATAGGCCTATACGTGCAGGTAATCCCTGATGTAAACCTACTCTGAGTCAAGAGGCCAGGCGACCACCCAGACAATCCCGTGTCCCATCGACCAGGCGAACCAGGCTCCGTCCGGGGAGAAGTCGACGCTCCAGGTCTCACACCCGGCCCGACCCTCCAGGGAGGGCGGGCGCCTGGTTTTCAGCTCCAGGATGAGTCCCGGGTCGGACGCTGGAGGGGAAACGCCACACAAATTCATAAACACAGGGTTTGAGAACGGGATGAAATGTCAATATTGTACCGAGCTGCCCTTCTCTTGACACTGACAGATAATTTCCACACTGCACCGCCCCGCTCCGCTCCGTCCTGCTCTCTGCTGCGTTACCTAGATACCGCTGACGAACCAGTGTTATGTAGCTGATATATTACGATGACAACAGGACTACGCTCACATATTACACTCAAAATACACAGTTAAGTGGTGATTATAGGCCTATATGTGACTTACATGTAGGTAGACCCGCGTTGTTTACCGAGGAACACATCGTTGCCAAGATAATGACCGTTGACAGCCGAGCTTATCACATTCTTCTTCTTCGCGTTATCGCTGGCTAACTTCCCGAAATTCTCCTCCCTGCTCCAGTTCCAGTGCAGCGAAACCATAGAATAAGAAAGGCAAGAACGAGCAGGTCCGGCCAGACCTCCTTTTCTTTACGGGAGTCACTTCTCTCTCTGTGTGATGTTTGCTATCTCAAAAATGTGCGAGTCGGAAGCAAAAATGTTCAGCTGATTTCCTGTTGTCTTGAGTCACTCCCATCCGATTGGCTGCATTGTTGTTGAACTCTGTCACGTTTTCTGTTACATAACCCCCCTAAAACCTGGCCCTCCTCCTTATTAAGTAATATCCCATATCCATTCTTTTTTTTTATTTCCAGGGTTGGCAAACACGTTTGAACTGGTTGCACGTTTAATTATTAACCAGTAATGTAATGATTAATAAAAAAAAAAATGTTAGCAAACTATGACCTCCAGTGGTGGTTATCATAAGGCAGACAACCACCAATATGATCAAAAATCTATTAATCTTTAAGAAAAACAGCTTTTCTCCCTTAGGAGACATTATCTTCATATTACTTACATCAGTTTGATAGTGCTTAGTATGATGTATACCAGTGATTCTCAATCTTTTTCATATCAAGGCCCCCTAATTTAGTCCACATTAGGGCCACAGACCCCCATTTGATTAGACTTTTTCTCTCTGACCCAAATCTGAGAATATTTTTTATTGTTGAATATGATTTTGTCCAGAAATCAATGACTATCTGTATTTTATGTAGAGAGATAACAGAAACACTATGACCAAAACAGTCATTGTTCTACATTCTCTAATTGTGTTAACGTCTTGTAAATTAAATAATGGTGACGTTTAACAATTCATCAGTTTGCTGGGGACCCCCTGGAACCCCCTCAAGGACCCCTGGTGGTCCCCGGACCCCACGTTGAGAACCACTGATGTATACTAAGATTTAATGTCATCAAGATTATTTCTGCCTAAAAAGGTTTACCCTCAGCTGCATCCCAATTAAAAGAAATTTAAAAGGTGAATGACAAAACACATTTTTAAACTCATTCCTTAATATCTTCTATCAGCAAGACTAGACCGTTCTAATCAAAGATAATCTGTATACAAGATGCCTATAGATTAAGATGCAGGTGTAAATCGAAGAACAGCAAATAATGAACCAGAGTTACGACGACCAAACTTATTGTTTTAAAACCTAAAAGAAGCAGTCACATGGTTGTTTTTTTTAAGCAACTCCATTTATGCACATCACCATTAGAACAACACATTCAAATTGCTGTACAAACAAATGGCATCAATCATAGAAATAAGTTTACAAAAAAATGAAAAAAAAAAAAAAAAATTCTTTACATGTGTCTTCCACCAATCCCGTTCACAGTCTCATTGGGAGTAAATGTTGTGTACCTATAAAACATTTAGCTAAAACCACCCAATACCTAAAATGTTACAAGATCCACTGGTTCTTCTGTCTGTACAGTGTCTTCTTGGTGCTGTGGACTCGTGTCAGCCACGTCTGCGTCCTCGTGATCGCCTACAAAAAAGACATTTTTACTCTGCATTTCATATAACAAAACATTTTCACCCTTTGTATTTATTTACAAAGCAGCAAATCAATGCAAACTGCTGTGATTATTAGGGCTGCAACTAACGATTATTTTCATTGTTGATTAATCGATTAGTTGTTTGGTCTATAAAATGTCAGAAAAAAATGGTGAAAAATGTGGATCAGTGTTTCCCAAAGCCCAAGATGACGTCCTCGAATGTCTTGTTTTGTCCACAACCCAAAGATATTCAGTTTACTGTCATAGAGGAGTAAAGAAACCAGAAAATATTCACATTTAAGAAGCTGGAATCAGAGAATTTTGACTTATTTTTCTTAAAAAATGACTCAAACCGATTAATCGATTATCAAAATAGTTGACGATTCATTTAATAGTTGACAACTAATCGATTAATCGTTGCAGCTCTAGTGATTATGCCTCACTGGACGGGATGCGGTGTATCTGGACGAGCGTTGTGTGGTGTCCGTTGGTGACGGGTGGCAGCCTGGGCACGGCGTCCTGGAAGATCTGCTCGTCGTCCGACTCCACCAGACTCAGAACGTCTCCCTGGTCTTCCTCCATCCGCCTGGAGAACAGACGGATTTATTGTTAAGATTACTGCTGCAGGTCAAGTGTCACGCTGCATGGGTTAATCCTCTAATGGTGATATTAAAGGAAAACTCCTCAGATACTTTTACACTGTTATATATCATCGAGCTGCAGAGGTGTGTGACCAAGTCAACTTTGTCCCAAGGCAGTCTCAGTTTGTCTTGGGGCACAAGTCCAAGTCAAGTCCAGGTCATTAATGTCAGGTCTCAAGTCTAAATGTAGAACACCAAGTCAAGTCAGAACAAATCAAGAGTCCAGTATCAATTTAATATCTTAAAGGAAACTAAATATCTAGGACTTTTCAACCCAAAAACTTGGTAAGAGCATCATGAGTTTGATTTCTATAATCAGTTTCAACTTCATTAAATTCAATCATTCCATACAAATTCAGTTTTGTCAAGACTCTAGAAACCTTTTCAAGTCTACAAGTCAAAGTCAAGTCCCAAGTCACCAGAACCCAAGTCAAGGCAAGTCTCAAGTCTTCTCTTCTTGCATCAAGTGAAGTCTCAAGCACTTAAAATTATGACTCGAGTCCCCACTCGAGTCAGTGCATTCCACGAGTTAGTGTTGTAATTTACATTTTTAGTGAACCCACTTTCCCCTCAACCTGCCTCATCTGCCTCTACTTCAGTTAGTGATTTCCTACATTTCCCAGAATGCCTTTCGACAACCCAATGAGAAGTGGCGTGATATTTGTTGCATTCAGTTATGGGGTTATACATATAGGTGGAGAGATTAATAGTGATAGCAGTAGCATAGTATGAGCAACAGAGTGAGAGTTTTTCCAGTCCAGAAAAAGTGAGTCGCCCCTTATTCAAAACTCAACATATCTTGTGGCTGCAATGCATTCTGGTCTATTGAGGCTGCTGTCAGTGGAGAAATCGGTCTCTCTGCCTCTTCTACGATGGATTTCTCCCTGTATGATTGTTGAGCGTCTCTTGGTGCAAAATGGCCGCTCTAGAAAGAAGCCCTCGCTCTTTGATTCTGAGGGACTGACACCAAAACCTGACGTTTACTGTTGATATTTTAGATCACTGAAACATTTTCTGCCACCAAACAACATTGTAGCTGTGCTGGAAATATCTCCACATGACGTCACATTGTCTACATTTGGCCAGTTATCCACATGAATAAGAAAAATACACCACCAAACAAGAACATGGGCCCAGAAACGCAAGGTACATTGACAATAGCTGTTTTCTAACAGTGTTAAAGTGTCTTAGGGTGGATGTTACTTTGACAATAACCATACATTGTGTGTATTGCATTAGTAAATGTGAGATACTCACCCAAAGCCACTCCCTGCAACGGAAACATGAACAGCAATTGTGAAATCAGTGTTGGTGGACATTTCTGATTCATATATTTTGTGAGTGACGATGCATGCTGTGACACATCTTGGATTACACATGCTTTATATGAGATTATAACATGATCAAAGAATGACTGATCAAATAATATTCAAACATCTGTGATATGAAATGGAGCAGGGTCAGTGGCTGCATGCATTTGTGACTTTCATGCTTGTGTTATAAAGACAAACTCGACAAAAAAAAAAAAAAAAAAAAACACAAAATATGTTACCGAGACAAATCCGGTGGCGGCTGGAGTACACCGTTTTAGCGATGATGGCGGCCGATCCCACGACCAGCGCGGCTAAAAACACACCGATGATCGCTCCTGTGTACGCAGAAGAAGCTGCGGGGACAAAAACAACAGACAGAAGAGAAAAAAAAAAAAAAGCTCATGAATGTACATCTGCAAAAAAAAAAAAAGAAGGGAGGAGCAGCAGGTTTATCAGCATTCCACAGGTGGGGCCTGCTGCACCTGCATCGCCCGGCTCCTTCTTCCACATGTCTGCCTCCATTCATATGGAATGAGTCTGTTCAGCTCATTGTGTTCATGATCCCTTAGGTCAGGCTCAAGCCCTCCTGCAGGTTCCTACACATTTTTACACTTCAACATTGTTTTTTCAACATTTTTTTTTTTTTTTTTTAAACATTTGTTTTTTTGGGGTTTTTTTTTTAGTTGTACCTGTTTATCTCTTATATTACCTTTTATTCCTATTTTTTTTAGAATTTCTTTTTCCGGCACACACTTTTATGTAAAGTTCGATCTGTTTTTAATTGTATCTCTGTTTGTTTGTGTTTTTAGTTGTACCTGCTTACCTCATATATTACCTTTTATTCCTATTTTCTATTATATATATTTTTTAAATTTATTTTTATTTTTATATCATTCATTGTGGTAGTTTCACATCACTGCTTTTGGGTTTTATTGTATGTAAAGCACTTTGTAAACATTGTTTTTAGAAAAGTGCTATACAAATAAAGTTATCATTATTATTATTATTATTATGTTCTCCCCCACCTCTAATCTTAAATATTTATATATGAAACTGGTGTTCCATACATACAACTTCCTTGCACACATTGCAATATTCTCTCTCACTCATTCTTTCTCTCACACACACAAAAAAGTATTGTGAAAAAAAACATAACCCTGCCATATCACTGTGATGCTTGCATTGAAATGTAATTTTGCATATGAAACACTTGGATTCATATAAAAAAAAAATCACATAATCAGCAACAAAAAGGGTGAAAAGGAGGCTGAAAATGTAATCATTTTCAGCCTCCTTTTTATTGCTGATTATTTGATTTCTTTTAAATGAATCCAGGTGTTTCATTCATACATTACTTTTCTGTGTGTGTACGTTTGAGTGTGTGACCATCGTTCAGACTGTCTGGTTTCTCTATCCTCTCTCTCTCTTTTTAACTTAGCTTTTAATTAACATTGCCTTTTACCCTTTACAGTGTTTTTTAATCTTCTGTTTTCTTGTTTGCTTGTCATTTTATGAGTTGATTACTTTAGAATTGCTGTTGTCACTGGCACAGAGGGTCACTCCTATGCTGGACTATTTATGATTTTGAAATTTTAATGTAATTTTAATGTAATGTAATGGTTTTAATGCATTCACTATTTTTAAACCACTCATTGTTCTAATCAATCGATTTGATATGAAGCACTTTGAGTTGCATTCTATGTATGAACGGTGCTATATAAATAAACTTATTATCATCCACACCCAGCCTCCTCTGGTCTCTGACTCACTCTTCACGGTGAGGTAGACTTCCAGCTCGCGGACCCCGAGCGGGTTCTCGCTGCGGCAGAAGTAGACGCCCTCGTCGTCCCGGCTGACGTTGACGATGGTCAGCCTGAAGACGGGCCCGTCCACAGACAGGACGTACTTCGACCCGGGCGCCACGTCCTCCTGCTTGGTGCCCCTCTTCCAGGTGGTGTTGGCGGGGGGCAGGGAGCTGGCCTCGGTGCAGGTTAGAGTCACGTTGGTCCCGTCCAGAGCGGAGACCAGCGGCTCACCTTCAGGGAACGGATTCTCTGAGGAAGGAGGACGAAACACCGGACTGTGATCACGCTGCACAAATGATGCAACTCTTCCTATTTTAACATAAGCCATTTGGTGGATATTTTTATCCAAAGCGCCTTATGGTGCTATAATGCAGTGATTCTCAACCTTTTTCATATCAACCCCTAATTTAGTCCACATTAGGGCCACGGACCCCCATGAGAGACTATTGAGACTATTTTTATTGTTAGATATGATTTTTCCCAGAATTCCATCACAATCTGTATTGTAGGTAGAGAGATAACAGTGAAACTATGATCAAAATAGTCAGTACATTCTCTAATTGTGTTAACTTCTTGTAAATTAAATAATGCTGAAGTTTAACAGTTTGCTGGGGACCCCCATGGAACCCCCTCATGGACCCCTGGTGGTCCCCGGACCCCACGTTGAGAACCACTGCTATAAAGGGCTATCAAGGCCTCTAAACCCTGCAACGACCTACCACAGGAAATCAGGAGAACAAACTTTTTCCCCAGGAAAGACTACCAGACACCGGGTGTTAAGAACAACAAATAAGCTTTCCTGTACTGGATATAGGTTGAATCACTATTGTGCTCTATCAATCAGCGATAGAGAGTAGCAAAAATTACATGTATTTATATTAAAATGTCTTGGATTATTACTTTAAGGGAAAGTTATGCAAGAAAGGGGTAACTTAAGGTTTCATATGACAGTGACACACCTTGCGTTCAATGTTTAGCATCATCGTGGGAGGCTGATAAGGTAATGGCAAGGTAAACAGAAGATTTTTTGGCGCCTTCTCCTTGAGTAATCCTGTCTTGTGATAAGATACAGCTGAGTGACTCACTACCTGTTCATGTGTCCTGCACGCAACACCGATGACTGCTAACTTTCTTGTTTTGGCATGGGAGCATGGGTGTGTGTCTTACTGGCTATGTTTATATACATACCAGTACTCAGAGCCTAATGTAAACGAATCAAAAGAATATGAATTATGAGAATTTAGGGATTAAGACAAGGGCCGTGTAAACACAGACATTGTGTTGCTACAGCTGAGCTCATATTCTGGGTATTAATCATGTGATAAAGACATGTGGAGAACGGCAATATTAGCTGCATTACTGGATTGTTTTGACATTTAAACACCATACGCTAAACCTGACAAAACCTGTCCATTGAACTGTTGCATGGTGAAGTTGCATGGGAGAAACAGAAATACAATGGGAGAAATATGACTACAGCCTATGACAGGAGGGAAACGACTAACGCTGCTTGTATAGGGGAGGAGGCACATGGTTATCCTATAGGGGAGGAGGCACATGGTTATCCTATAGGGGAGGAGGCACAGTAAACTGGTAACATGAGGTATCCATGAAAAAAAAGATGCATGAAAAAGGATTCCTCACAAAGCCTTTCATTACTAGGTATATAAAAAGCTTAAACATTTTTTTTCTCTGTATCAAAAGGCCAATAATTATACTACTGAGTGCAAGTAAATGTTGTCATTAATCGTTTCACAGACTCAGGTGAGATCAGGTTCAAGCAGTCTTTTGTTCCTGTATTCAACAGTCAGTACTGAATTTTGTTTTATAATCTCAAAAGCTTTGCACTGTGCAAATGTTTTTACTGCTACCAGCCCATTTATTCACTTCAGACCAGAACTACTTTAGACCTGTAAAATGTATTTTTACAACTGCTGTCATTTGTTTTTTGTTGTTGTTGATGTCTTATTGTTACTGTGTATGTTTGTGCACCAGGGACCAGATGAATTTCCTAAATGGATGGCTGGACGATATGGTTGAAATCAATATCACGATAATCATAAGGATTTTTTTTCCGATATCGATATATATGACGATATGGCTCACATAAGCGAAATCACGTTAAATAATCAAATTAATGTTCATCATATTGAACCGAATGGTAATGTTTGGTGTGATGTCTAAACTAAACTGAAATTTTCACATAATATTCCTACCATACTTCATTTTGTCTGAGTTTCTAAACAAAATTTGCTTGTTCTCATCAGTTCAGACAGCAGAATCGTGCGTCTCGATATCCCAAAATCACCATATCATCACAATATAATCCCACTGAAAGACAATAAACGATAATATTGAATTATCGTCCAGCCCTATGGATAATAATGTTAAACTTGACTTTAGAGCTGCAACGATTAATCGATTAGTTGTCAACTATTAAATTAATCGCCAACTATTTCGATAATCGAATCATCGGTTTGAGTAATTTCTTAAGAAAAATATGTCAAAATTCTCTGATTCCAGCTTCTTAAATGTGAATATTTTCTGGTTTCTTTCCTCCTCTATGACAGTAAACTGAATATCTTTGGGTTGTGGACAAAACAAGACATTTGAGGACGTCATCTTGGGCTTTGGGAAACACTGATCCACATTTTTCACCATTTTTTTCTGACATTTTATAGACCAAACAACTAATCGATTAATTACTTGACTTGAGACTGCAATATTACTATGAGTGTCACCGAGGCTCAGCGGGCCTCTTAAGCGGAAAGTACATAAAACATTCAGCAGGTCACTTCACCACAACATTGCTTACTGAGGGTAAACGAACACTCCTTCTCTTGTCCCGGAGCGAGCGCCGGGTGCTGCGCCGCGCACCTCAGCGTCAGCCCGTCGAACAGCAGCGAGCGGTTCATCGCCACCGCCAGGCTGTCCGCCACATCGGACGCGTACACGTGTCCCTCCAGGTCAGCTCCTCGGCTGTGGTGGTTCTCCCCCCAGCTCAGCGTCGGGGTGGGGTACGCCCCGAGCCAGGTGCAGCTGAACTGGACATGGGACGGGTCTTCTCCCGGCCTCCACAGGCACTCAGGGTGCCTCTCCGGAGCATCTAGTCCAGGGACACATGAGAGATCACAGTCACTTTTTTTTTTTATTTCATTTTTTTGTCATTTATAATTAGGGCTGGGCGATAATTCAATGTTATCGTTTATCGTCTTTCAGTGGAATCATATCGTGATGATATGAAGATATTTTAATATTGTGACACACATTTCTGCTGTCTAAATTGATGATGACAAGCAAATTTTACTTAAAAACTCTGATAAAATGAGGTATGGTAGGAATATTATTTGAATATTTCAGTTTTGTTTGACATCACACCTAACATTACCATTCGGTTCAATGGGATGAACATTAATTTGATTATTTAACGTGATTTTGCATACATGAACCATATTGTGATATATATTGATATCGAGAAAAATCCTTATGATTATCATGATATTGATTTCAACCATATCGCCCAGCCCTATTTATAATCTTTGTTTATATGCTTAAAAAATCTGAAGCGAACAAAATTTTCACATGTGAAGTTGTCATTATTATTTGAGCTTCAATAAAAATATTTTTTTTTAAAAAGAGAGAAATCACAGTCACAATGTAATGAGGTACTGTAATCATATTACTTTTTCCTGTAATGGAGTAAAGTAAGGCATTACTGTTCCAATTTCAGTAATCACATTACAGTTACTGATCAGATGGGTTGTTACTAGCCTCTTTAACCTCTTTATTGGTGTAATATCTAATGAAAGATTCCCCTCGTCTTATGCTGCCTTCAAGTCATGTCGGAAATATCGGAATTACGAGCAGAGCACACAGGAACGAGCCAGCAAAGTGGTAAATACGACTCGGAAAGTCAGAATTTAAACCTTAGTGTCTAGTCATTATTTAGATACTTCTGCTGGTAATGTGGGCTTAAGAAAGGTTCTACTGAAATAAACTTTGTCATTATTATTGTTATCACAAATTCTAGATCAAGAGGTTTGGTATAAGCAGACAACACAATAGCTAATCTTGCAACTGGAAGTACGTGTAACACGAGGAAGTTGGCAAAAAAACGGAAAATGTTGTGAATGTTCAGAATTCAGGAAGTCCCACCTCTATACCAGATCATTATCCTGACTGCCAAGTGGCCACAACCCAGCAGCCCCGGACCTGCTGATAACATTGTCTCACTGAGCTTTTCTCACAACAGACAGCGCACAGGGAACAAGCTTGGAAGAAATGATTTCAAAGTTCCTTGTAAAATACCGTGATTAGTTCAAGTCCAGGTATGCTGGCTGGGTGAGACTGGCAACTTTAACAAAACTAAAGTGATGTCTTTGTGTCGGTCAATCTCACTCGAATATTAATTTTTAATTAGGGCTGTAGTTCTTGAGTCTCTGTCTTTAGAGTACTTTTCTGACATCTTGGTTTCATGTCCATTTTGACTCAAAGTTGTCCTGGACTTGGTTAACTTCACGCCTATACATTTTCGAATAAGATTTTCTCCACCTGGTCCATCTTTGTTTATTTTCTCCCCAGCACTACAAACATTGTACAGTAAGGAATTGCACCTGCATACAGTTATGTAATGGTCATCAAACTTCTATGCATTAATAATTAGTAAAACTCTTATGCATCATTTAGTTGAAAGATGAAGGGTTTAGTATGGAGCTGCTGGAGATACAGTAGATCTATATCCATGTTGATCCTTGAACTCCCCATGAAATGACCTTCCATTACTTTTACTTCCTGGAAAACAGAGTATATGTCATGGTGACCTCATGCTGCACTAGTAGGCATAAATATAATATAGCCCCAACATCCTGTTTCAACAGGAAACGCATCAAATCAAGGAAGTAAAGATGCGATTTCACGGGGTCTTTAAGAAACTCCTTAAGCATTATTTTTTCCATTTGGAAAGACGTCCATATGCAGAATTTACTGCCTGTTTTGGTCTTTGTCTCGAATAGTGCTCGATTTGCTCTGGTCTTGACTTGGTCTCAACCCCCTTTGCACCTGGTTTTGACTCGGACTTGATCTGACCTGGACTTGGAACTGACTTGGACCCTACGAAGGAGCTCTTCACTACAGCCCTGTTTCTAATTACGAGCAAAATGTTGCTATGGCACTGCAGGCTACAGGTAAACACCATGCACTCACGATACAGTAAATTTGAGTGTGTCTCTTCAGCTGCATTGCCCCTCCCTCTCTAATGTGCAGTTCAATAAATGAGAAATACCCTAAAAAATAAGCCATATCTCTATTATATTCTGGTTGTGAGTCACCTACAGTAGACGAGCAGCTGTGTGCTCCTGTTGGCTGCCTGGAGAGAGACGGTGTTCTGGGCTCTGCAGCTGTACTCCCCCTGAGCAGCAGGCTGGATGTCCTCTATCCTGAAGTCCAGCCAGGATCCGGCGCCCGAGACCAGCGAGCCGTTGCTGGACGAGACTCCGATGAAGCTCCAGGACAGATTGTGAGAGGGGTAGGAGGAGCCGGAGCAGTTGAAGGACACGGTGGAGCCCCGGTAGGTGACGAGCGTCCCGTTGGGCAGGGCAGCGGCCGGACCGATGGATGTAGATACGTTTTCTGGACCGCCTGAAAGAAGGATACGTGCTTAGTCTCACACATAACCCTGTAGAGTAATCAGTGTTATTACCAGTGTTGGACAGTGACACATTAGTTTTCTGCGGTAACTAGTGGGGCTGGGCGATAATTCAATATCATCGTTTATCGTCTTTCAGCGGAATCATATCGTGATGATATGAAGATATTTTAATATCGTGACACACATTTCTGCTGTCTAAACTGATGATGACAAGCAAATTTTACCTAAAAACTCTCATAAAATGAGGTATGGTAGGAATATTATTTGAATATTTCTGTTTTGTTTGACATCACACCTAACATTACCATTCGGTTCAATGAGATGAACATTAATTTGATTATTTAACGTGATTTTGCATACATGAACCATATCGTGATATATATTGATATCGAGAAAAATCCTTATCATTATCATGATATTGATTTCAACCATATCGCCCAGCCCTAGTAACTAGTGACTTAACACGTTTTTCAATTCTTCTGCGTTAGTTATGTTTTAAAATTAGGTTACTTTTAGGGCTGAACGATTCTGAAAAAATATCTAATTGCGAGTATTTTGACTGATATTGCAATTGCGGTATGATTTGCGATATTAGAGGGAATGATCATTTTTACATCATTATTCTCATTTTCATTGAAAAACGTATTAAAAGGATTACGGTGTGATTTTTGCGGGGATCTGTACCAAACAAAGATGTTTTCTTAAGTCTGTAGAATATGATGTGTAGGCCAGGACATCTCTGCAGCGCCACAATATTTAACTTAAAATGGTATTTTGACACACATTTTGCCTTTAACAAATATTGCGCCTTCTGCGATTTGAAAATTGCAGTAGGCCATATTGCGATTTCGATAACATTTTGCTTCATTGTTCAGCCCTAGTTACTTTTAGTTTTCTTTTGTATTGTTTAATTTTTTGTGAAAATTTTAAAGTAGAAAAAGCATCTCATGCAGATAAAATGATGCCAATTGAAAAAAAATGCAATCTATGTACGCTTGATATAAATGACAATAGCTTACTGTTTAAAAATCAGAGCAATAGTCTTGCATTACGTTTTAAAACAATTGTCAACAACACACATGGCAGCACATTCACTACTACTGTTCAAACGTGACTGATGGTGGTGATGCCACAGTACTCTACCGAGTTGCTTTTAATAAAGAGTCATTTTGTAACGTAACTAGTTACTTTTTAAGTAGACCCATCATCCCCTGCCTTAGTGTTACTTATCGTCATACACATTATTATTATACATGCACAGAGCACACTATTCACTCTGGTATGCTTCATAGAGCAGGGTTGTATTTCTTGAGGGGAAAAAAACACATAGGCTACTATTCATAGTATTCCCATGATGTCACATGCATTTCCCACCAATATGGCGCCTTACAATATAGACAGTTCATTGGCTGTGGCTGTCGTTTGATTATAATCACCTGTTAATTTATTACAACCACCTGTTATTTTCCTACCAAGATGGCCATGTGGTGATGTAACAGAATACTATGAATAGGGATCACTGTGTCAGTAGTAGCTGTCCAGTGACTTTGGCCCCCTGCAGTGTGTGTAAAACACATGGCCTGGTCTACCTGCAACAGCATGTCATGCTCAAGAACCAGTTTCAACACACTGCTGCAAGGAACTTACCTGAACACCAACAAACATGACTATTCATGGACATCAGACAAACTACTGGACACATGGACAACTGTACTTACTGACTACTTGAAGCTGGACCCTTGTTTGGATGGTGTTGTTAGGGAACGTGGCATTGCAGAGGTAGCTGCCCTCATCACCTTCCACGACTTCCTGGATGTTCAGACTGCCATTATCCAGGACTGTGAGCCGCTGTCCGGGCGAAGGGCTCGGCTCAGCCGCCGGGTGACCGCGACTAATGATTTCTCGTCCATTTTTCATCCACCTCGTTGAGGACGGTGTTACATTACCGTCGGTGTAACACGGAAGCAGTGCGATGTCGCCCGGCGCTGCTGTAAAGGCGGTTTCGCTGGAGCCTTCACCTGAAACTGAGAAGGAGAGGGGGGGGCATGGATTTTCAGGAGAACCAAACATCTCGCTACACCTGCGTTACATCTCCGTCTGTCACAGCAGATAGAAAACACTTTATAACCGGGGATAGCTTTAAAACCAGGCAGACCACCACTTTATCCCCCCCCCCCAAAAAAAAGGTGCAGTTACACGTTAATAACACTCACCTGTCACATAGAAACACAGTTGTAGAAACGCTGCAGTTGTAACCACCTTCATGTTAACTTTCCAATGCCTACATCGCCTGAAAAGTGAACAAAGCCTACAGTCCAAACCTGTCTGACTAGTCTATACCAGTTTGGAGTTGTGTTTGTAGAGCAAATGATACACCAGGAACACAAGTCTGCCCATTATAAGGTACACCAAACCTTAGGTAGAATATACTACATTTGACCAAATTGACATTGCGGTGACTCCTCTCGCCGCAGACCAGATTTTGTGCACTTGCATTATTGTTTACTAGAGCATGCTCATCCGGAAACTTTGGCACTAATAAACCACACCCTGTGTTCACCTTGTTAAAGGTACAGTACGGCAAATTTCAGCTTGTGTCAATGAGTGACCTAACCACAACCACCAATCCCTTTAAATAACCACCTTAGGCCTACATTGACATTAATTAACCCCTTCATTCATGCAAAATCCACTTAAAATTAGTTAAGGGAGGAGATTCAGTCGAAACCCCCTTAAACACCCCCTTAGTTTTTGATTGTTTATAATATAATGAAAAATTCAGGGAGACAGGAACTTTGCATTAATAACTCATTAATAACCCTGTAACCCTGCACAAAAAGCATACAAAAATCTCTCAGTTACTAGTGTCTCTGGGAACCTACCCATGAATAGATAAAAATAAACCCATGATACTAACACTTACTTTTTCAAAGCTATGCTATTTTAATTCATATTTATGTAATGGAGAAATTAAGGACATTTCAGGGATAAAATGAAGGGGTTTGGTTTCGTAGTAATCCTGTAATGAATTTCAGTAGGATAGTATTCAAATATCACAGCAAAACTTCAAGTCCTAATAAGAATATTATGGAAATATTATAGGAATATTATAGTGATACCACAGGACATTGGTTCTCAAACTGCACTGCAAAAAAATCTTAACTTAATTTTTTTTTTGCCATGCTGCCTTGCGTTTGCAAGTTGACTGAAATTGTACAGAATAGCTTGGTCAAACTTCACTAGTTGTTCTAATATATTAAAACTCACTGAGGGAACTTAAGACATTAAAGTGAATCAGCAAACGTCTGGTCATGTTGACAAGTATTTATCACTGTGATTAACTGTATTCCTGTGTTATTTATTCTTGTACTAGTAAGGAAGTTGTTCATGTGTCACAAAGTGATACTCTATGTTGAAAAGTAGCTGAGAAAGGAATAGATGCAACTTGTCATGGGAATAATTAGTCCACTTTACAGATTGTTTAAACACTGCAGTGTATCGGGGACAAGGATTGAACCGGATTGGACTCATTTTCATCATGGTAATCACTATTTTTATTGTCATCAGAAACAGACTTATGATTCTCCTATCATACATACATACAAGTCACTATCTTGTATCTGTATCCAAACAAGAACAAGGTTTCTAGTGGGTCAACTCAAATGTAATGCATGCTGGGAAGTCTGGTAATAAGCTAACAAGGTTTCTTATTCAACTTCAACTCATAATTCAAAGTCACAAGACATTCCAGTCAATTCTATTAAAAATTAAAAATTAGTTGGTTTCATTCATTTGTTTCGTCGGGTGGGTGTAATTTCATTCACTGGATAATATCCCAATTACAGAATCCTATTAGAAAGACTATTCCAGTCAGAGGTTTCACTCTCACCACTGTTATCTCCCCACCCACAGTATAGACAGTTACACAACTCAGTGCCAAATCAGCAACAATAAAAAAAATCACCTTATTGGACTCCCTGGGACAAAATCTCATTAAATCAGGGTCAAATGGGGGGTCTAATGTGTGTCTATATAGGACATAATAGACACCATTAAGCACCACAAGGCCACTAAACTCACTATTGATTACCACAGACTCATTATAGGAATACATTGACTAATAATTTCCTCATCCTTGCTCATACCTGCATTTTTTTTTTTTTTTAATGTAAATGTACATTCTTTGTTTCAGTCTTCAGTTTTGTAAACAAGTTGGGCCACCAATTCCAATGAACTGGTAAACCTGGCCCGAACTGCTTTAACCTGGTTTGACAATATTGTATCATTTGCTCATCAATAAGTAGCCTAAATATTTATGGTGAATGTAATAATTTGGTTTGACTTGGATTTTCTTAACATTTTAAGAAAATCTCAAGTCACAATCTCTCCCCCTGTTGAGGACCACTGGCCTGCAGAACGTGCTCTCTCTCTCTCTCTCTCTCTCTCTCTCTCTCTCTCAGGTTGTATTTGCTGGTGTTTACTCAAAGTTGAAGCACAATTTCAGGTGTGAGGGGGGAAATGATGGAGATGATGGCAGGTGATTTTTTGACACATGCTGAATTTGAGAGATGTTCATTCATTTTGATTGGTTATTCTTTTGCATCCTAATTTAACCATGTTTGGTTTTTCAAAATGACTTTACATTTCTCATATTTGTGAATGACTCATCTAATAGCAACATTTTGTTTCTAATAAAATATAATACAATACATCTTCAGTGTGTCTTCAGTTGAAAGGATGACTGTTCAGTAGCTGTATATTGTCTCCCACAAACACACATAACTTCTTCTTCTGACACAAGCACATGCAAGAGAACTTCTCCTACTTCAAATACTTTCAGCAAGCAAGCTACCAACTGCACATGTACATTAGGCAATCTCATTTATATGCAGAGACAGACAGAGAAAAAGAACGAGGACATCCTGAGCCAAGATAGTCTACAGAGTAAGTGATTCTTCTATAGGGTTTACGCTTGAGTGTCAGCTGAATCATTTCAAGGGAAGATATTCACAATCAAGGGGATAAAAGGGAGGAAATAAACAGTGATCCACCAGCTCAAACCAATTAATTTGGATCGGGGAGGAAAGACAGGCTCTTGATTTCTTCTACTTGAACAGATAGAAAATATTACTATTCTCCTTAGGCATTTCCAACGTGGTTTTAATAGTAATAATAATAATCATAATAATAATCATAAACTTTCTTTTTATAGCCCTTATCAAAACACAGTTACAAAGTGCTTTACAAAACAGAGAGAAAAATAAGTACATAAAAAGACATAACAATAAAAAGCAAAATTACATAAAAAAGGTAAGACATCAGAGGTTAAAATCACATGAAGTAAAAGCCAAAAGGTTCGAGTAAAAGCCAGGCGGTGAAAGTGTGTTTTTAAAAGTGATTTAAAAGAAGACACTGAAATGGCCTAATCTCCCCCGGCAGGTTATTCCACAGTCTGGGGGCCCTAAAGGAGAAAGCGTAATCACCCTTTGTTTTCAAGTGAGTGCTTTATCTGCGGACAGATCCAGAAGAGCTAAAACGGAAAGGTAGTTTAGAGATTGGCCTATAATTGTTAAGAGAACAAGGGTCAAGAGAGGGTTTGTTAAGGACGGGTTCAACAATTGCACTCTTAAAGTAAGAGGGAACAGTGCCAGACATCAGAGAGGAATTTATTATTGCTAGAAAATGTGGGCTGACCAATTCAAGGGCTTCTTTTAAAGGTGTAGTAGGCAGGACATGGTTTCATTTTTAGCTTTGATCTCATTAAGAGAGCACAAGGCAACGGTAGTGGAACTTCCTGTGTAGAGGCCAATATATATCTTGAGTAGCAGGAGTAATCTGCAATCTAATATTGTTAGGTGCACAGTGAGGATAGAAGCCTTCCATTTACACTCTCTCTTTAAGGCACAGATATTTTCAGTTAACCAGGGTAAGGAAGATTATTTTTTTTAGGTTTTCTCAGTTTAAAAAGGTGCAATGGTGTCAAGAATGGATGAGCAAGTTGAGTTGAAGTTATTCAGGAGATTGTCTGTGTCTAGAGAAGGCGTTATTTCAACAGCTGATGAGGAGACGGCTGCAGAGAATTTCCTGGCAGAGGATGGATCAGAGATGTGTGAACGCACAGGGCCACAGTTAGTGTTGTCCAGGTTGGGGAGCACTGAGTCAAAGAGAACAACCTTATGATCAGAGAAAGGAACATCTCTACACTGCAGGTTGTTCAGAGAAAGACCGTGGGACAGGACAAGGTCCAAAGTGTGGCCGTTAATGTGGGTTGGCCCAGTGACTGCTAAGACTAAGTTAAAAGATTCAGTAATATTTCAAAACTCAGTTGCTGTAGGGGGTTTGTTTGGCAACATGCACAGATATTAAAATCACCTAAAATCAAGATTTGATCATATTTTGCATAGTAATTAAAAGTAGGTCAGAAAATTCTTTTAAAAGACTAAAACACAAAAGATATTTAGTTTTCCATGAATTAGGCTATAAAAACAAGAGATTGGAATGAGGTAAAACTACCCAGAGTCAAACTAGAGCATTTAAATATATCTATTTAATATAGCCTATAGGATTCTGTTATCATAAAAAAAGGGAAATTCGTGTGAAGAGATAAAATCTTGACATATGAAAGCCTTATTGGCGAAGGACCACCTTACATTTAATAAGCCAAACTTAACCGCATCACAGGGCTCATGAGTAGTCAATTTATTGAGAAATGGGATGACTGGAAATAGAAAGTGGGTTATTGGAGCATGTGGACTGGAGGGACGAGCTATGTTTAGCAGGTGATTTCATTGTCAGGCGTTTCAGCAAACTACAAACTGTGGAAATTTCAGGAAGGTGATGACTGGTTTACATGCAGTGAGTCGACTGCGCCATCTTGCGTCTGCCTGCAGCCTGTGCCATATGCTGCGTTCAGGCTACGTCGGATTTACCGTAACACGAGCTGCGCACTGGTTAAAAACGTTATATAGCAGCCTCCCTGTGGTAAACAAGTATGACTGTTTGATTTCTCTGTAGGCTCTGATATCTCCCCACTTGCCGTCATCAATTTGGGAGATGTGTCAACACAGGCGGTAAACATGGCCGCGAACCCACCGATGTTGGTAGTTCTGGGGAATAAAAAAATATATATATATCAGTTGTATTCACGCAACTAGAATCAGCTCCAGCTCACGAAAAGCGAGCAATATCTGCTGCAGGTTGTTTATGGTTGATTTCAAATACATGAATGCAAATTATTTTGTGGCGTGTGGGCGTGCCAACACGTGAACGCATCCAAGCTTCAGCGAACGACCTGTCAGCAGATTTTCGCTTTTACTGACACGCCCTGAACGCAGCATTGGTAACGGTAGTTTATGTGTGCGTGCACTGCAACTGCAAGCAAAGACAGCGTCTGCAAACGGTCTACTTCTATTTGGTCAAAATGCCGGTGGATTTAAGCCAGTGGACCGGGCCTCTTGCCTTGCTGGAAGTCGAGGAAAAACCCACACAAGCTCTGGTCGTTAAATATGGCTCTGTTGAAATCGACGAACTCGGTAAAGTGCTCACGCCAACACAGGTTAGTTAGCTAACATTAATTAACGTAACGTAGCTAGCCAAGCTAACCATCGCAGCCACTAACGGTTAGGTTAGCGTGCTTTTTTGAGCATCAAATGCATCTGAAATACACTTGTTTTAGCATGGTCATACATGTCTTTGGCGTCGGCATGCTTGCAAATGTTCACTGACAATGAATGTCTCGTCAACGTTACATAATATTTACAGTATGTCTGCTTTTTGGGGATGCAATGTAAAATGCCGAACAGCGCCGCCACAAGGGCAGACAGGCAAACTGCTCGGCGTCACAGCCAAAAATCTTGGGCAACCAGCCATCCAAAGTTAAAGTTTTCATACTTATCTTCTTTCCAGGAGCAGACACTTTTATTGCTTGGTCTTCAATCACTTGGCATGATCCATAATCATACCCAAACTGATTCAAGTCAATGCGTTATATTGCCTCTGTGTCCCCTCCAGGTGCAGAATCGACCCACCGCCATTGAGTGGCAGGGATGTGACCCCGGTAAGCTGTACACCCTGGCCCTGACCGACCCCGACGCCCCCAGCAGGAAAGACCCCAAATTCAGGTGGGGTGAAGCAGTCAGGCCTATCAAGGACCCCTAATTTAGTCCACATTAGAGCCACGGACCCCCATTTGATGAGATTTTGTTTCTCAGACCCAAATCTGAGAATATTTTTATTGTCAGATATGATTTTGTCCAGAATATCTGTATCGTAGGTAGTATCTGTATTGTAGGTAGAGAGATAACAGTGAAACTATGATCAAAACTGTCATTCTTCGACATTCTCTAATTGTGTTAACTTCTTGTAAATGAAATAATGCTGAAGTTTAACGATTCATCGGTTTGCTGCGGACCCCTGGAATCCCCTCAAGGACCCCTGGTGGTCCCCGGACCCCAGGTTGAGAACCACTACCTTAAAACACCTGTTCACCAGCTTTTATCTGTCTGTCTGTCAGGCAGGACAGGAGTCAGTTGTTTTGGACAAAGCTGTGAAGCTCTCATTGGTGGGAAATTGACCGTGAAAATACTTGGTGTTGTAGTTTATACTTGCGCTAGCTGAATAACCTACTCAAAAGCAAAATTGGTGCGCTGCCATGTGTGACAGTTCAGAATTCATGCTAAAAAAAAAAGGGCTTTTGCAGTCATAACTATGCCTGAAATCAGAAACCGTGCAGAAATTAGTCTTTTAATTGCAAGCAGAAAGAGTACAACAAACATTTCAGCATTCAACCCAGACGCTGCTGAAACGTCTCTTGCACTCTTACTCTTTGAAATTAAGACTTATTTCGACATAATCTCTGACTTCAAAACACAAATTCTACAGTATATCCATCCTAAACTGGTGCTTTGCCTTTCCCAAAGAGAGTGGCACCACTTCCTGGTGGTCAACATGAAAGGGAACGACGTGTCCAGTGGCTGCGTCATGTCCGACTACGTGGGCTCTGGTCCTCCCAAGGGCACAGGTAAGAGAAAACCAGTTGTCGATTTGTACAAAAATTTCAAGGGGGACGGTGGGGACAAACAGTTTGATAGTGGCGACAGCATGGAGGGTAGGGGACCAGCTGTTTACCCTTTTGTTTATATTGTCAGAGCACAAAGGTAATGCTATATTCAAAAGACATGCAAGTTAGGGATGTTAGGTATCAGATACTCCTGCCAATGCCCTGAACCAAGGCACTGTTCTCAGAATTGGAGTTGGTCCCTGCATTGCAGTAATCAAATTAGGAGCCACTGCACAAAATTCAGCACATACTAGTGCTGTAAACACCTTTGTGCTCCAAGTCCTGTGATCCTTAGTCAGATTTTATTTGGGCTTTTGTGAGAACGACACACAAAGAACTTCCTCCCTTTGACGGTGACTACCTGCCACTTGAACAACAAAATTCAAACTAGGTTAATCTTGACTTTCCATTTATTTTGTTGCCTGGCAACATCCCGCTGAAGATGAAATGTAGCTTAAAGTATGGCCTGGTGATAATTTTGGTGTTAAAATGTAATTTCTTGTTTAATCTCCGTTTCTCTTTTTCCCCACTTCAAACAGTGTAGGCTAAATTATAGAAAATAATCATTATGACTCCTGACGTTTCTCACACCTGTAGTCCCGCAGACCTACCTGCCCACCAGCCCATTTATAATAGCCAAAATAATATCCTCAAGGTGTCATGCAGGTTTTGCTGTGCCATCAACCAATAAAAAAACATGCATCCGTATCAGTGCAGGTGCGTGTGACCCCCCCGCCCTCGGATTTGCTGTAAACTCCAGATGTGCTATATTCTTTAAAATGATTACATATCAATAATAAGTGGCTTATGCATTTCTTGATTAAATGATATCTTTGTGCCATAAAGAGGGATGAAAGGAGGATGACAGTGTTACAAATCGACTACTGGAGAAAACTAAGCAGCTGTTATACTGCTGATCTGATTCACAGCGGGATGGGCCAGCGAAACACTTTGTTTGACCAATCCATAACTTCTTTTAAAGGATGATATGTATGTGTGCATTCCTAAATGTCCCATACAGTCAAATTTACAGTCTGATTTGTTGTTTCTGAGGTTAACATGAATATGGCTCTGTTGCACACTGAGTTTACAAAATATTAGACCCACCATCCTAATGAGTTGCATCATATTTTGAAGAATGTGTGTGACAATCCTTCTTTGTCTCCTCCCCTTATTCTGGATGTCTGCAGGTTGTGAAAAACTCACTGAAATTGTCTAAACTGAAGGGCCTTAACGGGTCTAAAATAAATACATGTAATTTGTTGGTGGGCTTTTATTCTGGTAATCAGCCCAGACATGCAGACATGCTGTATTCTGTTAGGTCAAAAGTTGGTTGTCATTTCCGTGTTTATTTTGATTTAAAGTCTGAAATTTAACTTGATGAAACTTGCAGGGTCCGTGTAATTTACACCTCCCTTTCACGATTAAGGTTGATTTTAGTAAATGAAATCAACAAGGGAACGTGACTTTCACCTGAACATCCTAAATCCTAAATTTTGACACACCCACTGAAAGTCAGGGTGAAATCCAAACTGCTATTGCTCATTTACTTGTGAAGGCACCGGCCTAATTATTCCTGTGAATATACACACACACACACACACACACACACACACACACACACACACACACACACACACACTCAAAATGTATCTGCTGAACCTGTTTCATGCATAACCACTGGTTTGGAGTTTGGCAAATCTGCAACCTTTGCCACTTTTTCTCTTAAACAATATCTCCTCGAATATTCTCGTTTTAACTGCAGCTTCTAAAGGTTTTACGGTAATCTGGTGGAACAGTAAGTAAACCGAGCCTGTCTCCCCTCCTCCCCTCTCCTCCTCCCCTCCCTCCCTCTCCCCTCCCCTCAGGTCTCCACAGGTACGTGTGGCTGGTCTATGAGCAGTCGGGCAGCGTGTCCTGCACCGAGTCTGTCCTCACCAACCGGTCCGGAGACAACCGCGGCAAGTTCAGGATCCAGAGCTTCAGGCAGAAGTACGGGCTGGGGGCGCCGCTGGCCGGGACCTGCTACCAGGCCGAGTGGGACGACTACGTGCCCAAGCTGTACGAGCAGCTGGCCGGGAAGTAGAACGAAACAAAAGACTCGACTCGACACAGCGTTCAGCACTAGGGATTCCCAAGCTGTAGGAAATTCCCATTCTTGCAAAGCTGCAAAACCCCCAACAGTAACTAAGCCTTTTCTTGTGTGCCACTGAATAGCATTTCTCTCCTCTGCTGCCTACCCATGTTATCCATACTAACTGACTTAAAAAAAAAACAACTTCCTCCCAATGACCTCATCATGCACAATAAATCTGTTGATCACTAAGATGGCTGTGTTCTTTATGGAAGTGTTTTCTGATCATGTGTTGGCTCTGAGGCACACGGGCCGACTTTGACCCTCCACAACATTTATTCACCCTCCTTAACGTGGGACGTGTCTGTAGATTTGTTTCAGTCTTCCAGGTAGAAAGATGTCCAACAAAAAGTAAAAACAAAATCCGCTGGACTGAAAATTTAAGAGTTGAAGATGTTTTGACGAAGTGTCTTCATTTCAAAACTCCTAATTTTAAGTCCAGTGGATTTTGTTTTTACTTTTTGTTGGGACAGATTACATGGAATGGTTATTCATATATATTTATATTTGGTCTACTTTGATGTAACTATATCTGAGGAATGATTTAGCTGTAAGTTTCTGGTAAAGATCATGATGATAAACTTACCTACTTGATGTCGACCTGAGGATCGTGTCAGTACTCTAGACTGGATTATTTACCCTGAACTTTGCTCAGTTTGGTCCCATGGATCCGTGTCCCAGTGACCTGTGTTCTCGCTGACTGGACAAATTCTCTGGGATTTTCCCTTTGCTTTTTTTTCACTCTTTGCAACGTGAGATGGGGATTTGTCGGTTGTTCTCAGCTCCAGTTAAACCAGTATTGCTGAATTTCACTCCCCAGCTTTTGTTTCAAGGTACAATGTCTTGATCATGTTCTAGTTTGTCGATTCAAAAGCCTGTGACAAATTATTTTCACTCTTGTCGTACTTACTTACACGCGTGTTCAGGTACTAAATCTGTCCTGATTGCATCATATTCTGGTTTGTTTATTTCATCAGCAGCTGTTTAGGTATTTGCTCTTCCACACAGTAAACACAACAGTAGATAGGGAATTAATCACAGACATGAATAACCACACGTCCTTAGTTTGTGTGATGAGCACTTTATTTACAAATATAATTAAAAGCTCTGACAGATTCATGCTTTCTTTTAACCTGGAAAAGAAATTAAAGTGCATGCAATAATAAAGCATCATACTGGTCTGGTTTATAAGAAAATACACAGCTTGAGAATTGTGGTTAAAGCAAAAAAAAAAAAAAAAGATTGAGACAGAAATTCAAATAAAGATCCCATTGACAGATTACTGAACTTCAAATACTATACGAGGAGGGGGGAGAAAAAAAAGCATTTTTTAAAAAATTTGATTTGAGTAACAGTTAAAATACGATACGAAAATAAGTAAAAGCTCTCCATAAATCCTTCTATACACAAAATACAAGTCCCCCCCCCCCTTCCCCCCATGAAGCCCTTTGTGCTAGCTGGGAGTCGGAGTTCACATGTGTCACATGTATTATTCACATTGGCTGCCAGTGCAGAGAAATCAGTACGATACACAGAGAAGTACCATGATTCATCCTCACCCCCCTCAGTAATCAAATTCACTCAAAGGAGTCACATTTATTATTGAGCGTACCGGTATGTACATCATGACATTTTCTCTCAAAGTATCAAATTATTCAAATTTTTTTGTAAAAATTTCCTGATGAATAAATACCAAAAAAGTGTTGAAAGAAGCAGCGCCAAAGAACGGCTGCGGAAGGATCGGCTTGTTGAGTTTTTCGCTTTGTAAGATTTTTTTTTTTTTTGTTGTGTGTTTTTTTTTTTTTTTTGCGCGCGGCTTGAGACAGGAAGAAAACAAAAGAAAGAAAGAAAAGAAAAAGAATCACCTCTAAAAAAAAAAATAAAAAAAAAAATAAAAAAATGCATGGTCGTTGAGCGACTCGGCTCACCGTACTGCCCTCGTTTTTCTCTCCCTCCTTCTCTCTTGTTCTCCACTTTTTGTCACACCAAAAGTGTCATCATTGCACAAGAAACAAAGAACACTGTGACAATGTTATCATTATTCTTACAAAAACATGACAACTACAGGAAGTTATCCAGCATTGTTTTTTTTTTTTGTCATCTTGTGACACCATGAGAGGGTGGGAGGGAGGTTTGGGAGGGAGGAGGGGAGGAGTTAGGGTGGGACGGGAGGGGAGGGGAGGGGCGTTCGAACCTGCCATCGGCTCTAACCGGCCCGGAAACACAAGACACCGTAACTGAATCTGGAGCCGTTTTTTGTGTGTGTGTGTGTGTGTGTGTGTGTGTCTGTGTGTTTTTTTGGAGTGAGGACATCAGCAGCGAAACACCCGCGCTGTCGGGTCGGTTCAGGCAAAAAGAGGGGGAGAAGGAGGAGGAAGAGGAGGAGGAGGAGAGAGGGGGGGGGGGGTTGTTCTGAGGCAGACGGACGCCCGGGACCGAGAAAGATGGCGGCGGCGGCGTTGGCCCCTCCCTCATCTGTAGTCGTCCTTGGGATAGTCCAGGGCGCCCAGGTTGCCGAAGCCCAGCCGGATGCTCTCCATGTCGAAGCTGTCGCTCTCCCGCTCCTGGCGCTCCAGCAGGTGCTTGATGCGGTCGGTTCGCTCCTTCTGAAGGGAAACCAGCTCCTCTTCAATCTGCGGGAGGAGGAAGGAGAGACGGGCGGGGTTACAGCTATTGTGTAATAATGTAATAAATCAAATTGAAATTTATTTACATTCATTTTTCAAATACATCCTACACTAACTCAAAGTTGGGACTACTTCAAAAATTCTCCGTCCAAAATCCATTCTCTTCATATCTCTGCAAATCAACAAAAAGTGTATATGTATAAATGTGTATTTGTATATTGTATGTGTATATAGTGTAAATGTATATTTTTATTATCTTTTAGTTAGTTTAGAGAAGATAGTTTTAGTTCAGTTTTAGTTTTTTTCACAAAGTCTCATTATTATTTCAGTCCTCTTAGTTTACAGAAATAACCTTGGATATATGACGTAATATGGAATCTGTCAGTTCATGCAGACTTCATTTTGGGGCATGTGGTATATTAAGAAGGTACAGGTACATTAAGGTATACTAAGGTATATTAATAAGGTTCCTTCCTGGCAGGAGTTGCAGCTGCTGTCTCTTCCAGCCGAATAACCATACCAGCACCAGTGTATAAATCCACAGGTGCAGACAAAGCACTGCAAAGCGCAATACGGCAATCCGCCGAACTACTGAGCATGCACAGAAAACTCCAGACTCTGACCGTGAACCGAACCGAGGACAATAGTGCCTCTAAACCATGACATCATCCTGGTCCCGGGGTGCAGATCAGACCGCAGCCAGAAGATGGCGTCACACCCCTGCAGCTCGCACCGCACCGCACCGACGGAGCCCGAAAGGAACCTGGCATTTCAAACGTCTCTTCCTTTGTTGTCGGAGCGCCGTCTACCAGACTGTGGCGATGACGTCGGTCACTTTGGAGATGAGAGCGCCTCGACTCGGCCGCTCTCTTCTCATCACGTCTCGTGTCACCGATATGCCCGGCAGATGGTCTAGGTGGTCGTATGAAAAAGGACCGGGTCCACACCAGGGGCGGAGTGCGCCCAACATTTTTGAGGGGGCAACAAATTCACCGAACTATGTTCACAATGCAGATCATAAAACCAAGTATGAAAGCCAGCCTGGCCAACAGCTGCATTTTCAAATACAAGTGTGGAGAGAACTAACAACATGAGGAAAGGGTTTAGAATTAGAATGTAGAATTATAACTAAATACGACAAATAAAAACCAACAGAAAAATGTCTATTTACACCTGAGTGATGTGATATCAAATATCTGAGAGGACATGTGCATTTTCAAATTGACACTAGTGGTTCACGGGGAGTGGAAGGGTTATACAACACTCTGCTCGCCTCAGACTAATCAATCAATACGATCTTCTTCTCCATGTATTCGCAACAAGCTCTTAAGATATTGACAGACTGTATTAACCCCATGTCTTATTAGTACCTCATACCCATTCATTTTAAAATAACTGCTAAATGCCACGCTTAACATAAGCTGGCTCATTATGAATAGATGATGAGATGTAATAACAAAACAATGTGAACGTCTAGAGATTTCGCCGCAATAGGAGTGTGTAGGATAGAAACGGTTGTCTGCTCTCTGCAGGAAAGCATGCCGCTCTCATCACCACCTGTGGTGAGGGAAATCTGTGTGTGTGTCTGTGTGAACTCATGAATGTCTGTCTGGGTCTGCTTTCATGCCTTCCTGCCTGCCTCCCTGCCTGCTGAGGTGTATGCAAATGTGGATCTGGACCTGTTTGCTTAAGCATCCATGCGTGCACAAACCAGAACTGGCCTGTTCATATTTGAAATTATTACCAAAGCCTCTTTAAGAGAATAAATACTGTCTCTGGTATTGCTACCCATTCCCATTTATCTACACATACCGTCTATATCTGTCTATATGCCAAAGGAGCATTAAGTAATCTATGAGCTTTATCGATCTCTATTGGTGACCAGTAGAAATTGCACATCGATAGAACTTGTCTCCTCCTACACAGCCCCTTCACACCCCACTCCTGTGCCCTTCATTTGCAGATGGAAATTGTCACAATAGAGACGAGTTAGCTTGCTAATTTAAATATAATACTGTAATAATAATATCACTTTGTCATTTGCTTTTTATTTGGCTTGAGAACGAAGCTTCTTAGCTTTTGTAGCTGAAATTTCACTCGCTTGTAACGCCGTCCTCCATCATTGTGCAGTTGAAAATGCGACTAGGTGAGGGAGAAGGAGATTGGGAGCGTCTTTGGGAATACTGGCCAGAAGTTGAGTCATTTGTATTGATCAACAACCCTATCGACCCCCTGCAGAAATATGACGCACTACGGGGCAGTAAAAATCCTACTTATTGCCCCTTTAAAATGACACGAGCGCCTCCTCCGCCATCCCCCCCCCCACCCCCCCCCCCCCCCACCCCCACCATCACCCCCACCATCACCACACCTTTTGTTCCAGGTGAGCCCGGCGCAGCGACACCTTCTGCTCCAGCTTCTGCTGCTCGCGCTCGTGCTGCGCCTCGGTCTGCATCTTGATCTTGCTCTGGTAGGCGTTGAGCAGCTCCATCTCCTGCTGCAGCTGCTGCCTCAGGGCCTGGCACTCGGCTTCCTGGGCCTCGTCCAGACGCAGCTGACACCGCCGACCACGGACCGCAACGGGGAAGAGGGATGTACAAAGAGAGAGAGAGAGAGAGAGAGAGAGAGAGAGAGAGAGAGAGAGAGGGAGAGAGGGAAACGGGCAGAGGAGGAGGAGGAGGACGGGGGGGTCAGGGGGTACATGGATAGGACACACAAAAGTGGAAGAGGAGGAGAAAGAGAGGGGAGAAAGAGGGAATAGAGACAGACAGGACACAGAAAGAGAGAGATGGGGAGGAGGGAAGAGGATGGGAGGGTAATGGGAACAGACAGGACACAGAAAGACAGTAGGATGGAGGAAGAGACAGAAGAGGGCGAGAAGAGGAAGGAGGACAGCGTTGGAGAAAGACGAGACATGATGAGATGAGGACAGACGAGGCAGGGAGAGAAAAATATAAAACATAAGCAACAGGTGGAGAGAAAGAACAAATAGCCTCACAATCTCCTTCAATGGCTTAAATTTCTGTCCACATCATTCCCCCTTCTCTCTTTTTTAACACATATTTTCAATTATCTCATCCAGATGTTACTATAAGAGAAAAAAAAAAAAAAAGTTCAACGCTCCCAGTTGCCTCTGGACTCACCGCCTGGGAGGCCATCATCTCGTTGATGCTCTGCTCATACTGCTCGGCGAGGATGGCCAGCTTGCGCGTCTGCTCGTCCTTCAGGGCCTTGAGCACCGTCTTGTGCTCGGCCTTGGGCGTCACTTCCATCTGGTGGTGGCGCAGGGCCTTGTACTGCTTGGTCTGCACCTTACATGTGTCCTGGAACTGCTTCTTGATCTGCAGCTCCAAGGCCTGGCAGAGAGAGAGAGAGAGACAGCGAGAGAGTGAGAGGATTAGATCGGTTTTAGAGCCTTCCTATGGATTGGAGTTCGCCGTTCTTCTAAACTCTGCAGGTGTGAAGTTAACCCTCGGATTTTCACTGATATCAAGGTATAAGACTAAATCCAATGCAGCCACAGGCAAATTCATAGTTCTAGTATCCTCAAAAGCACAATAAAAGAAAATTACATTCAAGATGACACATTTTGTATGTTCTTTTGCTGTTTTTTTTTTCCACATTAATTTGTTACATCCATGTTGCATCACTGTTTCATCAAAACTACAAAAAACACAAAAGCTATTGCTCACAGCTTGCGCCATCTTTAAGGCGGTTTCAAATTATCTTTTCAGCAACACCGGAAGAATTGTAAAAATCAACCCACAATTTAGTTACCAAAGTTGATAAAGGTTTTTGTTTGTCTGCCAGTCCTGCTTTTCAAGCATCTATGTCTGTATACCATTAACCACTGCGCCCAAATCCTGGATTGGGAACTTCCAACTGCCGTAGCCAAATTTACCCCCTCTGGGTCGACTCACCTTGAGGTTCTTGGGCTGCTGCCGCAGCTCCAGCACATGTTTGCGGTGGAGTTCACGTTCGCGGCGGTTGTTGTACTCGATCTGGTTCTCCAGCTCCGTCTGGTGCTGCAGGCGGATCAGGTCCATGCGCAGCTTCTGCAGGGTCTTGAGCTGCCGCTGCTCCAGCTCCTGGGTGGACTCGTCATGGCGGATCAGCATGGCGTGCTCCATCTCCTTCTGGGTCTTCTTCTTGTTCAGCTCCTGGGATAGGAGGAGGAGGAGGAGGAGATGGAGGAAGAGGGGGGAAGGAAGCATGGATGACTGTGAGGTGCATTTGAGGACAGCTAACCTGTATTGAATCGTTTTAGAAGGTGATATTGATGTTCTTTGAGAGCGCTATTGATTGACACTGTTCATGTAGTTTTATCTTCTTCAATGTATTGAGTGGGACATTCACTTTTTCCCTGTTAGGAATCAATTGCATACACTGTTCATAAATTGTTGCAAGTTTAGACAATTATCCAATGACAACAATAGTTCAAGTCTCACCATCAACAGTGGAAAATATCAATAAAATATCATACATGTTTACATTTAAATCCTCCCTTTTTGTATCAACCAAAACATTTAGTCTATCATCTAAAACGTGACTCAGGGTTTGGTGTGTTCGCCCATAGAAAGCCTTCGGACCTCCTAATACTTCCTCCAGATTTATGCAACAGATTTGGAGATTATGGCATTGTTGCCCTGCTTTACTCCTCAGTAATCTGCTTTAGACTTAGTGGGAAACACCTTGCAGCGCTGCAGAACAATGGGCATAATTGGTAAGGGAACACTCCCGTTTGCTGAGAAAAATATTTTGGTTTTGTGTTGAAATTTTGATTAAGGGCGGCGGGGCCAAGTTCACACGAACTTCACAAACAATAACAACTGATAAACAGAGGTCCCACTTCAATTCGAGTCCTTGAGCTGGATATATAGATGGTTTGGGCCTATGTGGACAAAAATGGCTTCAATTTCTTACGTTTGCTATAAATTATACTTGAGTTATGTGAGCATGTGTCACACCAAAGTGAACACCAGACTTCACACATGATGTCAGTAAGAGCGCACAGCCTCCGCACCTCTCGGATCTGTTCCTGCTCAAACTCGTGCCTCTTGATCATGACTTTGCGCTTGAAGGCGCGGCAGTTCCTGTCGTAGAAAACCCTCTGCTGCCCCAGGAGGTGGGCCTCCTCCTCGGCCTGGGAATGCTGCATGTTCTCCTTGTGCTTGGACAGACGCTCCTGCTTCTCCTTCTTGGGTGTGCTGTGGTCCTCGTTCATCTCCTGAAAAGGGGTGAAAGATCGAGGAGAGGAGAGGAATGGTGAGAGGAGCTTAAAATGTTGGAGGGAAATTAAAATGTTGGTAAATTTTGACTGTGGCTGGAGGTTTGTCTACTCTACCAGACACTTTGGGAAGGTAACCATCATTTAAAGGTTCCTTTCTCTTCCAAAAATCAATTTGTCTGGTGAAATAAAGAAAGTGGCCGGTAAATTTTGGAATGTACTAGCCATCGTGGAAAGTGGGCGAGAAAATGACTTGGATTGAGATAATGAGTGATTGGATATGCGGAAAGCAATTATTGTCAAGTATTTGATTCCTGTCAAATACTGTGCCAGTTCTGGGGAAGGCTATAATATTAAATAGTAGTCTGAATAGTAGTCTGAATAAAAATGCAATCTGTAATGTGTTTTTAATGAGTCATCCTACCTAGATACATCCCCATGTCAACTTAATTCTCTCAAATGCAATGCTCAAGATCAAACATTCGCAGTGAGAGCATACGGCAAACTTAAATTGACCTTCTATCTCGAACTACAGATGACTTTCATAGCCAGAGGAGGGTTGAAAAAAACAAAAAGAGATAATTTTTGCCAAATCTTTCCCCCCTACTGTGAGTTCTCTTTCTCTTTCATGGGCTTTAAGGTAATCTACAGCTCGGGCTAATACACTTAACACATGAGCCTGATCCCCGCTCTCTGTGGTTTCTAATTCCGCTTCAGCCTTCAGTTGGTGGGAAATATCTCTCCCTGCCAGCGATGCTTTCTTTTAACTGTGCTGACCTAATTTTGGTCACTTATCTTGTAACTGAAAACACAGTGTATCACACTCCCATCCCACAGGAGTATTCTCTGGACTCTGTTCAGTTTCAAGGTTGTGGAGGCGCACAAAACGCACACTGTCTGCGCTTGTGTGTGCATTTGTGTGTGTGTTTGTGAGTGTGTGTGAGTATGTTACATGTGTAGGTACATAGTGAGTAGGCAGGGTGACTCAACGCAACTTCCAACAGACCACTTCGGAGGTACTGAATGTGCATGTTTGTGTGGAGGAGGGCCGATTCACCAGTAAACAGCACACAGCAGCGTGTGTCACACACCGCGCGAGAGAGAGAGGCGTACAAAGGAGCTCGCCCCGGGGAGCAGGAGGAAAACAACAAACATGGCAGACCTCCTTAATCTTCTCCTTGCAGAGCTTGTACTGCTTCTTTTGATTATCCAGAAAGGTGGTCAGCTCCTTCTTCTGCTGGGCCACGATCTGCTGCTGGAACTTCTTCTCATCCGCCAACGCCGTCTTCATCTGAGGGACACATGAAACGGGAGGAAAACAGGGGGGGGTGGGGCCGTTAGCTTAGCATGCTAGCCCGGAGGCCTCAGCTGGGTACAGCACTGAACTGCCAACAAATACAGGCTTACACAGCGCTAAACTGTGGTTCTCTCTAGCAGAATGGGAGCTTGGAACCAACACTGCCAAAATTAGGGGTTTGATTCCCAATCATGCTAAAACTGTACGCCTTCACAGTACTGTAAGGCGCTTTGGATAAAGTGTCCACCACACGGCATATGTGTATGCTAACCCAGTTTAAGAATATAGGACATCCCCTTTATGCATTTTTAATGAGTGTATTAATGACTGTAATGTTAAGCCAATGGTTACAGCTAGTGACTTGTTGCATTGGTTAAGATGAGTGAAGCATCACTCACTGTGGCATGACATGGGGCTTGTGTGTTCGTGGTGTTTATGGGTGTAGGGTGGCTTCATATGAAAAGATACACTATCTCCCTGGCTGGTGCGCTCTCTCATGGCATGCTGCTTGCTAATCTGAGAGATATGCAGTTTGTTTTCCAACGCGTGACATTCTGTGACCTACTTCTGCCCCTTGTATTTCATCTCAAGTATCATTGGGTGGCAGCAGTGTGTAAAGCCCTAACAAGATATTGCTTAGCATGTGATTTAAGGCTGCTGGTGGCGCTCCAAATGGAGGCATCATCATCATCATCATCATCATCATTAACAGCAATGCCTTTCCTGAGCGGTATAAAACTTCAAGTCTTGGAACTCACCCAGTCAGTGAGATTTTCAAATATACTTTTCAAGTCATTAATGAGCAGATATTCCACCAGCAAGTGTTCACTATAAGGTTTACATGCTAGGGAGTTGTAATCATGATAGTCGCTTCTACCAGACATGATGTTCACAGGGAGTTTTACTGGACTGTTTTCTGAATGATAAATTATCTTATTTTAGGGATTCTGTTGCTTGTATGTTTTTTATGTGTTTTTATCTACAGTGCTTATTCCATGTCGTTAACCCTTACCCTTGTGTTTACCTGACTGCATAACCAATTTCTCTTCAGGACAATAAAGATATTGAACTTGAACTTTAATGAACAT